>NW_025336520.1:1759736-2199476 GCF_004798865.1 Varanus komodoensis
CGCGGCGACGCCCTCCGCCTCGGCCGCAGCCCGTCCTTTTTCTCCCCCCCCACCCCCGTCCGCGCCGCCAGAGCGTCGAGACCCTGCTCCTCCTCCTGAAATGCAAAACGCCGCCTGCTCGCCCCCGGCCCGCCCGCGCGCGCGCGCGCATCTGCCCCCGGCAGAAATAACGAATTAACTGAACTAAAAATTAATCAGGCAGGCGCGGAGGATTTGCAGCGGCTGCGGACTCGCCCATGAACTGGAGGCATAAACAACCCAAACGGCCGGGCGGGGGGAGGGCGGGGGAGGGGCGCCCCCCCTTCAGCTGGGCACAGAGCGGCATCATTTAAATATCGCACGCAGCATCCCCTCCCTCGTCCTGCTCCTCGCCATTGTCTACAACTGGCGATAGGCAGAAGCCTCAGCATCACACAGGGGGGGCACGCACCTGCGCGCCCCCCTCCCGGGCAGCTGGCCAGCGACCGTGCCCGAGCCGTTGCCCCGCCAGGCGCACGCCCTTGGATCACGCCCTCCCCCCCCCCCATGTCCACTTTCTCCTGTCAAACTGCGCGGTCTGCAGAGCCTCTTCCCGGCGGCGGGCGCGCCTCCAGCCAATCCCTTGATTTTGCACGCTCGTTTGAATGAGGACAAGGCTGCCACGGAGCGCGCGTCCTCCGGCGGCGGCGCGGGCGCAGCGAGCGCATTCCGGAGCGTCGCCCGCCCCGGCCGGCCCCGCCGCCCGGCCTCGTCTCCAGCAGCCCGGAGCAGCCCCTTCGTGCTGCCCCCTCCGGCTCGCCCCCGGCAGTCCGTTAGGAGCCCCCCAGCGCCTGGCAGCGCGGCTCTGGCCGCGGAGGAGCCCATTGTTCGCCGGAAAGATGCTGGGCTGGGGTCGCCCACCCAGCTGCGCGGGGACGGGGCGAGGGGGTCCGGCTTAGCATTTCGGTCTGCCGAGGCGGCGCCCCCCCGCGCAGCCCCCGCGCCCGGACGCCCCCGGCACGCGCGCACGGGAAGCGTCGCCGAGCGCCTCGGGGCTGCGCCGCGCTGCCCTGCGCCGCGCCCGGGGCGCCGCGCGTTGCCCGCTGCGAAGGATCAAGCGGGAGGCAGCCTGCCGGCGGCTGCGAACGGGGGGCAAAGGCGCAATCCGAGCCCCGGCGCCCCCGCGCTAGGCTCGCCTCGGCTCCTCCCGCCCAAGCGGCCGCCGCCACCCCCGCCAGCAATTCTCCGCGAGCCGGTGAAAGGCGCCCGCCGGGGCGAGGCGGGCGAGGAGGCAGCGCCGCCCGCATCCCTCGCCGCACACCGAGGCTCGGCTCGGCTCGCGACGAGCGGCGGGCAGGTCCAGGCGAGGCTGCGTGCGGCGCTCGCAGCCCCCGCGCAACGGCCGCCTTGCCCGCTGCCGGCGCAGCCCCCGCGCGCAAGCGACGTACCTGCAGTGCCGAGGAAGAGCAGGGACCAGACGAGATCCTTGCTTTGAAGCATTGTCATCCGCGGGATGGCGAGGAAGTTTGCTTGCATAGGCATATATTTCCCCTTTCGGTTGCAGCCCGGGCGCGTGAGGACCAGAGTTTCTGCTGCCGGGCTAGGAAGGAGCCGGGGGCCAAGCAAATCACAAAATCCCCCAGAATGGTGCGGTATTTTTATTTATTTTTTTGTCCAGATGCTTCCAGGCTGCTTTCGGGAGCTGATCAGAGAATGAGTGACAGTCACAGCCCCAGCACAGAGCCGCAGCGAGAGATCCCTGCGCTGCTGCCCTGGATTCGCTTGGTGAGGCTGCTGGGAGCGAGCAGGCGCGCGCCACCTCGCAGTATTCTTCCACCCAGACTGGCCACCGAAATAGTACAGTGCAACGAGCATCTCGGAATACCAGGGAGAGAAAGAGGCAGCAGGAGCCGCGGAAGCAACCGCCTCGAAAAGGTGGACTGGCCCTCGCAGGATCTGGATTCCTTCCCACTAAGAAGGACCAGCGGCGATCGTCGCTCTCCTTTCTCAAATCCTCCTTGCAGACGCGCGTGCTGGCAATTCAGTCGCGCCTTGTTACAACAGTGAGGAAAACAGTAGTAGCATCTTCTTACGAAGCGGGCGGAGGTGGGGGGGAGGCCAAGAGCGCTCTTGGAAAAGCAGTTTTGCAGGCGAAAGGGGAGCTGCGGCATCTTTCTTCGAGACTTCGGATGGCAACGCAATTCATTATTTGTGTTGGACTGATATATGTCATCACCAAAGAACCGAAGCCCAAACAAATCAGGCATGCTAGCCCAGTAGCAGAATAGCCACAACCGTAAACAACAACGAGCCCCACGCTAGCCTTGTTTGGGGTATGGTGCGGCAGTTGTGAACAAAAGGGACAATGGCTGCAACATTTTGAAAAAGGGAAACAGGGTTGTGTTGGTGGCCAGGCTCACTGCCTTTGAAAGGTCCGAGTTGCTTCCCTATCCTCAGAAGCGAACGTGCCAACTAATCGGGAGCTCATGCAGAAATATCAAAGCACCTTCCTCCATGCATGATGGCATGCATGCGCCCACGAGCGTTTCCCGATGGGTGTGTGTCCTCGGGCAACGTAAGGGACCAGCTCCATTTGTAGCCCAGGAGAACTGACGTCACTTCATCTCACATAGAAACCTAGAGCCATAGAAGAGGAGTTGGAGAGACCAGCAGGTCCAGCCCCTGCTCAGCACAGCACCCCAAGTGAAACCGTCCCTGGCCACATCCTGAATGCCTCCTTTTTTGTACTGGATGTTAGAAGTGCTGTGCTGAGCAACCCACATGCAGGACCAGGAAAGCTGCTTTCTGAGGTGGAACAGTCTGGAAACATGTGCACAGGGCCTGCCTGTACCATACTTGCCAGAGTATTTTGCTTGCAAATATCGCAGGAGTCCTGACTGAAAGGTCTCCCCACTTAGAAGTCTGGCTCAGTCTTTCTTGGGATTTCGGAGAGCCACCCAAGAGAGGATTTCTGGAGAGATTTGTCATAGAGGTTCCATAATTTAAAAAGAAGAAGAAGAACAGAAAGACGTTTGAGGTTGAATTAATTGGAAGAAAAAGGCAATTGTTTTCCACAGGTAAACGCTTCAGTGTAACCTCATTTTGTCTAAATTACTAGAAAATGCTTCAGATGAAAACGCCCCTTTGTCGCAACTTGCAGCATAATTTGACTGAGATGATTAACTGTTCTTTCTGTTTAAAAGGAGCCTTAAAATGCAGATAATTGTTTGCTTTCCGGTTGCCAAAGGAATAGTTGGAACCACAGTTTGCCATGTCAGAAAGAGAGGAGTGACAAGTGTAAACCAAGCCACACATCTTATTGACTATATTAAAAATAAAAAGAATGGGGGAACCGCCATCAGTAAGCAAGCCAAAACATTTTAAATAATTCTGAAGGAGCACTTCTCCCCTTCCTCTATTTAAAAAAAATATATGCAAAGATGAATTTTACACTGCAGAAAATTGTGTACATCCTGTCCTAAAAGGGCCAGATAAGATCATGGGGTTGGGGGCACAGTGACCTTTTCAGACGATAGTGAGAGGCAAGCAATCGTGGCCATGTACAAAACCCGCTTTGCTAGGGTTCCATTTGGGACCAATCCTAGCAAAGTGAACTAGGATTCACTTTTTTCCTTCCATTTTTTGAGCTAGGAGGAGGACATGGTGCTTCATGACGTTTGCTGCTGGAAGTCCTGCAATGCCACGTTGAAACAGCTCGTTGCTTCTCACGGGGGCGACTTCCAGTGCCCTGGCCCCTAACTGGCTGCTCGGCGCTTTGAAGAGGTCATGCTCGCCCCCAGCCCACCTTTTGCCACGGCCCATTTAGTCAAGAGACCGAACTGCCACCCCCAGACCCTCCCAAAATTCCATGGAAATAGTCAACCACTTGGCCATGATCACGTCCGGATTAAGCGAGGCAACATCTTCAAGGCACTATTACACCAGTGTGTTACTGAAACTGGTCCAAGGCCATCTGCCTCCCAGTTAAGCTTCGGTATTCTGGACCATCCTGTCCTAGTCCCTATCTATCTATCTATCTATCTATCTATCTATCTATCTATCTATCTATCTATTTGGAGTTTTTGTATGCCGTCCCATGCGCATAACTCTCGGGATGGCTTCCATACAATAAATAAACAAGGCCTATAAATAGTATACATAAAATCTAGATTCACCCTGGCTGTAGAATTAAAACCAATAAATAATATTCAAAGTTGTTAAAATACTGTTTAACTTAAAAGGTCTTGGTCTGGCGCCAAAAAACAAAGATGGCGCCAGGCGGACCTCTCTGGGGAGCACGTTCCACAGGTGAGGAGAAAGAGCAGAGCAGAAAGATTACTCCTGGACCTAGGAGTGACTACAGCAACTCTTCCAGGGTTCTCGGATTATATACCAATAAGTAGGGAAGAACCTTGGTGCTTCTGAGGAGATCTCTGCCCCGCACCTGTCATTCCAAGTGCACAGAAAGTCCTGATGCAGGCCAATGCCCACAATGCACCTGGGCTTGAATTTCATCCCTTAATAGGGTATTCTTGTAGGTTTTAGCACAATAACATTTTTAAAAATGGAAGGGCTAAAACTCTGGGTACAGAGACAGGTCTTCCCTACTACACGCTTTGCCGATGAGTTCTCCTCTACCTGCTGCATATTTTATTAATTTACTTTGCACCAATTTGAATATCAAGAGGGTATATGTTCTCCTGTTTAAAGATATGCTGAACTGAAGTAGGTTATCCATAGGTCAACATATTTCAATGTGTGAATGACATGAAAGGCTATGCAGAACACTCTGCAACCCTACTCATGACTACTCGGAAGTAAGACCCATTTTATCCCATGGGACTAACTCCTAAGTAAATATCATTGCAGGATAAAAAAATCCTTTACATTTTTACCAGGAAAAAAACCCATACTGGTCAAAGGAGTTTCTGCCCAGGTAAATTACCTATCTGGCAAGTAGAAAAAGTTGTGATAGGGCTGCATCCGGTCTTTGGCATATTAGAAGTTGGCTCGGAGAGAAAAGTTTCCAGCGAATGGCGCTGCTACCGAACTGACCTGGTTTCCACAAGCACTTCAGCTGCAGCAAGGCAAGGTGGCCTTTTAAAGCCCTACTACATGCTGGGTACAATTTACCTGTTTACGCACTCAGGTGTGCCTGTCGTGTCATCCAAACCGTGGCGGCATCCTCAAAGAGCCCATGATGGTTTTTGTTGCTGGGTCTTTCGAGAGATTTTCCCCCGCCAACAAGGCACATGCCCAGATTCGGGTGACATGAAAGCCATGCCCCGACGGACAGTTCAGGGTTGGTGTAAATAATAACGGGGAACACACACGTCTTACTGTGCTGTGTGATCTGGGTGGGAAATGGATCAAGTTGCCTTCTGCAAAATTTAAAATCTAGTAGCGAGCCCATGTACAGAAGCACATCTTGTCCCACTCGGTGGCCTGTGCCGTTTTAAACTCCTAGCCATCCCTCCGATCTGTCCTTCCTGCACAAAAGTAGAGGGTTAGAATTTCATTCTTCTCCGTTATCCTCACAGTGGAAATCTCATCATACAGATGAGCAGGTGAGGCCACAAAAGAGGAGGATAAGTGGCACAAAGAAATTACGAAGGAATTTGTGGACTTGTGTGCATTCATATCAGAAACCAAACTGCATGAAATTCTCATCCATCCCTAGCAAAGCCTCCAGGTACATCCCCAGCTTCTCCAGGTAGGGCTGGGAAAAGCTCTCATCTTCCGCCAGCAGCTAGATGGGCCAAGAGTCTGACTTGACATAATGTAGTTCTGCGGTTCCCTGGGAGACATGAGCAATCGGACGCCTGGGATTTGGCTCACAGGATCTAAGGATCGCTCCCTTACAGTTTATTTTTATGACAGTGACTTCAGAGGGACTGGGTTCTCACCAGACAAGCAACGGTTGTTTGTTCCCGGCCTGCCCAACATGTTGTCTGAACCTTGTCGCGCAACAGTTTCTTTGGTCCTCAAAGATCACCATGAGAAACAGTGACCTGCTGTCCAGTTTCTGAATCCCCTGATGGTTTGTTATGATGTTGGAGTGACAAGTGGCTGGAGAGCAGCGCTGGTGAAAGGGACCTCGGGGTGCTGGTTGAATGCAGGCTAAACATGAGCCAGCCGTGTGATGCGGCGGTCAAGAGGGTGAACGCCACCCTTGGCTGCATAGCCAGAAGTGTGGCTTCTAGATCGAGAGAGGTATTACTACCACTCTACATGACTCTGGTGCGCCCGCAACTGGAATATTGTGCTCAGTTCTGGGCCCCTCATTACAGGAAGGATATAGCCAGACTAGAGTCAGTGCAGCGCAGGGCCACAAGGTTGGTGGCTGGTTTGCAGAGGATGCCATATGAGGCGAGACTGAGGGAACTGGGTCTCTTCAGCCTGGAGAAGAGGAGACTCAGAGGGGATCTGTTGGCGACATACAGGCACGTGAGGGGTGTCACACGGAGGTGGGTAGAGACCTGTTCTCCCCTGCAGAGGAAGGCAGGATGCGCTCCAACGGAGCAAAGCTCAGGGAACCCAGGTTCCATTTGGATGCCAGGAAGCACTTCCTGACAGTCGGGACCCCGAGGGTGTGGAAGGGGCTTCCACGAGAGGTGGTTGAGGCCCCATTGGTGCGGGTGTTCAAGGATAGGCTGGACAGGCACATGGTGGGCATGTCGTGAGCAGAGCCAGCTGGTGCCGGAGGTCAGACTAGATGGCCCGGGAGGTCCCTTCTGACTCGCTCTGTTTCTATGTTTCTATGGAGTCAGAAAGAGCACTTTCATCATTCACGGTAGAGAAATACAACACAGACAGAGAGAAGTGGCCATAATGGGGAACATTCCATTCATCTGATTTCCACTACTCCACGTCTACCTATCATGGCTTGTTTTGCTTCTACAGGTGTACTGTTTTCACACCTGTTCTGGATGCTTAGATATGCACTGACTAGTGATTCACATGCCTGATATTATCATAAGTAAGGAATAGCGAAGGCTAGGAATTCTACGGAACAGTACTGTTTTCAGCAAACCACAATACCTACTTTTTGATTAATAGATGGGACACCAGCACAGGCGCACAGTTCTGAAGCAACACAGCTTGGCCGTACGGAGAAGACTTTTGGCAGGGGTTGTAATTAGAATTATTCTGCTTGCTTCGTTTAGAACTCTTGATGCCCAACAAGTACTCTTTGTAGTACTTTCAAAACAGAGATATGCTTTGTTATATTAAAAGGATGTATTTATTTGCACAGATAGGTCTTGGAATGGGAATAAGTCTCCATTTAGGATTTCAGGGCAGAGTGCATTTCAGTGGGAAGTATGGAAGTCACGTCGCTTAAAGAGAGCATGTGAGATTACTTTCCCTATGGGTGTTGGCAAGAAAGGGTGTTTTCTGGGGGCAGAGAAGCTGCAGGATACTTCCCGAAGAAAGAGCTGGGGCAACGTAGAGAAGGGTGGGCTGGCACAGAACCGTGGTTTTGGGCAGTGAGGGAGGGATTTAACCAGAGGTAAATGCCGTGCATGCCACATCGGGATCTGGCCTGGGGTGGTAGCAGCTAGCTACCCTCATCTAAGCGCCAGGAAGGAGTGAGAGGGAGGAGAAGGCACAAGGGAAAGCTGGAGCCTTTCTGGCACTGGGCAGCAGAAAGAGCGAAGGCTGGGGGAGGTCCTGGTTGAAATCATCCGTGAGGGACCCAGCTGCAGCATCACCGCCACCTGCACAGTGGAGTGAAGGAAGGGCAGTAAAATGGAGCGGGGGCTGGAGCTGGGCACCGAGAGGGCGCGAAAGATGGGAGGGCACTCGCCTTACCTTGTACAGCTGCTGCCACTTTTTGTAGAGATGAGGGGACAGAACTCTGACCAAGGGGTGGACAATACAAGGGAAAATGGCTGCAGAGATGGGCAGGGAAGCGAGGAGCGTAATACTGATGGGCCAGTGGTTTCTGTGGGAAAATTAAAAAGAGAGCACACACCTGTGTGCATGGCAGGGTTGCACAAAGGCCCTTGTTTTGACAGCTGCAGGGAGAAACCGGAAGGGTGCAAGTGAAAACCCTCACCAGGGTGAAGGACGAAGCAGGGAGGACGTGGCCAAATTGTAGGGGAGGGATCAGTTGTTTCCACCAGAAAAGAAACACTAGCTCAGCTAGAGGCCAAGGAAGAGAATGTGTCCCGGGGATTTAGTAGACTATGGAAGAGGCAGGTGATGTGGCAATGGAGAGATGGATGATGGGATGAGGTTTCTCTCACAATGGCTGCTAGGATTTGAACTGACAGCGGGAGGTTGGACGGGGTGGGAACAAAACCATGACAACAACCAGAAACCTCGACCGTCTATCAGAGAGCTTCTGGTAAACAACCACCGATTGTGCTAACTCCCCCCCCCCCCCCCGTTGCTTGTCATGACGTGCGGACCCGCCGAGTGTCAGGAAAGGCCACAAGGAACATCAGTTGCCAAACATCACGCAGAGATGAAAGAAGCGATGGCGTTGCTTTCTCCTCCGTGGCTGGGAAGATCATTCTGTATTTGTATCAAACTGATACGAAAGTTAGCAGATTCCATCACTGCGAACGTGATGCAAGAGGACAGATAGAAGGCAGGTGTAATGCATCCTGCGAGGAGGAGGCAAAATCATATCCCATTTGTCAAGTAAAAGGCCTGTCTTCTCCAGCTCCCTTGTTTTAACACCCTTTACAAAGAATGTGAAGAACTGTGCTTGGATTGATCACACACTGACTTGTATTTCCCTTCTGTGAAAAGGGGCTTTCGAAAACTCCTGGAGCAACTCACACAGATTGCCATGCAATGTGGTCAGTGCACTGGGGTTTGTGGCGCCTTTGGGCGTGTCCCCGAAGGATCGTTTCTCAGATTATTCTTCCTAAAAGAGGCATGGCCATAGCCAAATTTAGACTTAGATCAGCTGTAATGTGTGCTAACTTTCTGAGATACGACCCTCTTGGATTTCACGCACGCACCAGAAAAATCAAACACTCTGTCAGGATGGGCGGAATGTATGTCTTCAATTTTAATTATGATAATTAAAAAATAGCACACATTCCTCACCCACCAAATTGCCTGCTCTTCTTTCGCATTTCTTAGGGGGAAGTGAGTGGGGACTGTTGGCAATGCACTGAAAATCAAATGGAAAAGTTGTGAATGTTGGTAAGCAATGCAACAAGCCAACGCCTTACCCGTCCCTAATTTTGAAATGCGAACACTGAGGGAGCTGCACATGCTATAAATCATATTTTTCTCTGTTCCAGGATCCGTAGTTCCTAGCAACCACTGTAGGGAAAAGATGGTGGAAATTCATCCTCCTTCTGAACCAAATGCTCCTGGGAAGAAGAGAAAGGACTCTTCTCCCAACCTGATTTTTCCCCGCAGCAGCCAATGAAAAATTACAAGAAGTAATTCAGTGACTTCCCTGAAAGATGCTGACATCTGTGCAGTCGAATGAGTTTTTCTCTTGGTATGCATCGGGGTTTTTAAGTAAAACCAGAGACTTCCCTGAGAATCTGTCAGAGCATCTAATCCATCTAGGACACTTTCCAAAAGACGAGGAATTGAAACAAGGCTGGTTCCACCCTGAATCCATTTGAATTAGGGCTGGAGGCGGTTTTGACAGCCAGGAAAGGGCCTGCTGGTGCTTTTTGTGGTATTTCTATATCATCCCACTATATATTTCCCCCTCTGCAGACTGCCAGTCCATGTGGACTCTTGCTATGCTTTTCCTGCAAAATTTCCTAAACTTCTGATGCTACTGTATAGCTGAGGAAAGAATGCCCTCTTTTACCTTGCAGAATTTGTGCTCGCTGTAGAGTCAGGAGAACTGTGCAATTAGAATTTGGCCGCTTCTGGCCCCTTGCATTTTTATTTCAGTGTTAAGCTGAGACCCCTTCGCAACTTCTTTGTGTGAGACTGTGCAGCGTGCCGGGACAGACGGGCGGCCTGAAGAGCTTTGACGTGCAATCTGAGGCATGCCCACTTCTAATGGAGAGAAGACAAGCATTTTGCTTGCCCGGCATCTCAGATTAAGTCCCTGGCATCTCCAGGAAGGGCTGCGAAAGAGCTGCACCTGAAGCTTGAGGGATTGGCTGCCAGTCGGTATGAGCAAGGCTGCGCTGGATGCAGTCACCAGGTTGTTGTATAGAGAGAAGCAATTTGCCTTCCAGGGCCTTTTCCCAAGAAATTAAGTGTTAAGCTTCCTGGCAGCACTTCCACAAGGTTTCGGGCAAGGGACCTTACCTGGCTATGCCAGTGACCAGACATGCAGTCTTCTTCAGCACCTGCCCCAGGTTGGGGGCAGGACACCTTCCGTGGCCCCCTCCTCCCACAACCTGTGCACCGGCTGTGTGTGCCCTCTTCTTCCTCCTCTTCATTGCTGCCATCCCTGGCTTGGCTGGCCGCAAGCCAAGGAGACGGAAGGCAGCTGGTCTCCTTCCCACACCATCACCAGCACCCATTCTGCATGTCCCCGGCCCCAGGTTTTAATGTTGAGGTGTTTAAAGCAGATTCAAGGTGCATTCCTAGGCATGTTTGGGCAGAAAAGGTCCTCCAGCTCCCGACATTCCCCTGCCAGCCATGTCTGAACATGCATAGAACTGAGCCACTGCAAAAACCAAGCCACAAATCCATGGGTCTAAAAATGCGCCTGCTTCTAATTTTAAATAAACATAGATCTCCTTGTGTGGGATTTCGAGACATCTCTGCACTGATGTTTTCAGAGAACCGGTTAACACGCTTCAGGTTCGGGGATTTTTGTCAGGCTGGGAATGTGCACACAGGGCACTAACAGCGATGAAATTATATGACCAGAAGATCTGGGGATCCTGGAGCTTTCGAGGGCTTCTCTGCAAACTCCACCAGATGCTCCCAAACAGGCCCCAAAGACGGCCATTGATTCTTCCATGGTTCTGAAGTTGGAGACTCCAGTTCACATCTCGTTCCAAATGTCCCCTGATAGACTCCGCCGCCGTGAAGCAGCCCATCTTTTCTAAAGGCCTTGCCGCTTGCGATCGCCATGTCCTGCGGACTTGTATTAACTAAGTTAATTACGTGAATCATGAAGCAGCACATCCTTTTGTCTGCCAGATCATTTCGTCAGATGCCACTGAGTTCTCATGTTCTAAAAGGCAGACGGTGATCTCGCTTTGCACACACAGTCCAAATGACTCGGAGCATCATACGCAGTGAGCAGAGCGCAACTACCGAGATTCAGGAGGGGCAGCACCGCTCAGAACACAACTGCGACTCTTATGATTGAGTGAGTGCACGGCTTGATCAAAAGCATCTTGTTACAGTTCGTAGACCTCATAGAAGAGTGGAGTTGGAAAGGGCCAACAAGGCCATTGAGCCCAGTCCCCCGCTCTTGTGGGACACCAATTTGCACCGTCCCACTGGGGTGGCTATTCACTTTCTTCTTGAATGCCTCTAGGTGTGGCAGAGCCCACCACCTCTCTGGTTCCCCTGTCCTATTGCTCTGACTGTGAGGAAGGTTTTCCTGATGTCCGGCCTGAGTCTGGGTTGTCACAACTTGAATTGATTATTCCATGTCCTACACCCTGATATCAGGGAGAAGAGATCTTGACCTTCCTCTTTGCAACAGCCTTTGAGGAACTTGTAAGAGTGCTATCATGTCCTTGCTCAGTCTTCTCTTCTCAGGGCTGAACATTCCCAGTTCCTCCTCACAGGACAGTGTTTCCAAACCCTGGATCATTTTTGTTGCCCTCCTCCGGACTCTCTCCAATTTTTATGCCTCTTTCTTAAATCCTGGTGCCCAGAACTGGACACAGTCTTCCAGATGAGGTCTGTCTAGTGAGGAGTACAGGGGAACTCCTGCTTCTTGTGATTTGGAAGCTAGTCAGTACTGCATCCCAGGAAGGAGTCCATTCCCATGTTCCAAGTCCCCTGCACATGTACATGGCTGCTTGAAGAAGGTCAAACTGGTGTTCTTTTAGGGAATATGTTTCTGAATACTCAGTGCTATTTCAGGATCAAGAAAGCATGCAGGAAGAGCAAAGCTTGGTCTACAGAACCTGATCCACCCCTTCCCTCTTGCCAACTAAACTGGTCTTAAGCTGATTATTGTCCCTGTTCTTGGTTAGCATCATTCTGCTTGAGTTTTACTGTTCTCTGCTGAGTTTAATAGTGATGTCGTTATTTTACTTGATAGTATTTTTATTATTGTAAGCCACCCAAGGAGTTTGATTAAACCGAAAGGTGGCATAACAATCTTTCTAAATAACATAATCACACAATACATCCACTTTATGATACGTTTACTACCTTGTGATGCTGTTTTATGACTGCATTTTGTTGTTTTAATGCTGTTTTGTGGCTGGATGACAATTTCCTTTTAAATATATATTTATTGTTCACCGCCCTGTGATGAGGGGCGGTTTCTAACTATGCAAAACAAACAAAGCAATCAAATATTCTGCTTGCTAAAGCTGCAGTTGGCTGAGAGCTTCTCCTGCATGAGGTCTGAACATTTCAAAGGGGCCGTTTCTGCACTACATTTATGAATAAAATCTAGCATCTAGTCACAGCATTTGCAAAAATCTAATGAACACGTGCTTTGCAGCCACATAGGCAGTCTGTTTCGAAGCCTTCCAAATCTGCCGGGGGAAAGGAATACCCTTGTATGTTTGAACCAAGGTATAAGATTGTAAAAGATCCAAAACTGCATGCGTTCGAAATCTAATAATCCTGAGATCCAAGCAAGAATCCTTTTCATGTCCTCCTTTCTGAGAGAGAAGCCTCTTTTCTAATAAATAAAATCTAGGAAGTAGAATCAAGCATTTTTTAGTAAGTCAGATAAATGGACATTTTGATGTTGCCGCTGCTTAATGCTTGGAGCATCTCTTGTTATTGCTAAAATGGAAATGTCTCCATTTCTGCATCCTGGCGGAGGGCATCCCCAAATCCATCCTGCCTGATCTGGATGGTTTCATTGCATTTCTTAAAGTATGCCTTATATTCCGCTTCTCTGGACCAAACTGGAAGCAGCTGTACCAAGGACCAGACCTGAGATGGATTTGCCCACGTTTCCTTCATTCCATCCACAGATGGACATTCTGCAGCCTTGAAAAGCGCGGGAAGATGGGTCAGTCCCAGGCCAAAAGTCCCACTCTTCTTATGATGGGCCTGGATCATCCGTTGCCAGTCACTGTTGCCATTGCCAACAGTCGCAGGGGATGTTGCCCTCCCCAGCAGTTTGGTCTGCCAGAACGATAGAAAGAAACTTGTCTCCCTGCTTGAGGAAGTAATCCGTGACCTTCCCTGCAAGCCAAGGCACTATGGAAATCACAGCCAAAAGGTTGATAAGCGGAAGGGTGGGACAGCCAGGAGGCAACCGCCGGAGGACAGTTCTCTGTAGACCATGAAGGAGGTCATTGCCTGCCCTTCACGTCAAAGCAAGAGCCAGTCTTTGGCCCACTCAGCTGCTGGACAAGAAATGGGCAGCTGTTGTTTGCCTCAGTGCCAACTTGTCTTGGGCAGCAGGATGGCGCAAAACCGATGTTCTCAGGCCGTGCCCCAGAGACAGTCCTGGTATTTAGACAATGTGGTGATTCATATGAGCGAAACACCCCTAGTTTTCCATTCCACCAAGGCAGGTCCTTTGCAGAGCTAACTTGCCCATTCAAGACACCCAACATGCAGCAGGGAACAAGATATTTTGGGTGGAAAATTCCTGTTTCCTAAGACACAGAGGATGGCGGCTGAGTTCAGAGGGACCAAGGAATTCTGGGCCAGGCAGGGTGGCGGCTGCCCAATGCCATCAGTGCTCCACAGGTCAGAAAATGCCAGACTGCATTCCGGGAAGCTCGCAGGTTTGCTCCCACCTACGATCACACAGTTCCCAGTTAGGTTCTGTCTAAACATGCATGGGATTGCGTCCCGAGAGCCTCATTTTATTCTGAGTTGACTTCGCACTCATTTCCCAGGGCTGAATGCTTTGGTCCAACTCTTTCAAACAGTTCTTCATTGCCAGCAGTTCTCATACCCTGCTACCCACCCCAGGAGTCTGGTTTTCTTTCCTTCCCATTCTTTCCTTCTTTTCTCATCTCTCCCGTCTCTCTACTCCTCGGCCTTGGTTTTTGTTTTGTAAAATTAGTCTTCACTTTCCCTTGCTCCAATCAACTAGAACAGTAGTTTCTTGCCCAGCACTGCCAAATACATTTCTATTTGCTGAGTTAAAACCTTCCCTCTTTTGCTTTCATTTGCCCTTTTCCTGAAGTTTTAACCTCCTGCTTCATGAGCTAAACTCTGCAGTTTCCCCAATTAAAAGTTCAACTTCCTAACTATTAATCTTTCAGCTGAATCATGTTGTCACATGATCACTCATATGATTTCATCAAATAATATCTTAAACCCAAGCTAAATGTCAAAATAAAACCAGTTTCCATTATAGCTTTGCAAAATTACATAAAATAACTAACAGTCATCTATGCAGTATTTATACAAAACTTGCGCTGTGATTCACCCATTCTTATTCCATCTTTCTGCACCCTGATTACCCTTCTTCAACTCACTCCTGTTCAACTTACTTCCTCTCTCTGTCTTCTTTTCTGGGCATTAGCTTTAACTCATTTAAATATTTTTTTACATCTTCCATTTGCTCCCACCTGGCCCACTGAGATGCCTTCTATTGTTTTGCTCTGATTTCAACCTAGTAATTGCCAGGCTAACATAAGCACTGAAAATATTCTTTCTTTTCCTATCTGTGAATTCACACACGTGCACAAGCAAGTTAGACTCTATCTGTACATGCAGTTGTTCTGAGAAGATTGGAAAACGGCAACCTTGATCCAAAATAGTGTGCAAACGTTTGGGAGACGTTTGCCCAATCCATTGATCATACGATGCAATACAAATTCATAAAATCTGAAGACTCCAATGCTGCTCAGATTCCTCGAGAATCCCCTTCACTAAGCATTTCTGTGCTTGTTGCTGCCTGCCCCTAAATTCAGGCCTGTCTCTTTGTGTGCACTGGAACTTTTCTCCACAACCCTGCAGCAAAAAGTTTTGCAGTAGCTTGGAGAAAGTTGTTTGAGTCATGTGCTGGATTTCAAGTCCTTCGCATTCAGCCAAGACTTTGGGACACTCTTGCAGGGATGGGGGTGTCACATCAACAGCAAGGACAGCACTCTTGGATGGAGAATAAAATGACAAGGTGCAGTGAAAAGAAAGGAGGGACTCAGATAAACATTCAGCCCCCCAGGGCGCTCATGGAGAGATCTTACACTTTTTGCTAGTCAAAAGTATGGCCACTGAATTCGCAGCTTCAGAGACTTCACAATGATGCATGGATAGCTCCATATATGGGTAAGGGTTGCCACATGGAGCTTCTGAAAGGCATGGTCTGATGAGTACATAAGGCGTCCACCATGATAAAGCTAAGCAGGTCTGGGTCTGGCCTGAGCTTGGAGGGGAGACCACTGGGAAATACATGCAGGCACCTTGAATTCCACAGCGGGAGAAAGGTGGGATAGAAAGATAATAAGTTGGACCCAAGCTTAGCTTAGCTTAGGTCAAGCTGTATGGCAACGAAGACGCAAGCATAGGATTGACTTATAAAGAGGATGTTTTGACATCATCATCATCATCATCATCATTTTGTGCTTGTTGGCTCCTGAGAATTCTTTCCAGTCGCTTTTAACAAGCTGATTTTGCTCGCATATTTGTCAAAAGGAAGGCAGCTTCCTACCTGCGAGATGCAGTCGCTGGCTTCCCCCTCTCCTTGGCCATTCCGCTGCGGATCCCTCACGCTGCTTTCAGGTTGCAGCCAACTCATCTTTGCCACTCGACTTCCATTTTCTCAGTGTGCTGGGCAACTCTCTAAGAACCTCTTGAATGTGTTTTGCACGGAGGTGGCAGGCGGGGAAGGGAGGCTGAAGTAGCTGCTCTTTAAGCAAAAAGAAACAAGCAAAAGGCAGTGTCATCTGTAGATGTCATTCTGGTCTTTCTGGTGTGACCCGTTCTTTTGTTCTTTCTTCTGTTTTTTTAAAGTGGCACTCAAGGAAGCTTACCATCACAAATAAAACTTGATTAAAGCAATAAAACAAATGCATTAGGAGATAATTAAAACTGCAGCAATTACAGCATAACAACATCATCTGGTCCAAGAGACCTTCTTGCATGGCAAAGGCCCACTGGAATCAAAAGATGTTTTCCTGCTAGCAGCTCAGTTCTGTGACCTGCTTGCTCACCAGGCTGAGATCCCTGCCTTGCTGCATGTTCATGTGAACTGCAGTGAGGGAGGGAGGGAGGGAGGGATGAAAACACGGTGAAGAGGAGGAAATCAAGGAGGGTCTGGCCAGTGGGTCTACTGGTGGGGTGGCCAATGCTTGACTCCAGACCTATCTGCACTTCCTCATTGACCATCACACCCCAGACGGCCGCACTATGGAATTCAGTCGTGGTGCCTTGGACGGGGTTCTTGAATGCCGCCAGGAACCTTGGAATGTCTGTCCCAGATTAATAAAGCAACACGCAGTCAGCGCCTCTGGAAATATTTGCTCCCTGTACCGCTACTCAAGTTCCTTCTGAAGTCGAGCCAGCCTCGATTCCAAAACATTACGACAATAGCAAACAAAAGCTGGGAGCTGAGGAGGACTATAAAGCGCTTGACTGCTAAATAAAACCTCAGGGAAGCCCGAGGAATTTGCCGTGATCATGGAGGAAAGCCGATGACCCTTATAACTGATTCCACTAGTCTTCCAATTAGACTCCCACACACCAAGTGCTCAGCCTTGCCTAGATAATGCAGCCTTGCATCTTCCCAGCCTGCCACAGGTGGCAAAGGTCAGCCATAATATTTACATGGAAAATAAATAGAAATGCACCAGATACATTAAAAATACAACCCAAAGGGAAAAGGAATATGATACAGGTGTGAAAGCAAAGACTGGCTAATAAAGGAGCAAAAATAGCTGCCTTTGTTAATGGAAGTGCAGGCAGGAAGAAAAGACGAGGAGGAGGAGGAGGAAAAACAGACGGGGGGAGGAGAAGGAAAAGGCTCTGATGGGGAGCAGGTAGGGAGCAGCAAGAGCAGTGCCTGAGCCTGGAAGGCGGTTCCTGCACTGCTTTAGGGCCGGGCCGGCCTCCCCTCCTTGGGAGCATCCATCCCCCAACAGGCTTGTCTGTTACCTGAAAAGGCCCCTGCTTAGAGGGAATTTTCCCTTTGAAGATTTAGCATGATTAAAAGGCTTCTTTTCCTCAAGCCAGATATTCTGCCAAGATTAGGGTCTGCCTCCACCTCCACTGGCCAGTCCTGCCCCTCTTCCCGCACGGCGGCCCGACACGACCCTTGGGAAGCTAAGGCACCCCAGAAGAATGCACGGGGTCGATTTCATGCTCCCAGGGTGCCCTCAGAGCCACCGGCCCCCCTCCAGTCCCCAGGAGGAAAGGAAAAATAGACACATCTGTGTTGTGTTAAGGGCACGCAGGGCACGCATTCCAGGAAAGGTAGCTGCGCATTCGCACGTCCTTGGGAAGGAAGGCATCTGGTGGCATCTTCGTGAGGACGGTGGCAGGCGTCATGGCAGGCTCAGCGGCGGGTCAGCACGTGGCTGAGCTGCCCCAGTGCGGTTGGACCACCCGGCCTGACTTCCTGCCCGGAAGGCACCGGCTCTAAATAGGTGGCCACCTTGGGGAGTCTGTGCAGCCAGAACCGCTCGGACACCCTTGGCTGCCCGGGAGCAGCTGCCTCTGCGCCAGACGCCGCTCGTCTGGAGCTGGTTGGAGAAGGGACTGGGCGCCAGGTTGGTGGAACAGTGGGAATGTTGCCCTCCCAAGATCGCCCTCTAACCTGACCACCGACTCTCGGCCGGACCGGCCTCCCGGGGGTGCTGCGAGGACTCGATGAGCCGCCTTAGTCTCTTGCAAGAAGAAAGCAGAGAAGCTCTACCTGCAATACTAAAGAAACAAATGCAGGTAACACTGCACAGAGAGCTGCATGATCAACCGGCAAGGTGCTCTGTGACAGGTAAGAAGCAGCACCCGCCCTTTGCAAGGAGAACTTCCTGTTTGCTCATCCTTTCCTTCACATTGTTCCTTGCTCAGTCTGGCTCCTGGACCGCCTCCTGGCTGGTCAGCGTTGTTCCTGCGTATGCATCTGCTTTAACTTGTTTTCAGTTTCTAAAAAAGCCTGTTGCGATGTAAGACAAAGAAAAGAGAATTGAATAGAAAGGAGCCATTAATTTAATACACTTGCATACCTGCAGGGAAGAAAAGCTGACTACATACAGAGCACTGTACTGTTTTATCTGGCATTACTTAGACTACTGATTTATTATGCCCTGTATTTGACGGTGCTGTTTTTG
Organism: Varanus komodoensis; assembly: GCF_004798865.1. Lineage (NCBI taxonomy): Eukaryota > Metazoa > Chordata > Lepidosauria > Squamata > Varanidae > Varanus > Varanus komodoensis. Next base: position 1,778,021 of record NW_025336520.1, read on the forward strand.
TTTTTAACCGTGAGCTTCCCAGAGAGCGCCTGTGTTCTGCAAGGGCTGGATACAAAGGAAGTGAGGGCCACAGATTTTACTGTTGGTTTTGGTGGAAAGGCACATAGCCCAGAGAGCCCTACCAGTGCTATAGGTGGGTTCTATGCATTTTAAAAATAAAATAAATAAAATAAAATAAAAACAAATCACCAATCTGACCGCTGTGCTAAGCAGGGAACAGTGAAGCACACTGAAGGCACACACAAGGAAGGAAGGAAGGAAGGAAGGAAGGAAGGAAGGAAGGAAGGAAGAAAAAGAAAAGCGAGAGAAGCTTTCAGTTCAAGGCACGGTTGGCCTTCAAAGCCGCCACTGTGTGCTGTGCAGGCTTGTGAAGCAATTACATTTTGTTTAAAAGTTGTAGCCTGAGCAAAAGGCTGAGAACCCTTGATTTTGGGTAGCGAACGCTTTTACCTGAAGGAAGCGCTTCCTCATGCACATCCCTCTGGGGATGCCTGCCAGCACTGCGTGGGGACGGGGATACATATTTGTCACATCCAAACTGCCTGGAGATGCTCCCTCGTCCATGCCCATCTTTCCCAGGAACATGGCACGGCGCTAGCGCTCTGTCTTCACATACGATGTTGCTTAGCAACACAGCTCCATGCAAGCCCAAGGGCTGGTGCAAAAGTCGATTTTTTAAGCAGGAAAGCAGGAGTATTTTTTTTATTACTTTTCGCACTGCGCATGTTCTGCGTGAAGGGAAACCTCCAGGGGCACGGGCCTTCTGAAATACCCTGGGAGTTCAGCTGGCTCGCGACATTGGGAGACGCTGCTGGTGCCACCCACAACGGGAAGGTTCGGGGTGGTGATGGGGGCACCGGGAGGGCTGGCTGCTGGGAGGGAGGTTGGAACAGAGAGAGGGGCACGGTGGCACCTGCAGCGCTTGCTCCAGGGCAGGGGCCGCGGAAAGCTGCAGCCCTTGCGGGAGGGACGGCGCAGGGGTCTTCCCCCCGCCCACAGCTCTTCTTTCAAGGGAAGCACAAGACCACCCTGTTTGCCCAGAAACTTGGCTTTTTGGCATGCCTCACAGAGATGCTATTGAGAGACATTTTTAAGTGATGGACGGCATAGGAAAACTTTAAATAAATCAATAAATACATGTTATTAAGCTGTATATTAGCATGGTTAACGACTGTTAACAACTGAACAAAATACCATCCTGCACACACACTTCTACACATCCTTCTCCCATTTTTCGTCTCCCGTTTACATACACACCCCCTCTGCCTCCTGCCCAGCACGCTTTGTGCCCGATTTAGCAGCCAACTTTGGATCCACCTAAGAATTTTTCTCCCTAGTCCATTTTCTGCTAGGGTGGGGGTATTTGTCAGTGGGCTGTGACTCTCATCCGCATCCATGCACGTATTTTTTAAAATGGAAACATACTGTATGTTGTTTAAAAGGTAGAAGTTGTTTAAGAGTCACATTCAGGGGCTTGCGCTGAGGACCCCTGCTCTGAGCATTCTCGTCACTCCTGGGCGTCCTTTACGTGGCACAGATTTTCCCTGCAGAGTGCTGGACGGAAGCAAGGTGCAGCACGTTCCTCGGCGTCTGCGCACTGCTGCAGAGAAAGCAAGCACCTTCAGCCACCACGGAGTGGCTCTCTTTTCTGAAGGCGCTCCAGGGTTGAGGGGCCTGCCATGGTTCAAAGATGCCTCCAGCCTCTGCCTTAAGACAAGAATTCTCCACTCCCAAGAACCTCCTATACCTTCCCAATAGGTTGTCCAACTCATGGCTTCTCCTTCTGTCTGCCAGGCACGTTATTCCCCAGAGGAACAGCTGAGTCAGTCAGAGAGCTGGAAGTTAGTCCGGGATATCTGGAGGTCACCGGACCTTCTCTACACTAAGCTCTGAGAAGGACGGCTCTTGCAAAATAATCAGTGAAACAAATCCTCGGTTTGGAACCTTGAATAATTATTATGGACATAGCTGGGGGACGAGTAAAGAGCTTTCCAGAAGCTCACTTGGAGTCATGGATGGCTGCGGCAGGACCAGCCCAGCTTCTGCCCTTCACCCAGTTTGCTGCTCCAGTTGGCTCGCCATGTTGACTTCCAAACGGAGGATTCATCTTCGGCATAATGCATTCCGAATGATCCTTCTGTAGATTAAAAAGCACTATTTGCTCTTAATTCGAGGAGTGTATTGGATTGCCATTTGTACGAAATATGATTTGCAGGTTTGGCACTTCTTCTGGAGCTCCCAGCAAAGCCTCCCACAAATGCAATCAGCAAGGCAGCGTTCAGTTGGCCCGTATTTGCTGCATATGTTGAACGAACGCAGGGAAAAAAGCAACATAGTTGATGGTTTCATTTGCCAAGCCATTAATGAAACATAAAACAGATGTGTGAACCACTGTGTGAGTAAGGGGAACTACACAGCATGTTATTTATTTGCAGAAATCAAGGGCTTAAGTGCTCAACAAGCACAAAATGCAGTTTCCCTTTTGACAGGACTTGGTCAAACCTACTACCAGCTCCTAAATAGAAGGTCTCATGGCAGACTTAAAATATAAGGCACCATTTGCTATTCTGAACCTGCATGGTAAAAAAGCAAGCAAGCAAGCAAGCAAAAAGAGCATTTGCATTGCTCATCTCATGTCGAAGAATGCCGCCCTTGCAAAGATGAGTAAAAAACTGGATCAGTTTGGGAGATGCATTGATCTTATTAGGCAGATGTGGCCCAAAAATAGCAGAGCAGGAGAAACTCCCAAAGGTTACACTCCCCTGAACAGGTAGGAACCGTGTGTGCTGAGAGTGGGAGGTACCCATGGGAGGTCCCGAGGTCCCAGGTGTGTGCGCAGGTCTCAGTGGCCCCTTAGGGAGCAGAGAGAAATGGGGTACGAGAGGTCGGACCCTGCAACTGACAAGAAGGGGAACTCTGGATCGGCCAACTCTGAGATCAACACTAGGAATCATCCGCCTGCCCTCACAGATGATGGAACACAGGAGCTGCTGGCCGCAGAAAGTCTGTTTCTGTGTCTCTAAACCACAAAAACCACAACGAAGCAGCGAAAGTAGCTGCATAGATCTGAATGAGTCCCTTCCCATGACTGCTCCTGAAACATGCGTGTGTTTTCTATAACGTGAAAATGCAGCTGTCACTCACAAAGCCCAGCCAAGTCAGCTTTGGCATCCAGGCACAAGGACCTCTCTACCGGCTCATGTGTTCGGACGTGCTGTTCCCAGTCCTCTGCGTTATAGGAAGGGAGCGCTACCCTTCCAGTCCTGTAAGGCTGCCCAGAGGGCTTGGAGGGTCCATTGGTATGGACCATGCAGTAACTTCCAGGAGGCAGTGAGATCCCAAGCAAGCGCGTAATCTAGCCTGAGATTCTTGGCCCAGACTGGCCACGGTTCTCCAGAATTCAGGCAAGCTCCCTTCCTTGCCCTCCCTGGAGAAGAACCCAGGACTTTATGCATGCCGAGCAGGGGCTCTACCATGCAGCTCTTTCTCAAGGTATCTACCAGCACCAAGCAACGTTTTCCCTGCAGGAGGAAAGCAGCTGAGTGGCTCGGTCATCTGGCAGGCATATGGCCAAGACAGAACTGCTCTCTCCACTGTTAAATCCATGAAATGCATCCCATGCCTGCCCTAAAGTTAAAGGAGCCATGCCTAGTTCATAAACAAAGCTGCTCTCCACGGTTAGGAACATAGGAATGAGCCAGGCCCTTGTTCCATGTAGCCCGGTGTGGCCAATGGACCGGCAGCAACGGCTGTCCAGGGGTTTACGCAGGGTCCCTTCCCGGAGATGCCTGGGGCTGAACCTGTGACTTCCTGGCATGCAGACAAAGCACATGCTTTGCAAAGATGGGAACCTGTGGAGGGTCCTCCTCCAGTTCACACACTGAGTGCTCTGGCACAAAGCGTCAGTGAACGAGCCCTGCTGTAGAGCTTAATGGATGGCTCCCATCACCCAGTGGCAATGTTTGTATGTCTGTGCTGGACCAGAGCTTGCAGGAAAACCCATCGGAGGGGCAACGGTGTCCACTGGTACCTCTCAGAGTAAAGCTGCTCGGTTGGCTCCATTTCCAAGCATTTTTGGTCCCTTGGGAATGACCCACCGCGGATCCCACTGGGGCCCTTTGTTCTGGGGGTCTCCTCAGCCCACCAGTCCAGGGCCCTTAAGGGAGCGCAGCTCGACTTCTGGTTGCACAAACACATGGTCGACACAGCCCAGCATGGCCCCAAAATGTGGAGTGTCTCTTCCGAAGGTCCTCCTACTCACCCCTAAAACACACAGCGGGAGTTTTGGTGAAAGCAGGGTTTGAAAGAAGATTAAGGATTCAGGACAAAAGTGCAGAACAGGGAAGAGGTGGGCCAGATTCTGGGCGCACGCTAGCAAGCTGTTTCTAGAAGCTCATCTGTTTCAGTGCAGAACCAAGAAACCGTCTGACGCAGCTCATCGGCGGCAAAGCACAAACAGGGATGCACAGTCAGGCTGGCGCAACCCAGCTCTGAGCTGAGCGGCAGGTTCCTCGAAGATCTGCCATGTTTCCCTGGCACCTCTTTTAGGTCTTCCCTGCTTTAGTAGGGGAAAAATTATGCCTGGGCACCTGGACCAAGGGCATTTTGGGAGGTCTCTCCACTTGCATGCCTGCGTCCCCTGGCTTCCTGGGAGACCGGCTCCTGGCCCTTCTGCTGAAAGGCAAAAGCCAGCTACAGAAACACATCCTTTCTGGGAAGAGCATATCTCCCCTGGACCCCCTGCCTGGGTGGAGATTCCAAAAGAACCAAAAGTCTTTGACTGGTGACTCACCAGGAAGGGCTCCTCTCCATCTCTGAGATGATCCTAGGAGTTCCTCGGAGTTCAGGCACCTGTGCATTTTGCTGCCGAATCCACTGGCTAAGGGCAGCCCTTGGCCTGCCCACACGCAAAGCCCACGAGTTACACTGCTAACGCGATTGATCAGTCCACCTTTTCTGGAGCCAGGGCGGTGCGATGCATTGCCACTTTGGGAGGTATTTCCACTTTGATCAGCTGGATATACGAGGGCTGTAAGTTCCCTTCCTTCACACATAATCTGCTGTCTCCTTTTAATTAAGTGGATGCTAGTAGCAACCTTAAATACTCCGCACAAGTAGCCATATTTAACGGTCTGATTGCATGGACATATCTGACTGTTCATAAATTTTCAAAAGAAAAACACACCACAGGCATTGATTGGACACTTAATTATGAGTCGTTCCATCCAGATAAGGATGCTGCATTCTCGTTGCAGGAAGAAGGATAGAAACAGAGGGACCACAGCCCAGTGAAAAAGCAGAGGATGGGAAAGCATTTCAACCGGGTCTTCAGTGAAGTTGTGTTCCATAACTCTATCTCATTTTCTTGCTGGATTCCTCTCTGTGTTGTACTTCCTGTGTTGGATACCTGGGGTACCTGAACTTGTCCCTGGGAAGAAAAAGGACCTGGGGAGGGAGCATCTCCAAATTTAAGGACAGGGAGGCATTATTGAAAGATATTAGAAGCAGGAAACCAACCAGAGAAGCAGTTAGGCGACACTGGGGGATAAAAGAGTGTGGCGAAGCGCCATGAATTATTTTCATCTCTCTGTGCCTTTTGTTGGTGGTGACAAAAGATGAAATTCCCAACCTTACTGACAAAGTTGAAGTTAATAAATCGCCAGGCCAAGATGTTCTCCATCTGGGAGTTCTTACAGAGCTCAAATATGAAATTGTTTATCAGCTTCTGTACCAGAGGACTGTAAATGGACAAGGCAGCACTAATCTTTAAAAGGGTTCTGAGAAGAATCTGGGAAATGAATGCATCTTCCAGGAGAATTGGTTCAAAACATTATGAAAGATAAAACTGGTAAACATATGGAAGGACCAGCCCTGCTCAGCATGGCTTCCACAAAGCCAAGGCCTCTCTCGCTAACCTTTCAGAGTTCTTTGAGTGTGCCAGTGAAGGGGATAGGGCTGATCCAGTAGTGATTATTCACTTGGCCTTGCAAAACATTTTTGACCAAGATCCCTCATGAAAGACTTCTAAGTAAACTTACTAGTCATGAAAGAAGAGGCGAGGTCCTCTTATGGATCAGAAACTGGTTAAAGAACAGAAAACAGAGTATAAACAGAGAATAAATGTTATTTTCTCCCAATGGAAGGATGTAAAAAGTGGGATCTCTATTGGGATCAATGCTTGTCAACTTATCCACAAATTATTTGCAATTAAGAGTGAGCAGTGAAGTTGTCAGGTTTGCTGATGACAGCAAATTGTTTAGGGTGGTTAAAACTAAAAGAGATAGTGAGGAGCTCTAAAAGAATATCTCTAAACCCAGAGAATGGGCATCAAAATATCAAATGCAGTTCAACGTACACAAGTGCAAAGACGTGGCAAAAAACCGTGGCTTCAATTACAAGCTGATGGGAGCTGTACTAACGGTGACTGATCAGAACAGGATCCTGGGCTTGTGGGTGGACGATTTGATGGCAATGTCAGCTCAGATTGTCGCTGCTGTGAAACAGGCAAACTCCATGTTTACAAAGGAATTGGAAAGAAAACTGTCGATATCCTGCTGCTGTGAGGTAAAACTACGCTGCAGTCACACCTAATACTCTTTACAGTTCTGGTTGCTGCGCCTACAATCAGTATTACAGAGTCTGAAAAAGTGTGGAAGGGGCCAGTCATGTGCCCCGTGAACAAAGGCTGCAGCACTGAGGATGCTGAAGCTCAGGGAAATGGCGAGCAAAGGGAGGCATGACAGAGGTGTGCAAAATTGTACATGGTGGGGAGGAAATGAAATCTTGGCTCTCTGAAGAGTGTACCTACAGCAGCCGTTCCCAGCCCGATTCCATCAAGGCATTGGATCACCTCTCCCAGCATTCACTGTGCAGCTGGGGGATGCTGGGGTGCTACTCCAAGACATTTGGAAGATGCCAACTGGAGAAGGCAATTGGAGAGAGTAAGCCAGAAAGCCGGTACGACGACGGATGCCATCTCACCGTGGGAGTCGGGGTGGCATTGGCCACACTCCATCCGTGGGCAGGCGCCCCCAAAAGCTGCAGGCCTCGCGGGAGGTGCAGCCCGGGAGGCTGCTTCCCGTCCATGGCTCCTCTTCCAGGGAAGCAGCGCACGGAGCACCCCGTCCGCCCAGCCACTTGCATCCTCTGCATGCAAACCCTTCTCGTCCCCGGGTAGGAAGCCTCCCTTCCCGGGCTCTCTGTAGGACCAGCTCTCTCAGCAGATGCCCTTTTGCACTGCCGCTTTCACCACAAAACAACATTTGTGAAGAGAGCGACAAAACCCACACGATAAAATGAAGGCTGGTCATGCAGAAGTCCTTTCCTGGCAGTGGCAGTCACAAATCTCCCAAGGACGGGTGTGGAATGATAAAAGCGACTCTTGCTTTGAGATAAGCCTTCGCTTCCTTGCCACCTGCGAGGCTGAGAGAGATTTCTTTCACAGCCAGCGAGATGAACATTTATTAAAACCTCAATAAATACTAATTCACAGGAGATAAGAACTCACTTAATGTGCCCTCTACTTTAAAAAAGAAGGTATTTTTGGAAAGACACAATTGATGAATTGCGATCTTTTGTTTTCAGTGAGGCTGATAGGCTGCCACCCCCCCGCCCATCTTGGCTTTTCTTTCTCTCAGAATATTAAGCGCTGTTAAGTAATATTAGGAGACACTAATCTACCGACGGAAATGTGACATTCAGAACTGAAAGGGCAGCCGATGGCGTGCATTCCTGTCCTTGTTGTCACTTCTTCAAACTGTTTCTGAGCTGCATTTGCATTTCACTGCGGTTATTGACCTGTCCTTGGCGAGTATGATGCATATTCTTTGGAGTTCAGGGGTGGAAAAGTTCCCGGGCATAATACCCAGGGCACGGCCCTTTGTCCACACGTATCAGAGTTCTCAGCTGTGGAATCCAGTGGGCCAACTCTTAACCTGACCTTCCTCACCAGGTCATTATGAAGGCTTTGTATTATCTCACCTTCTCCCATTGTGGAACACAATTGTAGAAGTGCAGCCGAAGTTCAAAGAAAGATTGCAATCCTTTTGCCAGAGAAAGCTCCATCCATACAGCCAGCCCTTTACCACTTGCACTGGCTACCAGTTGAAGTCCGGGCCCAATTTAAGGCGCTGGTGATGACGTATAAAGCCCTAAACAGCTTAGGGCCTGGTCCCCTGAAGGAGCGCCTCCTTCCCCATGCCCCTGCCCACCCCTTAAGATCTGGGTCAGGTCCTTCTTTAGGAGCCCTCCTTGACTACCTGGAGCAGGGCCTTCTCTGTGGTGGCACCCCGATTGTGCAATTTGCTCTCCAGCGAGTTTTGCCTGGCGCCATCACTTTATTCTGTTCAGTTCCAGGCCAAAACCTTTTTGTTTCCCCAATGTTTTAAGCTTTGATTCTTTTAATAGGGGTTTTATTGTTGATTGGTTAAGATTTTGACTAGGATGCTGTGTTTTATTCTAATTTGTCTTATTGTTAAACCATCCCAGACCACGGTAAGGGGCGGCCTGAAAGCATTTTAAATAAATACACACAGCCCGGCAACCCTATCCCTGTGCTCTTCCAGAATTTTGCCTGCTTCATATCTCACACTTCTCCTGGCTAAACGTTGGTCGCCGAACTTGCACCATGAAGGAGAAGATGGACAAGGACAGAGCCGTGTCGGGGCTCTCCGTGGAAGGGTTGGGGAGAAACCTGTGGTAGTTGTACCGAGACATGAGGCCGGCACAGATCTTGGGTGGAAATCTTCGTTCTGGGTGGCCACAACCTCACGTAAAAGACCGGATCTGTGCCTGCAGTCCAACCAAGCGGTTCTGCATGTGTGAGGAGCCCTGACGGCCACATATTGCACGACAGATGGGACCGTTTGTATTGCGATTTGAGCTGCTGCTCTCAGAATACAGCAGGGGCAAATTCTCAGTTCTGGGGCCAGATTTAAAAGCTGCAACACTGCGGTGTGAGCCTTGCCCACGCAGGCTCATGAAATACTTGCATTTCCTACAGTGCAAACCATTTGGGGCCTGTGAGTCTCCCTCGTCAGGATCTATTCTCCCCTTTGTCCCAGCCCAGGTCTTTCTTATTTCATCTGGGAATATTGATGGAGCACAGAGATGGATGGATGGAGTGCAGCTATGAACTAGGATAAAGTCCCCCCCCCCCCAGGAGGCCGTGCAGGAGAGGCCTCAGTCAGATGGGGCAGACACATTGTCTGCCAACGTTGCCTGAAGTCTTTGCAGAATCAAACTAAAGGTTATTTCAGCTCTGCGAGGCCAAGTCCACTCACTGACATGCCATAAGGGCGGTTAGGAAGCAGAGGGCTGGGTGGCTGGAAAGGCTTCACTTCAGCTGGCATCCCTGCAGTCACCACGTTTGCCTCGGTGCACAGGAGGAAAGGAGAGAAGATTGCCATGGCCTGCCGGGGGTGGAAGAGCAGGCTCCAGGTGTTCGGCTTTGGCATGGCCAGTCCAGGTGTCCTCAGGCATAACCACCACAGTGAGCAGCCACTATCCCAAGCAAGATGGGGAAAAGCTGCACCAGAATGGACTTGGGACTGAGACGAGGTCAGGACCTTGGACAGGAAAAGCGGTACTGGTTCGAGGCCTGGAGACAACCCTGGGCAGCTATCCTGCAACTGAGATAAGAGGAAAGGGTTGCTTCAGTGCTGGCCCAGAATAACTACCAGAGCGTGGTAGTTCCATTTAGCAAATCGGGAAGAAAGTCCTGGCTATACCCAAGTAAACTGGGAAGCTTTTCTTTGCTATTATTTTACAATAAATTATTAAGCTGGCAGGATGGGTAAAAAAAGCTGCCATCACCTCCAGCAGGGAGCAAGTGTTTCTGAGATGGTGCATCCTGTTCCTCTAGGATTCTGATGCCCTGCTGCCATGGAGGGGCTGTGAAGACAGGAAATGGTCTGGAATGTGGAGATAGTTTTTAGTGCTCTCTTTGCTGCTTTTGTTTTTCCATGCTCTGGAATCTTTTGATAAAGGGTGGCTTGGAAACATCCTGATTATTAAATAAATGCATTATAAAATCATTCTTTTGAAGGATCTACTTTTCTGGGAAGACTGGGTGCTTGCAACAAGATGGAGACTCTAATGAAATGCGGAGCAAGAAAAGGAACCCACTCACAGGCTAACAAATGGCCCACGCAATAAAAACAAGGGGACATTATCGTTGGGAAGGACAGCAGATCCGTTGTTTCTGTTGTGAGCTGATTTTCATTCTGCAGACTATAAAAGGAATCCATCACTAATGAAGTGCTAAATTACTAGAAGTAACATTCCTGTTACTTATTAAACACTTTGGCTAATTAGGAAAGGGGAAATCACAAAGAGGCCCCTTTAGCAGAGAGTGTGTGAAAACGTGGTGGAATATTGAGCCCTTCTCAGTCCCAGGAAACCCAAAGCGTGTATTTCTGCTCTTCGGGGGAGCACCTTTAGGGTGCTGGTGAAGCAATACTTGGAGGGTGAGGGAGCTGGTCCATGGACCGGGGCAGAAGGTGCTGAGGGTGCAGGATGTTCCACCCATACGATGACGGCAGCCTTGGTGCCATCCTGCACATACCTAGCCAGGAGCAGGTGCCTTACCATTCCTTTAGACTTACTCCCAGGGAAGGGTTTCTAGGACTGCACCCGTACTCAGTTTATAGACCACCTAGCCCTCTCCACAACAAAGACTTCTTCAAGTGGCTTCCAGCATAAAAACTAAAACACAGAAGGTCAATACCAAACATGTAAGGTCAAATTATATGAACCATTTTGGCCAAAACACTTATTTTCAAAGCATTGACTCTTTGGGCTGCGCACCTCTTTGACTTGACTTTGCATGGCAATCGCTCCGTGCAGGTACTGCTTGGGAGGGCAGCATGACCAGCAGGTGGACTCTTCCGCATTCAGGGGGGCCATTTCGTGTATGTCGTGGAAGCAAGCTTAGGTTTCCCAGCGGGCCTCCCTCCCCACCGGTGGCTGCAGCCAAGCTCTGATGCCCTCGGAGGTTGCATGCACCGGAAAATGCACACTTTCCCTCAGTCGCTCTTTATGTTTTCAGACAGATCTGTGTGTGAAGAGGCGTCCTGCAGTTCCAGGAGTCTTGTTGTTGAATTGTGACACTTCGCTGCACTGTCTAGGGGACAGAAACCTGCTCCTATCCTGCATCAACAGAGATCTGGCCAAACGTTTCCACTGAGCTTTCCTGAAAAACCAGCCATTAAGATAACAGGGAACGGTCCACGACATTAATTACTCAGAAGTACAACCTTAACCCTGAAATGCTTTGTTCACTAGAAACTCCTCCAAATTGAAATTGTGCTCTGAAGATAAGATGTGTTTGCTTTCTTATCTCGCTGTGTTACCATTTGGGACAGGGCTTCTCTTGAAATGTTTATTTGCCTATGTGTGTGTTCTGCAAGGTGGAGGGAAAGATCCCATCCTTGGAAGCAGTATAAATAGTTCCATATGGCTTTTCATCAGAGATGGCTGTTTATATTAATAACTCAACATTTTTCTGGCAAAAAGAGACCCTCTCCCCATCCCCTGCAGTTTGACTCAAACTCCTTAAGAAACGTATCTTTTGCACTTTGGCTGCCTTCCCCATGGCTATGGGGAGCGAGGAGGGGGAAGGAAGCCTTCTGCTGGCATCCAGAGGACGCACACAGAATGCCTTAAAAGTCAGGGCAAGAATGGGCGTCCCGTATCCTCTTACTGACTCTGTTTAGCAGGAATAGTCTCTCATTTTTGGTTGCTGGCCCAGTTGTGTTCGTGGGCCTGCCTACTGCTTTCCCAGCCCTCCCAAAGTTGCTTGGTCAGTAACCTTCCTCTGCTCCAGGTTTTTGCTGCCTCTCCAGTCACCAAAGCTGCACTTCGCCAGCACCTGGGCTTGGGATGCACCTGGAAGCTTAGGACAGACACCTTGGCCTTCTAGAACTGGGGAGCAGGAGAATTGTGCAAAAGCTGGGAAGCCCCCAAATGGTGGGTGGATGGAAGTGGATCAGTGTGGAAGCAGGGGAAGGAAGCTCATCCCAAGCAAGACGGGAAGGCAGAACTGGGAGCCCAGCGAGGACCAAATACGCTCCAAGGCTCGCAACCGAGATGAAGCATTTTGAGCAAGTGCATGGGAGGTGCCAGGGGTGACTTGCCGCAGCTTCTCGGTGGCCAACCGGCTGTGCACGAGAGCCTGTTATTGCACAGGGCAGTGGGATGCAGGCAGAGGGGTGGAGACTCCTCACCTGTGCATTATCAAAGGACACGTGATTAGTACACCCCCCCCCAATTCAGTTCAAGTCATGGGGGCAACATGAAAAGGAACGGGGCTAAGCATTCCTCTCCCAGGAGTCTCAGCCTGGAGGGCACCTGGAGAACTGGAGCCAGGACAATCTGCTTTTCACGTGCCTGTGTGGAAACTGAACCTGGGGAAGAGAGTCCCCACACCCCACGGCTGCAGCTTGCTTCTTCTTGGCCATGAAAATAGCCTTTGACCCCTGGGTTTCGGAGCCCCACCCTGCCGAGCCTGCAGTGAGCACCCTTGGCAAGTGCCCAGTCATGCCGCTCCCGAATCACGGCTCCGCGGAAGGGTCCACATTCTGCACAGAGGCGCTACCAGGCTGGCTCGATGGCTCAGAACGGCACCCGCAGCAAGGAGACTGGGCCCAAGACCCAGGAGACGGGCTGGAGGCGCACTGTGAGGGGACACAGGCAGGCCTAGCAGGAGCTGGGGGAGTCCTAAGCACTGCTCTGCAGGCCTCAGCAATTGTGCGCTGACTGAAGAGCCCAACACACCCCGCTGGCTCCGAATTTGCCTCCAAGGACAGGAGAGGGTGGTTGCTAAGTGCCGGCACCCACGATCTACACAGCTCTTAGCTGGTGCAGAACCGGTATTGGCCTAGACCGGGGAGATCGGGCTTGGTCGTGCCCTCGGCCGTGAAGTTCCTTGGGCCACGCACAGGGCTCTAGAGCGAGTGAACGGCGGGAGGGGAAAAGAGAGCCGCACTCCCGTGCCTTGAGCAATGCTTGGTCCGCTCCGTGTTGTTGAGCAGATTGGAAAGTCTAGGTAGGGCAAAGAATGCAGTGCTCCCTCCGAGGAGGAGCGCTGCTCATCCGCCGGCCGCACTGGCATGCCTTACGGAGGCAGATCCCTTTCCAGGCTCCCCCGCCTCCTTGTAAACTTTGGATCCATACCAAGCTTTTAAATAAAAACCTTTTAATCTGTGCTCAATTACTGGCTCGGCTTTGGTGGGATGCATCCCAAAACATCTGAAGGGCATATGCGGAATCTATATCGAGCGCACCGCGGATCCCGCTTTGCTGCGGGAGCTTTGTGGGCAGCAGGCATGTTCAGGCCGCTCCCAGGGTTGCCAGCATTTTACCATCGAGTGCCTCTCCTCCATGGTCCCCCACTGGGTGTGCAGACGTGTGTCGCTTGGCGCGCTCACCTCCGCTCTGTGAGAAGCATCAGCCCCTGTTTTGTGGAGAGCAGATTTCTGTTGACAACAGGAGCAGCTGGGTCATTCCCTCAATCCGGCAATCCTTCTTGCCTGCCCTTTGCTTCCTTTCCCTGAGCTGGGGCCATGCCCCCCCTCCAGGTTGCCTCCTCCTTGCAGCCTGCTGGGTTCTGCACCCACTCCTCTGAAGCCCTCAAGATGCCGCGCCACAGCAGTGCATCAGACGCTCACACATGCGTGTCCTGAACAGGCAAGCGGCCCCTATTCCATGTAGTTTTCCCTAGAAAAGGATTTTTGAAAAGATTTTCAGAAATCTTGGCAAGGAGTTCGAGTTGTCTGTCGCTTTTTCATTGGAGTTCAACTGGAGGACAGCCAAGCGACCTTGCCAGACCGATCGGCATACCTCATGCTTGGATTAATACAAACGGCACTGGGGAATAATCTTTCCCCCCTCTCCCTACTCCCCAAATAACACCGAGAGTTGTCTTCGTTTTGCAGACCAAATTCCCCCTTCACCAGTTCTTGCTACTCCTCTCTCTCTCCCCCCTCTCTTCTTCTCTGCTTGCACGTAAATCTCCAGGAGGCGTGAGCAAGCTGGGAGCTAAGTCAAGGAGAGCTATCAGGCTAACTCAGTAACAATCCACTCCGGATGGTTCCTCTGAGAAGAGTTGCCTTGAAAATCTTAACAGGGGAATGAGCACGTCGACTCTGATACCATTTGACTCTATTATTCATGCATGGAGAAAGCTGAAGGGTCTCCTGCCTCGAATTTACCCGCGGTGGGCTCACCAAGGTAGAGAAGGCAAGTCCATTGATGGAAAGAAGGGGATGTGAAGGAGTGCCAGTTCTCCGGCACTGACCTCCAGGTCCTTCCTACTTACTTTGTGTTAACGCAAGGGAGAAGGCTTGCAAGTCCAGGGGTAGCCAACGCCACACTGTGTGAGTGCGAGCCACCTTGGGGGAACACCGGGGACTGTGAATGAGCATCCAGACCAAATGAAGGTTGATTCCGTGATGCTCGGTCAAGTTGCGCAGCGCTGAAAGGTTGCCTGTGAGCCATGCAGGATGCTGGGTTAGTCTGTTCGCTTGTGTTCACTGTTGCGTTTGCTCGCCTCTTTGGCTGACACGCATCAGGGGAAAGAAAAATCAGAGCCTCGTTTGGGTCTTCCTGATCACGGAAAAGAGCTCTATTGCTGAAGGATGGTGGGGGAGAAGTCTTTTGCTCCTGGCAGGGAAGGACGGCTTGGGAGACACAGAGAATGGCTGACATAGCAGAAGGGGCAGATTAGCCCTGCAAGAGCGCGACCACAGTGAAGGACTTCTGAGAAGAGCTGGTCTCCTGTTATTGCGCAGGCCCTGTGTACTTCTTGCAAACTCGCGTTTCAAGACCCCCTCCCTGCAATTTATATCTGGGGAGACCTGTGTGTCCAGGGAAGCTTCTCATGGTGCTCCCTCCCACCCCTGATTTTTATTTTATTTCATAAGACAGTGTGGTGTAGTGGTTAAGAGTAGTTAAGTTGGGACTGGGACTCAGGCGATCTGCATTCGAGTTCCCGCTCAGCCATGGAGCCGACTGGGTGACTTTGGGCCAGTCACAGACTCTCAGCCCAACCTACCTCACAGGGTTGTTGTGGTGGGGATAAGATGGAGGAGGAGAATAATGTAAGCTGCCTTGAGCCCTTTGTCGGAAAAAGGCAGGATATAAATCGCAATATAAATAAATAAAAGAAAAAGACTGCTTACAACAGAGGAACTGCAAAGTGAAGCTTCTGGGAAATGGGTGTTTTCTCACCCGGGATGCCCATCATGGCAACCACCCATGGGGGTCTTTTTGTGAACGTGTCTGGGACAATCAAAGTTCCAGACATGCCCTTTGACCTGAAGAAATCTGGGGATCCTTTCCTATCCTTATTCATCCATAGCTAGGCCAAAACTATCCCGACACAAATGTGAGTTATTGGAAAGCCTGTGGAAGCCCCTGGAGCAGAAATAAAAATTTAGAACATTTTTAGGGGGGAAATGGTAACGGCTCAGTGAGGACTGAGCTCACATTGCGGGCTGATGGCTGGAGACGGAAAGTCAAGCAAGTGGAAGGGAGAAGAGGCAGGGAAATTTGCTTTGCCCAGAGCCTTGAAGTGGATCTGCAGAGATCCAGCTCGCGGAGGTGCCGTTTGGACATCAGGAGCTTTTCTGCAAGAGGAATGACAGCAGAAACATTTGGATGCGCACACACACTCGGTCTCAAAGAGCATCCCGGGTGGGAGGCCAGGATGGGGACCGTGAAGTCGGCCATTCGCAGAGTGTCAGCTTCAGGTCTGAGCGATGCTCTGTCGGGTTAAAAAACAAGATGCTTTAATGCTTCTTTTGGTTAAATGGCAGCAGCCACCACCCAAACCCGCGAGCCACAAAACCTCAAGGGAAATGAAGGTTGACTAACACAACGGGAAGGAAGGTTTGGACTTCATTGTTCCTATCCAAGCACGCTTCCTCTGAAATAAGCCTTCTGATACCGATGGCATGCCAAGGAAGCCCGCTCAGTTTTGCAGCCCTACTTTAGTTCCCAGTTTATGTATCAGTGACCATGTGAATGCGGCAGGTGCTGCCTTTCCTAGGAGCAGCCGCACTGGGGAGCAGTAAATTTTGAAGCACCATCCCCAAAACACTTCGCACTGCAACGGGGGCAAGACGCGGGTTCTGGGGAAATGCACATCCGCCTGCAACTGCAGGGCTTGAGCTGAACTCGGAGGGAGCAGGAGATTCTGAAGGGGCGGCCGATGGGGCCAGTGGACCAAAAGGTGCTGGACTGGCATTCCTGCGAGCCCAGGTGCCACTGCTCTGCTGCACAGGAGTCCAGCAAGAGCCGGCGGAGGGGCACCCCAACCGGGAGTGAGGCTTGTGGACTCTGGGTGCCTCTCCTGGGCTGCAGCGGTCGCTTTATTCGGATCCAGCAGGACGCTTCTTTTGTTACTGCCACAGAGACGGCTTATTGAGGCAACAAACAGAGCAACAGATTGCAAACTCAGAAATGGCAGATGACACAGCCACGGCGTTCTGTTCCCACCGAGTCTGCCGCATCCATCGGGAAAGGCTGCTGGAGCAGGCGACGCCAGCAGCAGGGAGGTGCCGAAAGAGCGGGAGCCTTGGCTGGACAGAACCACACGGTCTGACTCTGCCGAGATGGACATGGTGCCCAACAGCCGGCTGGTCGCAGCTGCTGTCCTATGAACCGAGCTGCACTCTTCTAGAGGGGGCTTGTGCTATTTTATTTATTCCAACTATTTCCATCCCACTCCAGGGCTGCTCAAGACATTTAATGTTTGTGAATTCTGATATGAACTGACTTGAATTGTACCTTCCAGCCTAACGTGCAGATGAGAACTGATATTGCACTTCTCTGAATTTCGCGATGCTCTTGGCTCAAGAGTGTGTGCTTGGAAATGCATATCTGAAGAGTAAATACATTTAGAAAGGCATACCTTGGGAGAAAGTACATTCAAAAGCTCATTTCCATGCAGATTTTTAAAATAAAAATGAATATGAATATGAGATGAATATGCAAATAGACCAGAACAGACACGGTCCAGAAATAGGCTAATCTGTCCATTCTTACATCCAGGATGTGGTTCAGACCTTCCCAGGGCGAAGTATTACAGTTTGCAGGTGGAGAAACGGAAATGTGTAAATCAGCAAACTCAAGAAGGATCTCCAGTTTCTACTTTGCCACTTGTTCCAGTTCTTATTCATATGCTACTCTGGGTTTGGAGGGGTGGGCTGCATGGGAATGTATACATGCATATGTATGCCTTTTTCCAAAAGTACATCTCCATTGTGTGCATATTTTGAAATGGGCACCTTTCCCAAACACATTCTTGTTGCCCAAATGGCTGCGCGGGCTCAGAAATGTTATGGATTTCAGACCCAGATTGCACTTAGGTCCGCATTCACCCCAGGGAGGTGCAAACTGATTCAATTCTGGTCAAAACGGAACTGAAATGGATTTCTCATTTGTTGCTGCAGAAGAATCCCATAGAAGAAAGAGGTCGAGACCCTTGAGCAGTCCTTCTGTGTTCTAGATCTGCTTAGGAAATGGATCAAAACCTCTGAAGCAAAGAATGCAACCTGAAGAAATGCTGGGTGTAGTCTTCTTGGGTGTGCTTTGTTAAAACAAGCCCACACATACACACATTTAGGAAGGGGTCCTTCAAGAGCAACTTAAAGGCAGTGGCTGCAGAGATTCAGGCTGGACATCAGGAAGGGCTTCCTCACTGTCCGAGCAATGCAACAGTGGAGCCAGCCGCCTGGAGAGGTGGGGGGCCCTCCCACAGATTCGAAAGGAAACTGGGCAGTCACCTGAGAGGGATGGTGTGAGTGAGTGTCCTGCAACAGCAGGGGTTGGACTCGATGGCCTTCCTGGCCCCTTCCAGCTCTACTCTATGAGTCTATGAGAGCCTGCAATAGCTTGGGAGAACAGTAGGAGAGTAACATGGCTTTCACACCACTGCATGTGGGCTTACTGGAGGCAGGTGACAGGGGATCCTTCCACTGGGAAAAAGCAGGGTAACAACAACAACAACAACAACAACAATCACAACAACCATGAGCATGAGGACGCAGTCTGGAATCCTCACTCTTCTTCTCGTTTTAAAGGAAGCAGATTTTCCCTTTCAGCTGGGCTAGGAACAAGCGCTCACTAGAATTCAGTGGAAAGAAAAAGCTCTCCATATGCATCATCTGTTCTAACTCCCTAAAAGCCAATATATGAGTCATTTTACTGTGCATGTTTACTGAAAAGAGGACTCCCTGATTTCAGGGAGATGTGATCCCAAGTTCAGCCGAAATTTGAAGCATGACAGGTTGGGGCCACCGTCTCTCCCCTGCCCCCAGTAGCCAGTAAATAATGCAAATAGAGCAGCTACAGACAACCAAATGTACAACATTTAAGGAGAGCGCCTTTCCCTAAAACACTCTGTAAATTTAAAGAGATGGCCCTGCCCGTTTTCCGATCTGTCTGCACCGCATGCCGCTTTCTCAGACTCTCTTTGCATGCACAAGCATGAACTCTCCCTGAAACGTCTCCCACCCTCTCTCTTTCTCTCCCTCTCTCTGCTTGTGAAAGAGATTTTCCTTTGTTTGAGCCGCAACAGACCAACGGGCCGTCTTTGCAGAGAGAACTCTTGGAACGCGATGCCCCATACCCATGGGCGTTCCGCCCCACGTCCGTCTGTCCTCCACCCCTCCTGCCCCAGCGACGCCTGCTCTTTCTTCTCCCCTTTCCTCTCGTGGCTTTGGTGGCCGCCTGACGCACAGCGGAGGGAGTGCTCTCGGAGCAGCGCTGGGCAAGGGCGAGCCCCAGTCGGGCAAAGCCGAGGGGCCCCTCTCGCCCTCTCGGTGGCGAAGTGGCTCAGAGGAACCCCTGCTCCAGGGCAGTGGGGCAGGCAGCGGGGGCTCTGCTGCCAGCTCGGTGGCTTGACACATCCAGCCCCACAGCCACGGCTTACACAAGCCCGCTCCCAAGCGCAGAGACACACAATCGTCATTTCATGAAAGGCGCCGTGCTCTCTGTGCACAATGCTGAGCCCTGTTTATTCCCAGTTGAGCTGGAACGAAAACGAGGATTGGCTTCTGCCTGCGGGGGACAGAGAGCACACACAACACACACACTCGCACTTGCGCACGCCACGCCCCTGCACACGTGCCCGGGGCATCTCGGAGATGCGGGAGTGCAGCCAGAGCTGAGCGGGCCGCTCGGCACATGCAGGGCTGGTGTGGCCGCAGGCATGGCGGGGCTCCTGGCCGGGGCTCATGGCCCAGTGGGCCCCTGACCCGAACTTGCTCCCCGCTTCCTCCTCGCCACCCGCCTGTCCACCCACCTGGCACTCCTGCCTGGGTAAGCGTGGTGGAGAGGAGGGGAGGGGGGGAGAAGCAGCGAACTGCAGGCAAACGCTTCTCCTTCATCCCCATGGCTGGGTTCGCACAACCAGGGGGATGTGGGGAAAGCAACGAGGGCGGCTCCCCCCGCACAACAGTTGTGGCTGTGTCATTTGCCCATTCCCCTCACTGCACCAGCTTCCTGTGTCGTCTGAACCTGGCAAGGGATGTGGCGAGGGCTGGCTTTAAAGCCACCAGGACAGGTGGCACCGTCTCCCAGTGGCGAGAGGAGAAATCCTGGTATGACTCTCTGTTTCCTGTTGTGGTTTCTGAGGAACAAGCTTGCCATGCTCAACTACCAGGAGTGGGTTCAGACAGCTCAACCAACAATGATAAGAAAACACTGTGGTGTGTTTTGTTGTGCAAAACCAGTCTTGGGGGCATCCGGTACACTTGAAATGTCAGTCTTTGCAGAATTAAATGTGGGAAGCGAGACCCACATTCCCATATCACGCCAGTCCTATACCATCTACCCTGGCTGCCAATTGAAGTCCGGGCCCATTTTAAGGTGCTGGTAATGACCCATAAGGCCCTAAACGGCTTGGGTTCTGGATCCCTGAAGAAGCCTCTCCTTCCCTGTGTGCCCCTTGATATTTATTTATTTATTTAAAAATGTCTATGCCGCCCCATTCGCCGAAGCCTCAGGGCGGCTGACAAAAAATATCTGGGGCAGAGGCCCTTCTCTGGGAGCCCTCCTTGAAGGAAATCAGGAGGGTGGCCACTCGGAGAAGGGCCTTTTCGGCGGTGGCACCCCGACTGTGGAACACGCTCCCCGGGAGGTTTGCCTGGCGCCATTGCTCTATTCTTTTCAGCATCAGGCAAAGACCTTTTTATTTTCCCAGTATTTTAACAACTAATTGTTTTTATCCTTGATTTTATCACTATTTTTAGATACAGCGTGCTGTGCATTGTTGCTGTTATGGTTTTTGTTCCGTGCTTTTTTTGCTCCTGGAAGCCATCCAGAGACTGTTTTAGTAATGGACGGCATATAAAAAAAGTTAATAAATGAACAGCGCCCCCCCCCCAAGACGGAGGGCACTGGCTTTTCTTGCAGAGTGACTCATGTGTGGGGGGTGCCAGGTTGGGGGCAGGTGCCCTTGCTGGCCCCCACTTCTACACTGGAAATTCTGCCTGACTGCCAGGCTGACAGCACCTGCCTTGGTGTGACTATCATTTAAATATTCTTGAGTTAACCTCTTAGTTTTAATTACATACTGTAACCTCTTATTATGTAATTTTGGAAATCAGCACTCCATGGGAGGGGTTGTGTCTTCCCCCCCCCACCCGCTCCATCTCCCGTAACTCCTTAAAAAAAATTTGGTGACAGATTTAATGTCTTTTAATGTCAACACAGCGGGAAGAACAACAGCAAGAATGACTGTTTGGTACCAGAATCAGAAAACGGGGAAGGGCAACAAACCCTGACAGGCAGGCAATTAGAAACGAGACTGAAGGATCATTAGAATTCATTACCAGAAACAAGGCAGAGAAGGCCAGGCAGCTGCTGAGGAAGATGCGGATGTGTGCCAGGTGTGGCCAGGCCCGCGGGTACCAAGTCCTCTGGTTTTCCGAGGGTCTATTCTCCCTGTGGGCCCAGCGTCTCTCACCTCTGAAGGGCAGCCCAGGGACAATGGCCTGGCCAGGGTTGGTCAGCAGGGTCTCTGGCCAGGACGAGCGAGCTGGGGTGTAAAAGCTCGGAGAAGGCAGGGGCGGATACGGCAACCTGGGGCCCTCATCCTCGTGCACACCGTCCCGCTTGTGCATTGTGCGTGCATTCTCCCTGTACGTAACTGGATCCCTGCGCTGGGGAAAGGTTGGACTTGATGGCCTCAAGGAGCCCTTCTAGCTCTAGAACTCCAGGAGTTGAATGTGGAATCTTGTCAAGATGCACCAGACATCCCGGAAAGTAGGAAAAGCAGCCCGACCTAAACAAAGGGGCCCCTTTCTCTGCCACTGACAGTGCTTAGCTCCTTAGTGTCTATAATGAGCAAAAATCATGACATGAAAGGGGGAAACAGGATCGTGCAAGACAAAAAGAAGGCGGCCTCAGCTGCATAATTATTTCTGGCTTAAAGCGAGACAGACAGACTCGTGGCTGTCTGTGAGCGAGATGCGCGCAGGGATGCAATGGAAGTGAACGTGAAGGCGGAAGCCAAGCTGGCTCCTCGAGCAAAGCTGACTCTTGGCAAACCTTGCAAAGAAGAGAATGCAGCTCATCCCCAGTCTTATTCTCCGTATTAAGACTGGGGAAAGCCAGTTCTAAAGGGCAGCTCATGGTAGGAGGCTGGGCCATGTCTTTTCCAGGGACTCATGGGGCTGTTGGTCACCACCCCTGAGCAAGACGGAAGTGCTCTGCTGCTCCGTCACACGGACCGGAGGGGGGAGGTGGTGGCTTTTCCACACCGGAGGCCCTTGAAATGCAACCAGACAGTCATCTGAGGGGCTTGTGCAGCTTGGGGTGCTTCACTGAGCAGGGGTTGGCCCCCTTGGCCCCCTGGCCCCTTCCAGCTCCACCGTGCTGTGAATCTGGGCGATTCCATGGAATTCACGTGGGTCTCCTTTCAACACAAATTTATGCCGTCCTTGTTATGCCTCCTTTCAACATGAATTTATGCCATTGTTCTGTGATGCTCCAAAGCCACAGCTCACCAGTTTGTAAGAGATGAAAGTCTTAAAACATGATATAAATCACAATGCAAACCAAGTTACAGTCCACAATAGAAGTCACAGGATCAGTGGAAACCTTACTGAACACAGCCCAAAGCCTGGAAGTGAAGCCTTAGCCTGGAACAGAAAGGATGGCAAGGTGGGCTTCCCTATCGCTGGGAAGCACGGAGAAGCTCCCCCCCCCCCGCCGTCTGTCGACTTCTGAACCTCCCAAACTAATACATGAGCTAGAACACAATTACCATTTGCATTTCACACCTTGTCTGCTTTTGCAATGAAATTTTTGGTTTAATGAAAAATGCATGCAAAAACATTCTATCAGAATAAATGACTAAGAAACGGCATGTACGGAAGAGAGTTTTGCACAAAAAGTCATGTATTAGGGGAAATATGCAAAAATGCTCAGAAATCTTCGCATATGCAAAAGCGTGCAAGAAAATCACATGGTTTTTGATGTGGCTTGCACATGTTTGCAGGTCGATGTGGAAATGGGATGGAAGGAATTTGTGCTTGGAAGATGACTATTCCATCCATGCCTGACTATTCCCCAAAGAGAAGCTCTTGCAAAAGAGAGCCCTCTTCAGCCTTCCACTGGGAAGCAAGGGTGCAGCGTCTTGCAGCCCTGATTGGCTAACAACAATGCCACTCTGGCTTGGCCAAATACATCTGCACATGCCATCTGCTGGTCAGTTCGAACATATCCAGACACATAGTTTAACACTTGCCTCTTCTTAGCAGGATCTCAAGGGACGTGTGAGAACTGATGTGCAGCAACCTTTCCAGTCCCCTTCTTTTTGCCCTGACCTGCGGCAATGCCATTTCTCGAAGCGGCTCGGCACATCATCAAAGATCCCGTTTGGGTTTTACCAATGTTAGAATGGTAATGGAATGTTAGACAGACAGACAGACACAAAACCAATTTTGTTTTAGTTCATTAAACTTCAAAACCTGCCCCGCTCGCACTCCCAAACTTAAGCAGGAACACATTTTACAGGCAAACCTAGCTTAAGCCTGACTCTGCAGTCACATTCGCAACATGCATTTGTCGAAACAAATTGCAGTTTTAAAAAGCAAATATGCGTTTCCACTCTTCAGTCCTTGGGTGCAGACAGGATGCAGCCAAGGATGTGAGCAAATTCTGAACTGCTCCTTATTTTAGGCCTGGAGAGCATCAGCTAAGATACAATTCATTATGTGCCCAATTGCAGATCTCAAGCTTTTCTGGTTCGCCTTTGGTACTTGCTGAAGCAAGACTATTTTTAAAAAATACTTAAGTCTCTCACAGGGGATGTGCATCTCTTGCCAAGAGAGCGAGGGAACCAGTCAAAGCAAAAGCAGTGAGTTCTGCCCTTGCTTTGGAACTGTGCAAAGACTGCTGCAAAGATTGCACTGAATTCCTCCTCCATGTGTCTGGAAGAATGGTGTGTCCTGGATGCAAAAGTGCGCACCTCACTGGCCTGAGAACACAGGGCACTGCCTTGTTCCAGAAACAGAAAGAGTCTGGTGGCAGCTGACAGAGGAAGGCAGAAGTGTTGGTGCCCTAGAGTCCGCCTCTTCAGCTGCAGGAAACACCAGAGCACTTTGGCAGTGTGAGCAGATGGGTCCGACCAAGGGGCAGTGGGCCAGGGATCCCAAGCAGTGCGGTAAAAGGATGTGAAATACAGAAAGCGCTTAGACAGCTTTGTCCGAATGGCTGTTCTTGCAACAGCCCAGCAACGGCTACCCAGTGGCTCTTCCTGGGCCAGCCCGCCAACTTGATCTGCAGGAGAGATGAGTC
Source organism: Varanus komodoensis (assembly GCF_004798865.1). Lineage (NCBI taxonomy): Eukaryota > Metazoa > Chordata > Lepidosauria > Squamata > Varanidae > Varanus > Varanus komodoensis. The sequence goes on from NW_025336520.1 coordinate 1,801,829, forward strand.
CTTCCCCACCGGCTGCTGCCGGGTTATTGCAATCGAGGGAGCACCTTATAGGGGGTCAGAAAAAAGCATCTGCCTCCGACAGTGCTATGTGCTCAGGTGGGAGCCACAGGCGTCTCAAAGAGGTTTGTCCCCATCACCTGCTACGCAGACCCTTCAACTTGAGGCAACAGGATGTGGCCGTGCGAGCATGAGGCCAAAGCAGGTGCTCTCTCATGAAGGGGACGCTTTGTTTTTCATGATGCGCTGTTGCTTAAAGCTCAGGATTTTGTGCCCAGTTTGCACTAGCACACGTACGTGTGAAAACTGCTTTGGAAGCAGTAGACACGACTATTTGATAAATCCCTTGATAAGGCAGGGGCGGTCTGCTTTTCGGCTTGGTCCCAGCCAGCCTTCCTATGAATCTGTTCTCTGCTCCACGCAGGAAACAATAGTGACTTTCTTCTGATTAGTTCTGCATGTTGGAGATGAAAGCGGCCGGACTCAGCAATTGTCCGCAGTGCCCCAAACATCAGGATATTTCCAGAAGTCCAGCCCGTAACCTTGAAAATGCCAGTGCAAATACCCTCTCTTATCATTCCTTTTATCACAGTGTTTGCGAGCCCTGCCCCGTTCCCCCTTGCAAGGAAATGGCCCGGCGGTCAAAGTCTGTCCAGGCAGCCTCGGGGTTTCCAAGAGGCATCCTCTGTGCAGCCGTTAGGAGGACAAGTTTGCAGAGGCGCATTTCTCCTCCCAGTTGCTGAGGAGAGCTGGCCCGATGGCCAGTCTTTCATTCTGTCTCTCAGTACCCCTGGAGGTAGGCTGGGCTGAGAGATGGCCAGCTGCGCAAGTGGGAGGCTCATGCTGCTTTTACTGGGCGAACCGGGATTCCTGGATCCAGGTCGGCATACGCATCACAGCTGCCATCCCCAAACACGTGCCTTCTGCGTGTGTTGGATTGCGGCATCCATCATCCCCATTTGGCTGATGGGAATTGTAGTACAGCATGTTTGGAAAGGTGCCAGCTTGGGGAGGATTGGTTTAGTTTGCTGAGAGGAGACCTGGGCGACCAGGATTAAAATCCTTCTGCATTCATAAGCCTCACTGCTGCAGCCAGTCACCCACTCTGTGCTGGATCGACCTCACAGGGTTGTTGTGACGGGTCTGGTCTCCTTGGAGGGAGTGAGAAATAAAGGCACAGTTGGCAGTTAGGGGGCACGGGGCTGATGGGACATTCCTCTCACAGAACAGAGGGTGCAACAAACCACGGACGCAGGGCCCCTTCCAACCCTGCCTGGTATTCCGGGAGGGAAGCTCAAGAGCTCGCAGCCACCACTCCGCAAAGGAGGCAAAGCTTCCCAGCGAAGCTGGCAGGAGACAGCGGTCGAAGGGACTGAGGGGCTCCCAGGGGTCAGGAGAAGGCTCTGCCGTGAGCCCTCCTCTCCCCACACGTGCCTTCCAGCCCACACAGCACAGTCCCTGGGAGGTCTTCCTCCCCGTGCTGACGAGGAGCCGCCCCCGTTCCCGGGATGAACATTCCTATGGCAACCGGCACGTGTGTGGCACACACGGCAAGCCAGAGACTGTCTCGGCCTCGCTTTATTTACGGCTTTGGATGCACAGGCGCTGGCCAGGAGCCTGCTCAGCTCTGAGGCAGAGGCTTTGCTGCATGGATCCCGCCCCGCCTGCACCTGCCAGCAAATGCAGCCACCTGGAGAGCACGGGCCTTCTGGACCTGCATGGCCTGAGAAGCGATGCGAAGCGCCACGCTGGCATCCGCGCTCTTCTCACACGGCGGCTTCTCCCCGCATCTCGTGCACCTGCTTCTGCCCAGGTAATGGGGCTGCCATGGGGGGATGTGAGCCAGGTAAGCTCATGGGAGCACACAAAGCTGCCGTACCTGGACTCCGACCACTGGTCCATCCAGCCCAACAGGCAGCACGCTCTTTGAAAGGACTTGCCCCATCATACCTGTTACCTGAATAACTTTGAAACAGGCATATTTTTAGAAATTATTTCCAGGCAGGTGGTGGCAGAAGCTGCTCTGCTGCCTGATCCATGTGTTGGGCACTGTCAGCCCCAGAGCATGGGGCATTTCCTGCACCCTCCCAGGTCCATGTCTGTGTGCACTCCTTCAAAATCTGCTGCGGGTTCCCCTGCGGAACATGTCTTGTCGAGACTTGAGAGGCACTGCAGAATTGTCTTTGCTCCCGTCTCTCTCAGTCTCAATGTAATGAAGATCTCAGACTTGAATGACATATTGCAAGAAGCTGCAGCGTCTTCCTCACCAGGATTTTGCTCCCAGGCCCTTTGCGAACGCTGACCACCCTGCCTTCACCCCTGCCGTGCTCCCCAGATGCTGCGTGGAGGCCAAGGAGCACAGCGACTGCAGAGTGGCCACGCAGTCCCCTTTAGCCAGCTTGCAGATAAGCCACGCTGCATCTTGGTGGCAAACCGGCAATTCTGCCCCACCAAGTCTTAGTGCTCCGTGGCCTGCGACCCAGACTGGGGGTCAGAAATGGCCCCGGGACATCTGGAAGCTGGCCACTCTCTCATGAAATGGGGAGGCTTTAAAAATGCCCAGTTGTCGATACGGATGGGGTATTTCAGGCCTTTTCCACTCTCTGAGTGTATGTGCAGGATGTGTATAATGTGTGATGTAAAAGTGGCCCAGGCAATCAGGGATCCAATGCAGCCGTGAGGTGGTCACTTGTCCCTGATAGGCTTTCCTGGGACAAGTGCCCCCCCTCCCCATTCCAGCCCAGCTGTACGGATGGGTGCAGAATCCTTCAGCCTGGCTGGGCACACACCAAGTCCTTGTTTGCCACTTAGGCTTCTGCTGCCATCCGGGGGACAATAGGTTGCTCCTGCGAGTACCACCTCCACCCTCCTGAACTGCTGCGATGGATCCACCCCTTTAGCGGAAAGGTGGGGTTCTGCCAGTTCAGCATGAGCTGGTTGTCCTGCAACTGGGGGGCTGAGAGAAGCCATTCCTGCTCCCATCACCCCTTGCCTGGAAGAACTGAGCTCTGCAACCAAACAGCCCTGCCCTGGGCATGTGATGGAAACATTGTACAAAGAGATCCTGGCAGGGACCATTCCTCCATGGTATCGCCCCTGCTGCACATGTGGAAGCTCCCAGGTTTGATCCTCTGTATCTCCAGGTCAGGCTACAAAAAAGACCCCCCCAGTGGGGCAATCCAGGACTGGGCAGACCAAGGGTCCCCGCAAGATGGATGTTATTATATTATATTATTTATTTATTTAGTAAACTTCTATGCTGCCCCATTCGCCGAATTTTGCCATTCCTAGCTCCACACAGCGCTGATGGTGCGTCTCCTGCAGCCACTGTCGCCTTTCCTCTATTGCAAAAATAGCCCACGCCTTCCCCCGGGGTGCAAAGGCTCCTCCTCTGCCCAGGTCCTCCCAACCCTCTGGCCTGCCACGCCTGTGGACGCACGGCTCGCCTTGTAAAGCACTGCCTGCAGACGACCCCAGCAGCCTCTTTCATGGCGGCGGCTATTTTAATTGCCTCCGTGCTGTGCAGAGGAAAGAACTCTCATTATGTCGACAGGTAAACATTGGTTTTGGCCACAAGACTTGATGAAGGCAGAACGGCCCGAGCCATCCGTGCCTGGGAGTGTTTAGGGACTCACCTCCCCCGTCCTCCCCTTCCTCCAGCTCGCTTGGATTTTCTGGGCACGCTCCACTTATGAACTCTGCCTGCAGATTGCACTAATTTAAGGCATTGCTTCAGCGATGCTTTCAAGTATTTTTTGGCTCAGCTTGAGCCAGTTGGAGCTCTGCACAGTGCTAAAAAGCCTAAATATGGGAATGAAGGAGCATTGAGCAAGCGCTGTATGTTTCTTGCAGGGAAGGTCAGTCTGCTTTGCCCCAAAATTCCAGCGGTACCTGGGCACATGGCGGCCATATGTGCCAACCACAGAAAGGTCAGAGAAGGTCAAAGGGAGCGGGCCACAACCTTCATGTGTGCGCATTCCTGGAGGGGTTTTGGGTCTGGGGGCGGTGGGGGGACGACAACAAAACTGCTCTGCAGGTTTCCTCATTTCCAGAGCAGTGTTTAGAAGATCGTTGTGTCAGACGTTTCTTAAACTCTGGTCATCAGCCAGTGGGAACTACAAGAAGATTATATCCTGACTGTTGGGTGTTTGACCCTCCATTGTTCGTTCTTTAAAAGGAGAACCATGAAAAGAAGTAACAACAAGAAGACAGGGAGGAAGGCAGGAGGTCATGATTAAATGGGGGACGGGGTGGCCAAGCCCATCTGCCCGTCTTGTACTTGCTCACCCCAAGCCTATGCTGTCCCATTGCCGTGCTAACTGGTGTATTTTTAAAATCCCCCGCAAAAATGCATGTTTCAAATGCATTTTCTTTCAAAATATGCTTTTATAAGTGCATCATCTCTCAAATTGTGCCTCTAAAAATGGATCCTGAGGGTCTTGGGGTTGAGATCTCAGATGCCCGCTGCAGGAAGTGTGAGCACAGGTGGGCGACACTGCTCTCATAGGGCCAGTAGTCCCGGAAATGCCGGCTGGGCCAGGGCGCCCTGGAATTGTCAGCAGTGGGATCCTTTCCCTGGAGGAGGAGGGAGCGCTTGGCATGCGGTTGTTGTGTGGAAGAGGGGACAGAAGTGACTGTAAGGAGGTCGCTACACCAAGTCGGAACACAGACCCACCCGGACACAGACCTACAGACACAGCAGGGAAACTGGTGCTCTCTGGCACTGGGAGCACAGACAGAGAGGCTTCACCTCACCCGACCCTGCCCACCAAGCTCCCGGCAACTCTGGATGCTCGGCCACGGAGCCAAGCGTGTGCACAGCACGTCCTGCCCCTGAACAATGAGCCTGTCGCGTCCCCCCTTCAGGGGCTCTGCAGGACCCCAGGAAGAACTTGGATTTGGACAGGCAGACCTGCGTTTGAGACCCCGTGAGATGCAATTCAGTGCCTGATATTTAATCTGGGCTTTTAGCAGAGTGACAGTAGACTGTAGTGGTGTCTGAGGAATTTGTTTTGCAGGGGGGATCTGTTGGGCTTCCTGTCTTGCTTTGCTGTGGCCAGGAGTCCCTGCTGAGTCCCCTTCCTTTCTGCACACGTGGTCTGAACCTTTGCGCGTGCTCCCGGCTCAGCTTCCTCTCGGCTCGGCTCGCTGTCGAAGGCAGGGTGGAGCGTGAGAAGTCCACCCATGTTGGAGCAACGGACTCCATGGAGCGTCATGCAACCCCAGCTGACATGCAGAGATAAGCCTCACTGGAGAGTGGCTGGCCAAGGAGGCTAGCGGTGCCTATGGCAATGGGATTCCTTATTCATTGCAGCTGTCCATGGTGCTGACCTCCATCCCTCAGATAAGTTCTCCGTCATGCAGTGGCCAGCTCCTCTACGGCTCAGAGTAAAAGCTGCAATGGCTAAGGGGCCTGGCTGGCATAGGGGTCAAACCACCCCCCACCCCCTGCTGACAGCTTCTGAGATTGGATGTCTGTCATTCCTCTGGTGAATTTTAAGGTGAAGTTGTCAAAATCTGAGCAGCAAAACAGGATTGTTTGCAAATTTTGCATTCCTGTGAATATTAATTTCGCCTCTACTTTGTCTTCCTGTTTGCATAGCTGTTCTATTCTAAAATGAAAGCAAGGATACCCAGGCTGTTTCTGGACACACTTCATGCTCAGTTTTATCATTAACTCCAGCTAAAGATGAGCAGTAGTTGCAAAACATGCTGGAACCAAGTTTGGAAAGCATCCTTGATGAACACAGCCAGTTAATGTGGGTTTAAGCACAGGCTGCCCAGACTGACAGGCCAAGTAGGATGCCGCGAAGGCAGCAGACTCAGGGCTTTAAACGAGGACCATTATAGCTGGGCTGGGTGGTGGTCTTTGGGATACTGATTCTTCAGATCTCTAGCGCTCTCTCTCCAGCATTGGAAGCATTTTGCAGATTGGATACATTCTTGAACTGAAACAAACATCTCATGGATCTGCACCGGGAAATTTAATTGGCAGTACTTTTCCCACCACAAAGAGGACTGGGATGTTAGCTGTCCAGCACACAACGTGAACCAATCCAATATTCTTTAAAAGAAAAGGATGAGATGCCTGCCAGGGCAAAAGGAGCAGCAACTGGATTCAGGATAAGTCCAGGGGTTCAAAATCGGACCACAAAGGGCAAAGCACCCAAAGCCCAGGGCCTGGCTGGACAGTTGGCTTCCTTCCCCTTCAGTCAAAGTGCTCAAGTTAAGGAAAGTCTCAGAGATTGTGGTAAATTCTGATCAAACGGAACTGTTCCTCGCTCTCTGGGTGTCTAGGACTAATTTCACGCCTAGGTAACGTGGAACTGCACTGTTTGTGGCACAGACAAAGGGGACACGGTCCCGTCCCAGACTAAGTTGGACAAAAGAGGGACAGACAGATGGAACAAGGGATTGTGGGCTGATGCCACTGGTGGAGAGCAGGTTCACACTTGCGGGTGCCATACTCAAAACTGCCACCACTTCACTCCTAGACGCCGACAGGTGATTAAGGCACGCACCTGCTTGTCTAAACAATGCTGGGTTCTGCTTCCAGACTTGAGCAAATTGGTCCCGAGGGGCCAAAGGAGACGCAGGCAATGCCCAAGGTTGCATCAGACGATGCTGCGACCAAAACAGAAAGGGCGCCTCCGGAGTGCAGGGCCTGGTGAAGGGAAACTGAAATTGTGCTTGGTGGCTCCCCAAGGAACGCCGCTCCCGAGCAGCAGGAATGGTGATGCGTTGCCAGACACGCCCCTGGGGAAGCGCCATTCCCACTTTCCCGTCTTCCGTCTCCTGGCTCAGTATTGCTGCCCTTTCAAAACACAAGTAGCTTAGCTCCGGTGGGAATTTGGTTGCGTGTGCATGTGTAATGGAGAACACTCTCTGTTTAGGAAAAGAATTCCAGCATGTCAGAGATTCTGGAAGATTTTGTAGCTCTCCTGGTTTCCATAATAACCTTTTCCCACACAGAATTAGATCTGTAGACTAAAGCACCGGGAGCTGGAACAGCAGATCCAGACATTTCCCAAATTGTGGTGGTCAGACATTTCCCAAATTGCTCTGGTTCCATTCCAGTTCTCCTAATGGAGGTGCACATCACAATAGAGAGAGCACTCAGTTGGCTGTTTGGAAGTCTTTAATAGCCATAACATGAGAAAGCATCTTTGTCCGCAGACAACTAGCAAACTGGAAGGGCAGCCGACTGGACAACACATTTCAAGAATGGCTTTAGACTTAACCTTAAGACAACCAAGATGCGGAATCTTTCTTGAACAGTGGTGACAACCAAAAGAGTTTGCTTGAAAGGCTTCCACCTGGAAGCTGGCTCCTTCTCCCGCCGATGCAGCTGCATGATTCAATCAAGAGGGATCTGCATAGTAGCAATTTGGCTGACAAACATCTCGGCGACACAAGACATGGACAAATCTGAGCAATGCCTCTTCATACTGCAGCGCTACTCCCCCTTACCTACGCCCACATTTTCATCGCAGCTGCTTCTGAGCGCAGAACGAGCGGCTTGTTTACTTCTAACATGAAGTCCATCTGGGCTTCTGACCTTCAACACTGCATTGTTTGCTGTGCTGCTGTGGACTGGAAGGGCCTTGCAGGCCACCACCGGCGGTTGAAGGGCCACCGATTCATGCGCTCTTGCAAAAGCAGCCTCCACAACCCCGACCTGTACGCCACTCATTCTTTTCCTCTTGTTTTTCCCTCGCTCTCTTCCAAATGTTTACCTGCTTAAGGCCTGACAAATGACAGCTGCCTTTAATGTAATTAGTAGTGCCCACTTGACGATGTTTCATTCACTAGACGCTCAACTGTTGATGATGTACCAGCGATAAATCTTGCGTTGCTTTGCCATAAGGACAGGTAAAGATGCAGCAAGATAAATGAAGGCTGTCGAGGCAATCCGACTCAAAGGCTTCCCTCATCAATGTCGGAGAGGAGCCCTTGCATCTCCCGGGAACGCTTACTTGTTTCCTGTCAGGTCGGTTCTTCACAAACCCTTGAACTGGACAGGCAGTTAAAACCTTTCTGTGTTTTGCTGTTGCTGTTGCTGCCAGCAGACAATCTTACGTGTGTGTGGGTCGGCACAAAAGAGCCTTGTGCAATGCTCAGGGGAGCCAAAGGCTGGAGGTGAGCTGGGGGCTGAATGCCCTCCGCTGAATTGCTCTGCCTCCACGTTTTGTCCTGCCTGAATTCCAGTCAGTTGCTTGGTTTGTTTATGCCTTGGCTTCTGTTGGAGGCCAGCCAGAGCAGTTCATAGACATCTTCAGGTAAAACATCGTAAGGCATGAAAAAATTAAAACTGATAATGACGAGAAGCCATCAAAACAATGCATGTGGAGCCCCTTTGGGAATGGGTTGTGCACCCCACTCACAGCTCCAAAGGCGTACAGTTCAGAGTTTGGAAGCAACTCAGGAAAAAGTCTTTCTGCCTATCTTCCAAGGTCCAAACAAGCAAACCTGCCAGAGGGTCATTTTTACCTTTCACTGCCTCCAATGCCATCTCTCCCTCCCCACCCCAGAACCTATTTTTTTTTTAAGTAGGTGGAGAGAAAAAAATATGCAGTACATTTTCCCAGAAGCTGGTTGTAAATTTCAAAATGGAATTGGGAGAGGGGGGGTGTTTGCATGCATGTGTCAAGGGAGTTTCATAGTTATGTACAAAGACGGGAAAATATTCTTTTTACAGCCAATTTTCAGCTGCCCCTGCAAAGATTGCCAGTTGCCAAACCTGCACTGCAAAATCAGAAAGCTTTCTGACCCCCCACCCCCGCTTTCTTCCTTCTCTTTAAAAAAAAGAAAAAAGAAAAGGAGCTTTACGTGGTTTCCAAAATGGAGATGGTGGCAGTTTTCCAACTTAACATGACTTTAGATGTGGCCACTAGAAAGAAAAGAGTGGATGCATTTAGTGGCAGTCAACTTTCTCCACAACTGCTGACCAGGATAGCCCAATAGCACCACTCGAACAGTAACTTGAATGGCTGACAAACAAATAAATGACAGGAAATATACTCCAGCATTAAAACATAAAAGCACCCTTGATTCCTCTAATTTTTGCCTCCTTGTGCTCCACCACTCCTAGTAGGAATCATAAGGGCTTTTGGACCACATTTGAGGCTGGCGGCTTAACTAACCCAGGTCTTTGGTAACTATTTGAGCTCGGATAAAAGTGATATTCTTTGTGTTTAAGCTTTGTCCTGAGCTACTTTCCCACTGTACCTAATCACCTGCTGCACCCCATTTTTGCAGCCTGGTCACACTGGATTCAGCAGCTCTTTGCTTTCATCCAGCTGGAATCTCCGCCAGTCTTTGAACTGTCTTCTGCTACGTCCCAGAGCTGCCGCTGCAACCCTAAAATTACTTTTAGATGTCCCGCATGCCTTCTTGGCTTCCCCTGAATCTTTGCTGATCAAACACATTTAGCAAACCTAATTGTGAAGCCAAATGAATCGATCCCACCAAGTGGAGGAGGCTGGGCTTTCGTGCGCATTTGCTTTGTGGCATTTCTGACCCTGCCATGGAGCCAAGAGATGGTTGTCAATTACTGATGCTTTGATTAAGAGCAGAGCACAATTGCTCCTTCCATACAGCAGAGGCGCAGTAATGCAATAACGAACGCTTCCTCGTTACCGCGATGTTTGTGGGGTGTCTCTTTCTGTTCTGGGGCTTCTTGCAGAAACACAACCTTGCCATCAGTCCTGAGGCCCTGGCATCACATGGCCCGGGTCACATGCCTTGAGAAGCATCAGACCCCTGGGAATCTCTTTGGAGACAGGGATTCCAGGGATGACAGAGCTCATTCCTGAAGGATTTGGCCATTAGAGGCTGGGAATTCAGCTGGGGCAAAACCAGATCACTCTGGCATTGTGCGGAATTCCGTGGTGCGATATTCAGCTGCTTGGCTCAGCTGAATATCTGCTCTGAAGTGTTCCTGGGCGGCCGGTCATTAATGGCACGTGTGTGTGTGTGTGTGCACAAGTAAGCGAGTGGGTGGCTGCAGATTAGAGAGAGACAGAATGAGGCAGGAGCATTTGAAATATCCCCAGCGTGCTTCCAAATTGTCTGGCCTTCATCAGAGGCGGTCTTGCTTCACGCAGCCCAAGCAGCTGATAATGTTTGTCATTGCATGGCACCTCTGGAGGGAGAGGGAGAGCACGCCTTTGCCAGGGAATTCAGACTCCTAAAATAATGAATGCAGCGCAGTCTATGGGCGATTCCAGCTGCCTGAGTCACACTGCCATGGCGCTCCACACAGGCTGAGCGACAACGGCTCAGAGAATTCGGACAGCAGCCCGACAGACATGTCACCTGTGCGGGCCCCCATGTACGGGTGTGCAAGCCCATCAGGATCTGGGGCAATATAGATGCAGAAGTAATAATGAGCAGTGCTGATAATAACAGGAGCCCTGGAGCCACAGTGTCTTGGCACCACCTTCACTCCCAGGGCTTAGAACCCTGGGACCCTGGCGAGTTTCCCCGAGCTATTGGCAACTGGACGGATGGGATGCCATGCCCTTTACAACTCGCACTGCATCTTCCTGATGTCTATTTTATGGCCCAAAGCAACTGATATATCATTTTTAATACACAGGGCAAATGCCAGCCCAGTGTTTCTGGAATCATTACTTTTGCTGGTTCGTTGCTTTCAGGTTATTTTCATGTTTCTTTTTCATTTGGCTAAAATCAAGAAGACAGTCTGAGATTTACATCTGCTTGTAACTTCAGAGCCAAGATTCCTTCACTGTATTTGCTACGTTATCACCAGAGTTGGAGCCAGGTATTGACTAGAGGAATCGGTCAACTCTGAGGAGGAGGTAGTACCGTACTATATGGCTACCTGTTGCTTCTTACAGTTGCACTAAGCTATTTAATGTTAGGTCAGACGTCTGGCCTATCTAGCCCAGTGGTATTGCTGTTAACTGGCAATCTGCCCCCCAAGATATTCTAGCAAGAGATGCTGGGTACTGAGCAAGGAAGCTCCTTGCATGCTGGGTGTGTGGTTGTGTCTCCTGTCAAGTGGCGATGGTCCAAAGGGGCCTTGGAGGACTTTGGGGGAGCTGTTGCTGCTGCCCCTGAGTTCCATGTGGTGGCTGTGTGGAGAGCCCCATCCGCTAGCCATACGGACGTCGCGCCATTGCTGGGTGTGCGGAATGGATGCACTGAGAGGGCAACTCTGGGTGGAAGGGAAATGTCTTGGACAACCTCAGTGCTCCCACGTCTGCAGGCATCCCTGCTTCCCCTGGCGATCCTCAGGGTGCCAGGGCTGGCAGATCTTCAGTCACAGGGAATCCAAGTCCAGGGCTTTGTAAATTAATTGCAAGGGCCTGAAATCATCCCCTGGGCGGAAGGAGGTGCCCTGCTGAGTGAGCAAGAGCCGAAGGCTGGTCTCCCAGTATTTTTCCCTGGTTCAGCGGCCTCGCATTGTCTGCAGGCTGCGACATCAGCTGTGCACACAGGTGCCTTGGAAACGCCGAAGACAACCCTGAGACGGGTCAGCCCAGGTAGTTTCTTGGCTAGGCCCCGGCTGTGGGCGGTGGGGTTTGTGTTCGAAGCCCAGAGGCTCTGACGGGGTTCAACCAAAGCTCCTCTGTGCTTTGGGGGTTGCCCTCTCCCTCGAGTACATTCCAAACCACTTGCGCAATGGCCCCCATGGGCTCCCTCCTCTCATTTCAGCTCTGCTAAGCCTCAGCGTTGCTCTCACAACAACCCTTTTCATGCCTGGGCTGAGATGTCTTTGCCAGGTCGACTGGCCGTTGCCAGAAGCATTGGCTTGTTCGGGAGCAATTACTGCCAGAAACAAAGGAGCAGGAGATGTCCTCGCCAGGAGTCCCATGCTGGGAAAATTCCCACCATTATCAACCCTCCGGAGCAACGATGGGTCACCCATTCTCCTGCACGCTCTAGAACCGTCGCTGGTGCATGGCTGAGCAATCCCACCACGGTCGCCATGAGGCTTGGCTCTTCACGCCTGCGCTGTGGGCTCTCAGGCAATTGTGCATCTGCTCATGCCCTGCTCTGAGGATACTCATCGAGACTGTTCTCCACAGAATGATTCCGCTGGACTTTTGCGGGGTGTGCAGCTGGGCCTCCTGCCGTGGCTTTTTCTTGGCTCAGAGTGTTGGCCCACCTGGCCAAAGTGGCCCAACAGAATTATGGGGGGGGGGGACAGCGCATGGACGTCGCATGGGAACTGCCTCAGAGCAAGAGCCCCTGGAGCACTGGCCGGTTGGCCTGCGTCTCTCTGCCTGCCCTTTCCCCCGGCATTTGCCTCCCGTCTCCTCTTCTTGCAAGGGTTAAGGGTCAGGGAACTTCTGGCAGCTTTCTTAGCCCTCCTCACTCTCTCCATCTTATTTTCATAAGGGATGCACGTGTCCCTTTGCGTGTGAAGGAGGTGCCTGACCCCCACACGGACCCCTCCCTCAAAATGGCTTCTCTCTTTGCCACACCTCCCTTCTGCACTTCCGGAGGGAAGGCAACCAGAGTTGCCCCTTGGTAGCCCTTCCGGCACTTCAAGGCACCTTTGGAGGATCCAACTAACACCTGGGTGGACTTTTCTGCTTGGGCTAATGGGGGCAGGAGAGGTGCAGGGGGAAGGCAGCTCCGCCTCTTACGTAGGCAAACCAAGCACCCCATATGTCCTCAGAGGTGAGAGCAGCGGAGAAGGAAGGATTAGCTCAGTGTCTCGGCCACACACGCCAGTCATGTTGCCTGAAAAATTACTCACCAGAGAGCCCGTGCGAGCGCCAATGTTTCCCTACAGTCAGTTTGTCCGATACAGTTCCTGGCTGAGGGTAAGTGAGCATGGAAGGCAGAGCTCCTTGTGGCTGCCCAGGCCGTTTCTGACATGGCCAAGCTCTGCACACCTGGAAGGGTTTCTGGCAGCCCTCTCCGTGTTCTCAAGGCCTTTCCTTCGCCTTCCGGGCTCTTCGTAAGAACACAGAAACATATCAGAGCCGTTCCGATCCAAGACCTTGGACTATCGTGCCCAGCATTCTGCTTTCACAGTGGCCACCTCGATGCCGCAATGGGAAGATGACAAGCGGGACCAGGGTGCAAGCACTGCTCTTGAAGGGAGCAGGCTGCCGTCATGATGAGCCGCCATCAGAAGCCTTCTTCTCCATGAATCTGCCCAGTTCCCCTTCAGCTCCAACTACATCGGCTGCCATCACGACATCTTACAGCAGTGAATTCCACAGGTTAGCTTTGCACCGACTGAAGAGGGGTTTCCTTTCAGCTGTCCTGAATACCAGCATGGGGCTGGAGGAGAGCTTTGTGAATCCTGTGGACGGACTGATGAACAAGTGGATCCTGGATCAAACTAAGCTAGGACTTTCCTTGGAAGCAAAAAGGACAAAATGACACGATGGGCTGTCGTTTTTTGGGCACATCGTGAGAAGGCAAGGCTCACTGGAGAGGATCATCATATGGGAAAGCGTCTCAGAGCGCTTTCCCATATGATGATATGGGAGGACCCGCTATGAGGTGCACCAGTCCCATAATGGAAGCCACGGCCTTGAGCTGACAAGAGCTGTGCCCCTGGAGGGGAAGGACTTGGGGGTTGTCAAGGGGATACAGGCCAAATGGCTGCAGGCAGATCGGCCAATGGCTGAGACATCCTCTGCTGCCCTCTTGATATTTTGGCCTGCAACTCTAACCAATAGGTTGGTAGCTGGGCCTGATGGGAGCTGAAGTCCAAAACAGCTGCAGCATCCCAGGGTGGGGTGGGCTGCTGAGCCCCCGTGGACCCTTCCGCAAACCCAGTTCCTGTATAAAATGCAACTTCGGTTTCTTCCTTCCCCTCCTTGCCTGCAACCTGAGGATCAGGTCCTCCCTGGGTCTCTTCCAGCAGTTCTAGGAGTGAGCTAATATAGGTAACATATATATGCATTCTTAGCAAATGATGGATGTTTCTGAAACAAGACGGCAACTGGTATATGATTTATCATCTCTCAGCCACTAACATATGCACGCATATGTGTGCGCGTGCTCTCTCGTTAAAAGTATTGAACGCAAGTGATGTATTTTTGTCAAGATGGATTTCGACCTCAGTGTGCCAGAGTTTAAATGAATCAACTGTTGTCAATTTCCTCTACCTATCTTCTTCTTAAGAAAAGTCAGGAAGATATATATGCCCCCCCCCCCGCCCGCCTCTCTGTCCTCCCCCGCACCAGACCGGTGATTGAAAGGTTGCAGGTAAACCTTGGCTCTGGGTTCCAACAGATCTGCCCTCTGTCAGGATAAAACCTTTTCCGCAGAAGATCCTGCCCTCGAGAAACAACATTAACCATTCGTGGTCTCTCGCAATCTGTGGTCCTTCGTGCTTGAGTTAGAGAGCGCGTGTGCGAGATGCTTTCAGGGCAAAGCTCTCAAGAGAGAGTTTGATTCCATGGTTCCTGAGGGACTTCTTATACAAAACACACCGGGCTTTTTAGTACATCTTTTCTTTTGCATGCGTCAGCCTTCTAGCTGAGTGCCGTTTCAAGATTTCCTTCTCATGCAATATGGAACAGCAACCCCAGGCTGGACTAGTCCAATGCTTTCCATGGGGAGACAGCTTGTGGGGCAGAAGGCCTTTGCCCATGGGGCAGCACCGTTAGATCCCCACTGAAAGCTCTGCAGTGGCTGCGGAGATCTGGTGTCAGTGTACAAAGCTCCAAATGGCGCAGGACTCAGCTACAGGATGGGTTGCCTCTCCTGCTCCCTGGGAACTACAGGGAAGGCCTGTGGGGTTCTGAGTCATGGCAGGACCTTCTTGGGGGTGGCATCCTGGCTGTGGACCGCTCAGGAGAGATCTGGCTGCCTCCACCTCTGCTGCTCTGTTCTGCCTCTGGAACAGCAAGGGCGTAGCACGGCTGGGGACTGGGCCCCTCATTACAAGAGGGATATAGCAAGGTTGGAATCGGTGCAGCGAAGGACCGCTAGGATGGTGGCTGGTCTGCAGGCGGAGCCACGTGAGGAGAGACTGAGGGAGCCGGGTCTTTTCAGCCTGGAGAGGAGAAGACTCGGAGGGGGCCTGTTAGCGACATGCAGGTACTTGAGGGGGGGCACAAAGGGGTGGGTCATGACCTTTTTCCCCCTGCAGTGGAGGGCAGGACTTATTCCAGTGGAGCAAAGCTCCGGGAATCAAGATTTAGGGTGGATGCCAGAAGTACTTCCTGACGGTTAGGACCCCGAGGGCACGGAACGGGCTTCCACGGGAGGGTGGTTGAGGCCCCCTCAGTGCGGGTGTTCAAGGACAGGCTGGACATGCACATGGTGGGCATGTCGTGAGTGGAGCCAGCTGGAGCAGGGGGTCAGACTAGATGGCCTGGGAGACCCCTTCTGACTCGCTCTGTTTCTATGTAGGGGACACCAAAGGGGAGGCTTGAAAAACTCCGGCAGGAAGGGTTAGTCCTGCTTCCCTTTTAAGGGGAATGCTACCTTGGAGAAATGTTTTGGTTGGCATTTCAGTGCATGCTTAGGGCAGCTTTTCCCCAACCTGGTATATTAAGAGCATCATCTCCAGACAGCAGCCCGTCGACCACAGTGCCTGGGACACAGTGGGCAAGCACTTGGGGAAGGCTCGCTCAGGGCTCAGGGGCTCGGATGCAAGCGCGACCCGGCCCAAGCCAAGCGGCTCACGTCACGAGCACAGCCTCCCTCGAGCAGGTCAAGCACTTCTGGTCAAGCAGTTTCACACATTTCATTAAGAGCAGGCATTAACAGCACCGATTTGCATTTTAATCAGCGGTATGAAAGCAACGAGCGACTGGGGCAGCATAGCCGGAGCCGGGGCATGGCAGCTCCGAAGGCTTGGAGAGCGCACGTCTAGGGATGCTACCCACTTCAGAAGAGCAGGCGGCTGCAGGTAAAGGCAAAGGAGAATTTAGGATGCGCTGGAGCTGGAATCCTGTGTCACTGCTCCCCCGCTGCAGAAGTGGCGTCAATGGAAGTGGAGAGATTTAAATCAGATCTTCAGAGGCCCATTTGCATTTGGACTTCAAAGGCCTTTCAACTGCACTGCTGCCAGACTTGAGCAGTCACCTTTTCTCTTGTTCATATGCGATGCTTTCTCTGACGGGGCTGGGGCTTCGTCTAGCTTTACAGTTCAGACTTTCAGATGCCTGCAGGGGGAAGATGGGCACTGAAGTAATCCTGAGAGGCTCAGTTCTGTGCACATTTTCTGCCCTCTTAGATGCAGGTGCTCTTCTGGGTGAAACGGGAGGTTCATCTGTGAGCTGCTCTATTCAGTGCTTTGGACAGGGCTGGTGGTAAATGGCAGAACATTCCGTCCTTGCGCTATAGAAAGGAGAATCTATTTTTCAGGAGGAAAGAAGCAATTAGATGCATTTCACAACAGAGTCTCCGTATGTTACATAAAATCTCACGCAGAGAACAAAGTATTCCTTAACATTTGCATTTTGTTCTCATTGATTCAGGTTTGCATGAGTGTTCCAGATGGTTCCAGGTTTGCATAAGTGTTCCAGAAGGTTCTGGATTTCAACATTTGGTCCAAATATTTGACAAAGTGAGCACCTTCCTTAAGGTTTCTTTCACTCTTCCAAGCATGGGAGTTGCACTCGGGGCTGGTTAGCAGTGGATCTCCAAGTGACAACTCTGCATGGCAGATGCCCTGCCCTTGCTTTGGCGATGGCTTCTTGGCTTTTTCAGTGCCAGATTCCATTAATCCAAAGCGCTCCACTCCAGAGCAGCAACGACAGTTGCTGGTATCCAGAGAGGGACTGTGTGGCGTTTTGTATGATTGCTTGTCAACTACATTTGTAGTGATCTTTCAGCCAGACCTGCTTGGCTTTGTAGCGGATTGGATGCATCAGCCCTCAACCAGATGCTGGCAAAGACCTGCTCTGGGTCAAAACAATGCCTCTGATCTCAGCAGGAAAATATCTTGGGTGCACAGGAAC
This sequence comes from Varanus komodoensis, assembly GCF_004798865.1. Taxonomy (NCBI): domain Eukaryota; kingdom Metazoa; phylum Chordata; class Lepidosauria; order Squamata; family Varanidae; genus Varanus; species Varanus komodoensis. The sequence goes on from NW_025336520.1 coordinate 1,818,736, forward strand.
GCACCTAATTGTACATTTCGGTACCACTATACCAGCTGAAACTCTGCTATTCACTAAAATTCACACTTCTGCAGATTTCGCAATGAACTTCTCTGAGCAAAATTATGTAGTAAATATATTTACATAATATAAATCTCTTCAGTTAAGTAAATTGTTTGCAAAAGAGGTGTGCATTTAGGCATAACTGCACACTAAAATTGATGTATTTGGGGAAAAGTACATCAAAATGTTTCTGAATTTACAAGCCAAGTTTGAGATCTAGTGAGTTTGGGAAGAACTGAACTTAACATTCATTAGGTTTATTTTATTTAAAGTTTTTATATGCCACTAAAGTCTCTGGATGGCTTACAAAAAACAAACAAAACAAAACAAAACAAAACAAAAGCAAACATATACAACAAACACACAAGATACTACATCTGACAAATAATGATAAAATCAAAGATAAAACCAGTTGACTGTTAAAATGTTGGGAAAATAAAAAGATTGTCTCCTGATGCCAAAAAGGATAAAGCAACAGTACCTGGTGAACCTCCCTGGGGAGCCTGTTCCACAGTCGAGGTGCCACCATTGAAAAGGCCCTTCTCCAGGTAGCCACCCCCCTCATTTCATTCAGAAGGGGCTCCTGGAGAAGGTCCTCTGCCCCAGATTAAATTGGTTACACATGAAGATTATTTTCCTTTGCCATTCCTGAATCTGCTCTTGCCCGTAAGTTCATTTGGCGACATCCCTATGCAGAAATGTGTGAGGAATCAGTCCAGTTGCGAGGTGGGGGGGGGGGGAATCAGGCAGAACGGATTGGCTCATCTTCCTGAATTTTGGTGCATCAGCACTGGCACTAACTTGCCCTGACATGAGTCAACTCAGAACATTGTCTTGCACGTTGGGTTTTGCTGTGCATCTTTTAAAAAGAGAAATTCATGTGAAATCTAGCCAAACTTTGCCCAAATTATGGCTGCCCACAATTGGTGGAAATGGAACCTGGAATTTATACAACTGTGCAAGTTGTGGGCAGAATTCATGCAAATTTCCCTGGCTTAATGATGCAAATTCCAACCTCTTTAAAAGAAGAAGCTGTGAAAATCCTTCTCCAGGCAACCTTCTTTTGGTCCTAGAATCAGCAAGGTGCCCAAAGTCCTCTTGGTTTCTCAGTATCTACCATTCTCCCTCATAATGCACACACTTTCTAGGGTTACATGAATGGAAGAACTTTCTAGCCAGTTTTTCTGCCTACCTCTGTCATGCATTTTTGAATGGACTTTTCCTCCAGTCTAAACGAAAAAGCCCTCTCAAATGCTTTAGTCTGGCCAGTCACTGACATGCTCCTCTTGACAAATTATTTCTCTCCATCCTGGGCTGATAACTTTGCAGTGCTTCAACTCATCATATAGATTGGCCAGCTCTTTATAAAGCTGCACTTAGTTGATCAAGAGGAGGAGCAGGGAAGGCATGAAGCAGAAATGTGGAGAAATTCAGTTTGCATTTTAATGTGGATCCACCCAATTTTGCCCTTCTGAGCAAATATGCAAACCGAAACTCAGGAATTCTTCAAAATGTTCACTTATCTCTATTTCTATATTTCAGGAAATAACATTGAAATCTATTAAATTAAGAAAATTGCTTGTAAAATGAGCATAACTGGTAAACACAAACAGAAAAAAGGGAGTGAGGTACACAGAGATGCCAACAACTTTCCATGCAAACCTTAAAAACAAAAAAAGGACCTCCAAATTTGGGATCAACAATTTTTAAGACTGGAAAAATGAAGGACTGAGGGAAAGCAGATTTGGACGGGTTCCTCTCCCCCCGCTATGCGGAGTTGCTGGAACAGTGTCTTCCTGACCAGCGTGAGTGGAACTGAGGCATTTTGGGGACTGCAAGACTGTGAGGGAAGGAGGGCATGGGTGTCTGCGGGAAGAGTGCACTGATTCCGTTCCACAGAAACAGAGATGCTCATCCGCTCAAACTGACTAACAGCACCTCATTTGGCTTTGTCAGCAGGGCTGGGAAAAGCTAATTTTTGTGGTGGTTTATTAGCTCTGATAGCTGATCTTATCTAATGAGATTATCCCCTAATGAGACTGTGTTTGGTGGTGGCATTGTGTGTGCGTGCACATTTGCGTGTATTTCTCAATTACCTTTGCCGAGGAAGGCAAACATGAAGCAGAGGGCCTGCTTTTGGGGGGGGGGGGGTCAGCTAGACACCTCTCTTGCCCCGGACACCACCATTTCTCAAAGGGCTTCTGCCCACAGAAAGCGGCCGAGAATCATTTAAACCAGGGACACTAAGACCCGAGACTCTGGCGGTTTCCCCACAAAGGGGGCTCCGAACCAGCGCTCTCTCTGAAGCTCAGACTTTCAGCCAGTGCATGGTGACCAGTGAACAAGATGGAGCGCTCAGTCATGCGTTGAAAACCAGCGAAAAGCACCTGAACGTTGGTGTAGCCTCCAAGTCCCAGTTGCCGAAGCTGAATCATAGAATGGTAGAGCTGGAAGGGGCCAGACGGCCATCAGGTCCAAGCCCTGCTGTGGCAGGACACCACGTCACCCCACCCCACTCAGAGGATCGTCCAGGCTCTTCTTGACTGTGCCCAGTGTGGGAGAGACTCCACCCTCCCCCGGCCACAGGCTCCATTGTCATACTGCTCCAAAATTCTTCCTGCTGTCTAGTCTCAATCTGGTTTCTTTCAACTTAGGTCTGTTATTTTGTGCCCTCTGCTCTGGAATGAGTGAGAAGTGACCTTGTCCTTCCTCTCTCGGACAGCCTTTCAGGTACTTGTAGAAGACTACCAACCCCACCCCCCAAGTCTTTCTTCTTGAGACTGAACATCCCCAGTTCTCTCAGTCTTTCCTCCCACGGCTTTGCCTCCAGCCCCTGAATCAGCCTCGTTGCCCTCCTCTGAACCCTTTCTTGCTTTTCTGCATCTGTTTTACCCTTTCAAGTTTATCTGCCTCTTTTTAAAATGTGGGTGCCTGAACTGGACACCATACACCAGGCAAGCCCTGACTAGCGCCGAGTCTAGTGAAGCTGGTCCTTTGTGTGTTTTGGAAGTGATGCTTTTGCTAATGCAGTCCAAAATAATTTTTGCAGCGACATCATATTTATCCTATGATCCACAAGGCCCCAGATCCTTCTCATTTGCAGCCAAGTTTCCCCATCTTGTATTTGGTGCTTCATTTGGCTTCTTGCCCCTAAATGGAGGATTTGGCATGTGTCCCAACTGAATTTCATTCTGCTGCTCTCTGCCCAGCACTCTAAGCCACCGAGATCACCCTGTATTTTCTCCCTCTCTCTGCTCTTCCACTCAGCTCTGTGTCATCTGCAGTTTTAATTCTCTTTCCTTGCGCTTCTTCACCTAAACCTCAAATAAGAACACCGAAGAGGACTGGTCCCAGCCAGAACCCTGCAGCACCCCTCTTGGCACCCCCGTGAGCCCTCCACCAAGCCCCAGCTCGCTCTTCCCGGTGACCCACTCCCCGGGAGCTTGGCTGCTTGTACCCCAAAGCCCTGGCCCAGCCAGGACAGCCTGCTGCATCGGCTCTGTCAGGCAGGAGTCAGAATGAAGCAGCCGCCCCCACACAGCTGCTGCTCCCTAATCAGGCCGCACCCACCCAGTTAATCAGCGACTCAGGCACGCCCTTCCAGGTGTGTCTCTCCCACACAAGGTCTCCTGCCATGGGAAAAGCCCCAGCTGCTTGCAGGGCTAGTGCAAGCCCCTCGCTGCTTTGCCTCTGCCTCTGCCTCCTCTTCCTGCAATGCCACCACCAAACCCCCCTTTGCTCTCCCTGGGAGCTTGGCTGCTTGCACCCCGGACCAGCTGGGGCAGCGTCCTCTGCTCTGCTGCTCTCACGGCACAAAGAAGCAGTTTTGGATCAAACGCCAAGCCCAGCATCCAGGACACCTCTGGGGTCATGCCACCTTTTCTTTAAGACAAAAAACCCAAATAAATACACATTTTTAGGGTCTTGCTTCAGAGGGTCATACTGCCAAGTCAGCTGAAGTAAAACCGAGCAAGTATCCAGGCCACTGAAATATGGGTTTCCATGGCTAGAAATCTGGGGGGTGGATGTGGACAATGGGCACAAATCCTGCCGGAAGCTAATTTCCTGCTGCCTCTGTGCCAAAGGCTTATGTTCTCACAGCAGCACAGAGATGCAGCCAGCCGGATGGATGGAGAAGCATCTCCTACCCACTGCAAACGGCTCCTCTTCGGTTATTCCTTGGCTTCACATCCCCTCTGTCACAAGGGGGAAGAGATCACCACGAAATGTTCTGCTGGAGAAATAGTCACAGAAGCAGAGCACTGTTTGGCATGTCTCCCCAGCTTGCTTCACTTGGGAAGAGCCCTTCTACTCCTCTTCACTGCTGGAAAAAGCAGTCAAGCCAGGCTGACCTGAGCCACGGGGACAGAGAGTTTCTGACCACAGAAGTAGTGCCCTTTCAAAGACAACCAGCAGCTCCCTTGTGGCTGTGCAACATTTTACTCACCCCTCTGCCGCTCGCAGCCCTTTGGGAAATGAGGGCCAGCTGGAGACAGGAGTGCTTCATCCCGAAAGAGTATGCCCCCATCTCGCAGTCCAAGGAAAAGGATGCATGTTTTGCAAGGAAATGGGGGCGAAGAATGCTGCTAGGAGGGGGGATTTTAAAAAAATGAGATGATCAGAGGGAAACCGTGCTTGAATGCTAGACTGAGCTTGTTTGGGCAGTGAGAAATGTTTCCTTCCAGGCATGAAAGGATCTCACAAGGACCACAGAAACTGCCCTCCTTGGGCAGGAAAAGGTGCTGACTTTCAAGGCAAGAGCTTCCAACTTTGGGGTGTTGATTACTTCTCCAGGGAAGGAAGCACAGGAGATGCTCACTTGCGTGGCCATTCGGGGCTTGGAGGAGCACTCTGGGGCAAAAGACCACCCCACTGAACTCCAGACAGGCTCCCTTTGCAGCCGGGTTTCCTTGGGTCTAGAAACTCGCCATGCTCCATCACTGCTAAAGTTGCTGGGCTGAGACTGCTCAGGGAATTCTGCACCCCCTCCCCACCCAGCCCAGTGGAAGGTCGAAAGGTCGCCTGCTGTGGATTCACTGACTGGGCCACCTGGCCCTGAGGAAGCAGGCTTTCTGCAGAGCAACCCTGGGAGAGCCAAGTAGCAACTCCAAGGACCCTCTCCGGAGGCGGCGTATGACCTTCCTGGGCAGCTGGTGCCATGACTGAGCGGAATGCAAGGAAGCACAGAAACAGTCCTCGGTGCGGCCCTTCCCGGACTATTTCACTCGGCAGGGAGAGGGAGCAACGTGCGCGTGCGTTTGAGGGAGAGAGAAGTAACCATGAGTTGCATCCATTCCATCTCGTTCATTTCATGGAATTGCTCTTCCCCACACTTCCCTCCCCTCAAGTTAAGCCTTCTGGTTTAACTTGAAGAATTTCTAAAAATAATCTGGGAATTGGCCCATGCCCAGTAAGCTGTCTGGGCCATCGTATGCTTTTTGGATTGTGTATGAGTGTGTGTGATTGTAGATGCACACTTGGGCGCGCGCAGCCATTGCCTGCATCAGAGGAGCCTTCAAGAGACTGTGCATGCTCAATGGCAGAAGCTCCTTAAAGCTTCACCCTTGCAAATAGGCAACAGCCTTTTCAAATCTGTGGCCCCCTGCCCCCCCCCCCCCGCTGGTTCTCTTCTCCTGTTGCATCCAGGTTGACAGGACGGGAAGTCAAGGGGATTGCAGAAATGCGGCGGGATTCTTATGGCCCAGCCCCGGGTTGATCAGCGCCCTGCAACGGGGGAAGGCTCTTTTTGCTCAGCTGCTCATTCTTCCGGTGCTAAGTTTATCCTGTCCTGTGTCTGCTCTGGATTACAATTCTTTCTTAAAGTCTGCATGAACATGTGTACATATGTTTCAAATGGTACATGATTTTCTAGCACGCACATTTGTGCAAGCATCTGTTCCACTGAAACACCCATTATAGAACCCATTTCCACAAATGTACGCACTTTCGAATGCATTGTCTCCTGCAAGCGCTTTTTAAAATGCATGATTTAAGGATGATTTAAAGTGTGATGCACATTTTCCTTTAAATGTGAGTAAGTTTCAGAAGAGCAGGGTGGGTAAAAGAGGGGAATGAGTGAGTTGGCTGGTTGGTGACTGAGAGTGTGGGTGGAGCTTGGGAGGCTGTGGGTGGGGCAAAACTTATATAGATGCTCTCTCAGAGACTGGGCTTGCAGAGTCTGCTGGGGAAGCGTGCTGGTTGCAGCCCTAGGTAGTGCTGTGCAGGCATTTAGGATTCACAAGGACAAAGGGAAAGAAGTAGAATTCCCAGAGGACATGTTAGCAGCCAGGGAGAGTCAAAGCCCAATGTTCTCAAGTATTATAAGGGTGTGAGTGAGAGAAGCTGATGGATACCGAGTGCAGAAGGGGAAGAGCAAGCTGAGAATAAGAAAATTAAGGCTGGTCTGGGAGCATTAAGGAAAGGAGGATCTGTGGGATGGGGCAGTGTTTGTGAAGGGAAAAGGAGTGATCCCTCTGTTAGAAGGCATTATTTTATTGACTAAGGAAATAAGTTTCAGAGCATCTTGGGCTTTATTTGCACAGCATCAATTTTCTTTAGTGGTAACCCAGAGTCATGGGCTGCTTGAATATCACCACCTCATTCTCAGGGCCACACAGTCTAACGAAGCAGCTGTGGGAGAAGTTGGTTAATAGGCTTGGAATTAAATTGCTGGTGGCAGTGCTTCCTGGCCAGAGGAGGAGAGGGAGCCAGGCATCCACTGCAGGGGGTCGTGGGGCACCTGGGGGTCAGCCAAGGGAGGACTTTTCTGCATCTGCGTCCTGCAGCGCCACGCCTTGGGGTCCCGCTTTGGCAGAGCCCACAGAGGAACTGCCTGTGCCTCGCTCTGCTGCTCTCCGCTCCCTTTCCCCTGCATGGCTTTCCCCACTGGCAGCTTAAATCCCGGGAAGGCCACACTGGGTGAATCACACAGCCGCAGTGCTGGCCTCTGCAGGATGCCTTTGCCAAGGCGTCTCTCCCTCCTTCCCTGGGGTAGGAGAGGGAGAGCCGGGTGCCTTTCTCCGGACCCCTGGGCAAGCTGGCTGCCTCCATGACTTGTGCTCTAGAGAGGGGGCAGGAGGAGGCAGGGGTGGCATGGGGCATGGAGAAGTGTCAGGGTGAAATCTCTCTCGTTTGGCTTGAGAATAGCCCCCACCCCACCCCCCCCCACCCAGGGGCAACCCACAGGGCAACATGGCCACACAAGCTCTGGAGTGCGCTCCCCAGAGAAGTCTGCCTGGCACCGTAGTTATTTGTTTTCAGCGCCAGGCTAAGACCTTTTTATTTAAACAATATTTTAACAACGTTTAATATTATCTATAGGTTTTAAATTCCAGCCAGAATGAATCAGGGTTTTTAATTTGTGTAATTTATATTTTTTGTATTTGTATTGGGCACTGTGTTGTCTATTTATGTTTATTTATGTAAGCCGTCCCAAGGCGTTAAGCGATGGGACGGCATGTAAAAAGTCCAAACAAACAAACAAACAAATGCTCGCTCTGGAGGAGCGGGCAGCTGCTGCTGGGTCGGGGGCTGCACAAAGACCCCGCAGGCTCCCAGTGAGCTCCCCTCCTTAGCTTTGCACGCACAGCCACTGATGCTTCATCCAAACCAACCAGGACATGGCAAGGGGAACAATATTTCCCACACGCTGCACAGACCGGGGGAGTCACTGCCCCAGGTTTTGCCTTATTGCGTACTCAAATAGTTCATTTTCCCAGTTTTTGGTAGTTGGGCATTCTTCTGCTTCTCTCTTCATTGCAATGAGAACCCATGCCATTATTACCTTTTATTTAACCAATATTTTAATGTTTAATAGATTTAAATTATTTTTATTTCAGTTGTGGGTTATTTAGTTTTATTGTTGTTGGGGTATTTATTTTATGATGATATTTATATTTTACTGTTGTATTTATTGATTTTGTTGTGAGCTGTCCAGAGACTCAGAGTGAATGGACGGCCTAGAAATATCCCAAATAAATAAATAAATAAATATTATCATATATTTAAATAACTCTAGCATGCTCTTTGGGAGAGTCTCTGGCATAACACTTGATAGCATATTAGCATTCTCAGAAAAATCATTTTAGAAATTTTCTGCATTTGTGTGTACCTGTTTCCAAAATCTGATTTTATCACATGTCACTTTTTATCACTTTTTACATATCGTAAAAAGACCCATCCGCTTTACATTTCCAAAATTATCCATTGTAATTCTTATCCATTTTCTGTATATTTTGGGGTAATATGCCACTGGAAAAACACCTTAATTTTCTCTTAATGTTTGACTGACTGTAAATTTATTTCCTTCATCCATAAGACTTCCAATTGATGGGATGGTATTTCTTTGTCAAAGTTCTGCATCGACTTATCATACATGTTTTAACTTCATAGTAAAGAGGCATTTCTATGTTTTTCCTTCCTCGTTTAGTCCCTGCCAAAGCTTGAATCATCCTTGTTGATCATCCATGTCTCCATATGTTATAAGATCATTATTTTCCTTAAATATTTTCCAAGATATCCTTCTATAGGAAATATTAAAGGAGAAATTAGAGCACTGGTTCTTCTTTTCATAGAATGCCAAATTTTTATTAAACCACCTCTAACTACGTTTATTTAAATGGTATTTTAATTAATTGTTCATTTATTTATTGGTTTTAAATTATTGCCTGGATGTTTCCAGTTTTTATATATTTATATTGTTATTTATTTGTTGGAAGCTGCCCTGAGGCTTATGTGAATGGGGTGGAATACAAGACTCCCAAATAAATAAATACATGGCTATTATTTGGTGTTGAAGTCTTTTTAACAGATTCTTTAGCCTATAAATAATGATATATTCCTTCCTCAAGATCTGCTATTTCCAATTTCACTACTCTTTCATTAAAATTAAAAAGCCAATCTGTAATCCAGACCAAGCCATCCTCATGATAATACAACTTAATGTTTGGTGCCGCAAGCCCTTTGCTTGTTACCTGCCTGAAAAGCCTCTGGGGCGGATGGCTAAGTGAGCGTATGACCTTTTGAATAAGACAGCATTGCATGGGGGTGCCTTGGGGCTGCAGGAGGGAGGGTTGGAGAAGAGCCTTGGGACCAGACCAGCACCGCTTCAGTCCCCCAGCTGAGGAAACAGCGCTCCTGCAGCCACAGGCTTCCTCCAGGAAGCTCCCCTGTTCTGGTCCAAAATGCTCCACTGGCAGTTTCAGGGCACCATGGAATCGCCGCAGCCAAGTTCAGACAGTCTTCCCTTCTCCTCCCTGTAGCGCTGCACCTTCTCCACCACTTCAGGCAGGCTTCCCCATGCGCACACCAAATGCCCCGATGCTGCTGTCTTGCCAAACCCAAGCAAATGCCCAGACAATGGTGCACATGGAGCGGAGGCGCTGCTTGCTTTCTCGAAGCGAGAGAAATGCCGCCTTCGGCTTCCCGTGTTCCTCCTCCAGCTGGAACACTGTTGAGGCCTGGAGAGCCATCCTTGGGCCAGGTCCATGCCTGAATGTGCAGACTTCCACGCGACTCGCCCCACGGCCTGCTCCCCAGCCACTCCTTTCTCTCAGGCACACCAAGGACATGTGGTAGAGACCTTGGGTTTCTGCAGTCTCCCTCTGAATCCATCAAGGCAGCCTTTCTCTAGCAGAGTGAGGATGCCTCTGGTTTTGTCCTCGTCCTCTCAGCCTGTCCAGCAGAGGTCACAGCCAGGAGACCCTGGAAGTGGTGCTGGAGGCATCCCTTCACCCCCTCCCGCAAGTGGGGAGGAGGCAACAGACTTGAGCTGGCCGGTCTGTTACTTTCCCGAGTAGATCTGAAAGCCAGAGGGATTATGTCTTGGCTGGTTGTCAGTTGGGCAAGAGACAAGGATGGACCACCCACATTTAAAATTAGCACTGTTAACCAATTACATAGGTTTTAGCTGTCTAATCACTTAGCCTAAACCAATTACCCAATTGTCTAAAATTAAATACTTTTGCATGTAACCATATAATGCAATTTGAATATGTCTCTTCTGGAGATATTGAAATGAGTGTTCAGGGGCTTTTGTTTATTATATGCTGCATTGCCATGCATTGCTAGAAGAAAGGACCACTTCTAATATTTCCTTCTCTGCTACAATAGCATAACAGAAATGAAATAGCCCCAGAACTAGATGAGGTGACAATGTTCTCTGATTGCATTTCCCATCTACAAACATCTTTCAGGTGTGAGCCACCACCGATCTAGAAACCCAGTTTAGGTCGGGATCGCAATGCTAGGACAGGAGGTTTAATCCCGTCTCCCTGTCTACTTGTCAGCCATCTGGAAGAGGACAATGAGCTGTGAGGAAGGAGGGAATTTTTATCTAAAAGAATTTTGTGGGGAGGAGGAGAGTTAATTCCTTGGCACCAACATGGTGGGCTGTTGACTTCCTGGTCCAGCAAAGCACAAAGGACAACCTCTTTGGTGGAAGAGGATTGGGATTCCACATCTGCCCAGCCTGAGTGTCCCATCACAGGGTCCTGGGGGGCTGGTTCCAAAGAGCTCCATAAAAACACCCCAACCTTGGTTCCTGACTCTCCTCCCTTGTCCTGAAGCTCTTCAGAACATGGATGGTACAGAGCAGAGTCCATATTGGAGCGTTTGCATTTTCCATGAGGAATGATAAGATCCTACTGCAGGCAGGAAGAGATGCGGCTGATAACATTTCTTGACTCTCCATCTTTTCCCTTGCTGGAAAAATGGTTCCTTTGAGGAGGAGCCGAAGATCATGACTCAAAGACCATGGCTTGAATGACTGCTTCTTTTAAACAAATTAACCACGGAAACACAGAGTTGGAAGGGGTCAGAACCCCATCACGTACATCCCTCTGCTCAGTGCAGGACACCCAGTTAAACCATCCCTCTTGGTTGACTGTCCAGTTGCATCTCGAATGCCTCCCATGTGGGAGAGCCCACCATCTCCCTGGGACATCAGTTCTGTTGTCATACTGCTCTGTTTTCCTGATAGCTAGCCAGAATCTGGTTTCCTGTAATTTGAGCCCATTATTCCAAGTCTCCCTCTCCTGCTTCCTCAAGAAGCTCATAGATCTTTTGGGAGAAGGTTAAGTCATAGTAGGAATTGAGCGCTTCTGCCTTTTCTTTGTCATCTGTTAGCATTTTTCCATCCACACTGAGCAGCTGAACTCTCGTTTCTTTCCTCTGTCTTCTACTTTGGACAAATCTGAAGAAGGCTCTTTACTTTGATGTTGTTGCTTTTAGCATCCCTCGCTAGCCTCAGTTCACTCCTAGCTTTAGCCTCTTCCTGACACCTTCCCTGCAATTCCTTCCACACTGCCTACATTACTTGTTTGCATCCCGGCCTTCCTTCCACTGCCTATACATGTCCTTTTCCATTTCCAGGACATTGGAAGGACTTTCAACGGGAATTGATAAATTTGCCACAGCACCAGATTCAGATCAATGCTCAGGCCCCACTAAACACTTGATATCTTTCCCAATTAAAGTTTGCAACCCTTATTCAAAGGTTAAGGGGATCCGTTCAAGTGACGTCATGTATGTACGTGGGCATCCACCATACAGGTGAATGCAGGGGAACCGGGCTCATGTCCATCAGCCCCACCCAAATCGTCAAGTCCTCTCCATGCAGGATGGGGCCAGTGGGTGCAGTTCCACCTTCCACATCCCATCCGTCCGCAGGGACTCGATTGCATCAGTGCTGGAGTTCAGGAAGATTAACTTCTTCTGCCTTTGGAAGAACTGGCCAGGCAGTGGTTTTTTCCAGCAGTGAGCTGCCAGTGCAAGTTCCTAATGCATTTCCCATGCATCATGAATAAATAACAACAAATAAGCATGCCCCGGGGCAGTGGGAAGCCTCTCATCGCATTTTGCCATTTCCAGAACGGCCCTTGTGGCCACAGTGTCATAAGTGATGGGCACAGTGTAGGGTCCCCTGCCTTTGCGAAACATCTGCAGGGGAACTCACAGGATCACAGAGCCAAAGTCAATGCTTTGGGTCATTTCCCCTGGGTTGGGCCAGAGGTGGGTCTGGATGGGTGATTTGGAGTTGATTGGCAAGGATTTCTGACCGCCAGTGACTTAGCAACAGAATGGTTTCCCACGTGTTTTATTTCTATTAATGTGATTTTTATTCGTTTTATTTTGGGATAGTTTAGATTTATTCTGGCAGTGTATGTTTTAAATTTTTAATATGTTGTGACCTGTCCTGAGACTCATTGACTAAATAGGAACAGTATAAAATGCCTTGAATAAATAAATAAGCAAGCGCCTCTCTGAATTGTCCTGGAGGAATGGAGAACAGTTTGGAGTGGGAGAAGTGGGTTTTTGCGTGAAAGGACAGGCAGCATTCATCTTTAGAGGTGTCCTTGGGCCTCCAGCTCTCATCTTCCCCAGGCACCATGAGCTGCTGCTGAGCTTTAGACACCATTCCCAGTTCTCCAGCATGTAAAGGTCTCTGCAGAGGAAACGCCATCCTCAGAAACAGTGCCACCTGCAGGTTCTGGAGGAGCCCGGCTGGCCAAGACGCCTTCCATGGGTCTTCTCATGGAGTCGACCTTCTCCGGCATTGCCCCCAGCCGCTCTTGCTCCTCATCCTCTTCTTCACTGTGGCTCTCCTTGCGTGCTGGGCAGCCAGGCATCTCCTTTTAGCAAAAGGAGCAGATGTCCACCTTTCCAATGTCACATTCTGATGGGGCAACCTACGTGCTACAGTGGGCTGGCAGGTCTATCTTGACAGCCACCTGTGCCTACCTTGGAAAAATTGTCAGTTTCCTTCGCTGCTGACTGTCTTGAGAAAGTGAGCATCTCTCAGCTCAGCGCAAAACCCTGGCACACACAGAAGGCCACTGGCTAATGCACAGCCCCACGGTTTACAGTCCCTTGCTATTCACAGCCTGGATAGAGACTGTGGCCTTTGCATTCTGGAAGACCACCTGCCATTCCCAGGCAATGGGCGGAAAATTGTGGGGAGGGAGCTGAGATTGGCCCTCAGGAAAAAAAATACTGTTAATTAATTGACTGTACTTTGATACCTTCTCCTAGCCGAAGCACTCTGGGTGGTTCACAGCCATAAAAGTAATGACTGGCCTTATCAACCTGTACTTCTGAGAAGCCAAAGGGGGCATCCCCTCTTTCTCCTCATCTCCATTTTTATCCTCACAACAACCCTGTGAGGTAGGTGATGCTGAAAGGCCACGAGTAACCCAAAGTCACCAGTGAGTTTCCTGGCTGAGGAAGCACTTCTGCCTGGGTCTCTCAAGTCCCCCTCTGACACTTCAGGGACTGCGTCACTGAGCCAGGCAGCTGTTTGCTACTGGCTGGAAGGATCTGAGCCCTTTTGGAGAGCCTATGTGCCACAGCCACCTTGCTGCCTGCCAGGAGTGCTGCCACCACTGGTTTTCCTGGTGCCACATCTCCAAAGCTCTTTCCTTCTTGGGCGGCCAAATCCAAGAATGGGTGCTGTAGGGAGCAGGAGTTGAGGGCAGAGTAATGTGACCATGAATCCCATGTTTCTGGTGGACACGGGGCTGGCTTCGTGTCCTAAGAGCCTCAGCTCCTAACCCCCCCCCCGCCCCCCGTGGGAATGCGAGATCTCAACTGCCACATGGCACAACCTCTGAGCCATCCGTGACGCAGTCGTCCAATTTTCAGATCCGTATCTAGCCGGAGCCCCCTCTCTGGCCCTCACCCCACTGAAATCCCGTCAAGATTGTCCATAAAAGGAAGGGCTGCAAGAAGGAGGCACCACCCGTGGCTGGGTGAGCTGATGGCTAACTTATCTGCACAGATGCGGCTGTCCAAGTTCAGCCCAGCCGGAAGGAGCGGCTTGCCAAGAGCAGATCCCAGCCAGCTCAATCCAGCAACTTTCAAACATATGTTAGATTAAATTCAGGAATTAGTGTTACGGGTCCCTGTGTCAACACTGGGGAAGCGTCTGAACTTTGCTTTCATTCCTCCGATCGCATGAATGTTCCTAAAACACACCCACATGTTGGGAACTAGGGCTGGCAGGCAGCTCAGCACCAACTGTGGATTCAGACAAAGAGATATTACTGTTTGGAGAAAGGAGACGGCGATATTACGCCCGGAGACGTGAACTCCGCGTCACTCTCCCAGCTACCTTGGGTTACCTCCATGGCGCCCTCTTCTCCTCCGCCTGAGGCACCTTTGTGCTTCCTAGTGATGGGGACGCGGCGCATGTGGGGACCCTGTTTTTGGTTAGCTGCGTTTTCTTCCACTCTGCAACAGAAATGCCAGTGCGGGGGAACGGCCTCGGTGCTGAGTCACAGAACCAACCCGACCCGACCCCCCAGCAGCCTTCCTCCCCGAATGGAAATCCGTTCGCACATTGGGGGATTTGGGGGGAGAAGGTGAAGGTGGACGGGAGGCCATGCTTCGCAGTGCCACCTAGTGGCGCCCACCCCCACCGTAGGTTACCCGAAGGACACCCGGCTCCAATATTAGCTCTTGAGCCTGCCAGGCTGGGTATTTTCATTGCGTCGGATTTCTATTTTTACAGACATTGATTCATCATTGTTCTTTGCTACCAGCCGGGAACATCAGTGTCAGGAGATGGGGCTCAAGTCTCTATTCCCATCTCCTCACCTGCTTAAAGGTCGGAAACTCTCAAGGTGAAGGCGACAGCTTGATGCATAGTTTTGCTTCCCCATGAAGAAGTGGGAGGCAGTGGGCAGCCGTGGAAACGAAACCGTGCAAACATTGATTTAGCTTTTGTTTGCAATGCACCGGATCAAAATTCACATTCAAAGCCCGCTATTTATTATCAAGGGGGAATTTGGGGGTGAGGGCTGCTCTCTAATGAGGAGTTCTTTTTCTCCCCTCTCCCAGAATCAATATTTGATTTTAATATTATGTGCACAGACATTTGCAAAACAAACAGGTTTGCTTACTCTGGTTCTCCAGACAACTCGTAACAGTGACATCAGAGAAATCAGCTACATGCTGTTTGCTTTGATTGTCCTAATGCTGATAACGTGAAACTTTTTGGGAAAGGGGGATAATTACACTGGAAGGGCCCGGTATGCTTCTCCAGGTGCCACCAAGTGTTTTATACACAGTGTTGCTGCAGATAAAGGCGCTGGCAAGCAAAGGCAGATGGATTTTCAGGATGGGGAAGTAATTTCTTTGTTGTTCTGTTGCAAAGTCATGCGACACCATGGACGACATTCCTCCAGGCTCTCCCATCCTCCACCCTCTTCTGGGGTCCACCCATGCCCCACCCACCTCCCCAGTGGCCCCTCCAGCACCTCACCCTCTGCCGTCCCCTCCTCCTGCCTTCAGTCGCTCCCAGCATCCCCCTTTCTCTGTTCTGCCTTTAATCTACAATGCCGTCTGGCCATTCATAGGGCTGCAATTTCAACTTGAGGGTCTCGGCATCCAAACCCCCCTCTACACTGAAGGTTTTATCCCCTAAAAGACAACTTGGGTTTCTGGTAGTCGCTCTGCCTCCCTCCCCTTGAGGTCAAATGAACTGGTGCTTACTTAGAAGCTCACGCTACCCTTTTCCTGGGTCCCACACGAGGGAGGGAGCAGATGTGCAGACAGGACTGCGTCCTTGGGTAAGCCAGCAGGGGGTGTGGCGCAGGATCATGCCCTCTTGCGCCTTGGTGAGCCTCTTCCAGTGGCCTCAGCAACGGTCCAGCAAGGTTGCAGCACAGGAGTAACTTGCTTTTCAGGGACCCAGTAATGGGGGGGTAACTTCAGGGCTGCAGACACTCCACAGGTGCCCTCCCAGAGCCACCTCCCCAAGGACAACCCAAAACTCCTGTGCAGCTGCAGCACCCTGTAGCACCAAACCAGTTCCCAGCAATGCTCAGCTCATGCTCTGAGGTGGCTGCCTGCGGTTCCCGGGGGTCTCCCCTCCAAGCTCAGGCCAGCCTCAGCCTCGCTTAGCTTCAACATGGCAAATGCCCCATGTGCCTTCAGGCCACCCTCTGGGTGGGCCCATGTGCAGGACTCAAGTGGATTCAGGATATAAATCATAAATCAGTATCTTTTACAAGGATGATGATGTTCCAAGTTCTTTGAGAGTGGCCACGAGAGAGAGAGAGGGGGAGAGAGAGGGGGAGAGAGAGGCTCGGACTCCCAGGGCGTCTGTCCTGATATAAATGGAGGAAGGAGCAGAGCAGGGGAGGCCGAGAACGCAGGAGCAAATGGCTCTCCGGCTGCGTCTGTCCTCTGCTCAGGATAAACCATTCAGTACCAAACACTGCAGTGGAAATTAGCTCTGCAGACAGATCCCATTAGTGTTAATGGTCTAATTACCAGCACATCACACTCAATATTTACCCTTAAGTGGAACCCAAACTTTCATTACTTTCCATTTCTGAAAGAAGCAGCTAGTGTTGTCCGTGCCAAAGCACAGCAAGAAAGGGAGGGGAGGGGAGGAGGGCGGGAACCTGATTTCTGCAACCCAGAAGCACAGCATTAATCTTCCAGGGCTCTTTGTCTGTGCACACAAAACGTGAAATGTGGCTGAAAGCAGGACAGAGGTGGAAGGTGGTGAGAGGAGGAGGAGAAGCAGCGCGGCCAGCGTGGAGGGAGGGGCAGGAAATGGTTGCAGAGCCTCGAGAATGTCGGGAGACAAAAGCTGGGCTTCTGACCCCCCCCCCAAATGCAGGGACAAGTGTGGCGTGGGGTTGACCCGGGGTGGGAATCAGTGTATCTGAGGGGGATCTGGGTAACTTGAGCTGCAATCATATGTGCGTTTGAATGGGGGGGGGACTTTTGCATCTCCCAGCATTCCCCAGCTGGCTAGCCCTGCTGACTGGGGAATCCTGGGAGATAGAGGACTTCTCCATCGAAACAGGCATAGACTTGAACCAAAGCTGAACATGGGAGCAATGCACCTTCTACGAAAAGAAAGGTAGCATCCAGATCACGAAAAGGAATTGCTCAGGTTAATTCGGTACAAGACAAGCTGTGTCCTGGGGCCAGAGCCCGGCTCGGGGTCCATGTTACCCCTGCGTGCTACGGGAGGGCAAAACCACGTAGAGCTGGGGCAGGTTGAATGGACTCCTCAGTGTGACCTCAAGAAATCAGCTGGTTGTGGGAAGGACTGTACGTTACACCTGACGTAAGGGCCGTCAGCATCTGTTATGCACGGGTGGCGTTCTCTTGCTTGTTTGGCCTTGCTGAGTACAAGAGAGTACAAAACCGTTTGTTTGCTTGCTCTGCTGGTCCATAGGAAGTTAAATTAAGAAGCCTGCTGTCTTTGAAAAGGTGGACATCAGTGCACAAGCCACCCAAGCAGGACAGGCACCGGGCATTGCATGTCGAACCAATGGATGCAAGCAGAATGCCAAAGAAAACAGGAGTTTGTTCGAAGTTTGTTTGAAGTTCACCGTCAAACAAAGGCTGGCTTGATATGGCTGTTAAATATGCCAGTCTCTCTGCAGATTAAGGCTGAGTTGGGAACTTGAGCATTGGCTGTTGGGCCATATAGACATGAAATAACAAGCAAGATGGTTTTGCACAGCTGCTGCCAACCCTCCAGATGCGTGGGATGTAAACTCTTGTCTACAGCAGCCGTGTGGACAGGGGATGCTGTCAGTTCAAGTCCAGTGCATCTGGAGGACATCAGGTTGGCAGAAGCTGCCCCGTGCTGTCCCTCATTCCTCCAGTCCTGCTTGCCACCCACACGCACTAGCAGAAACCATTCAAGAGCAGCTTAACGGCTTGCAGTTTACAATAACTATTTGACATTGTTATTAAATCTGAGTTTAAATGAAGAGCCACCAAAGAAGCTGAACCAGCTTGTGGGCGGCCTTTGGAATTGATTTTACAAGCAGGAAGCGAGAACGATTAAAAACCATTCAGATACAATTGAGATGGAAACCAAGGTGCCTGAATGAGAATAACATCCAAACCTCCGAGATAATTCAGAAAATCACCATCATTCACCTCAGACTTCCAGCCTGCTGTATTCCAAGTTACAATTCTTATAGGCCAAACATTTGGGGGGAATAAGGAGGCATTATGAGACTTTTTGTAATAGGACAGGATAGAAAAGCTTTAAATAAAAATAAGTCAGTCCCCATGGATGGATAGGTTCTCACAACAGCTGACATCATACTGAATGCATCCATGCCTGAGGGCCTGGATATTATCCAACTTCTGTTTTCTGTATAATGCTGCCTTTTAAAATTATAGCATTAGGGCTGTTGTTGTTTGTAGAAACCGTTCCCTGTTTTTCTGTTGGTCTTCGGGGCCAGCCCGACCGTGGGTAAAGTGAGGCAGCTGGCTCAGAGAGCGGTTGCGCGAAGGGTGGCAAAGAGGCCACCGTGTGGAGCCGGAGGTGTAGCATGCACCTGCTCTCTGTGTGAGATGCTGCTGCCACTCTCTATGGGGCGTTGCCACTCACAAGCATCACCAGCTGTGCGCACCTGGGCCTGTCCTGAAGTTCGTACATGCAGGCTCAGGTGCACATCACCTGAGGAAGAGAGAGTCTCGAGGTAGTTTCCTCCCGGCATGGCTCTTGCCCCCGCTGCTTTTCTTGAGCCCTTCCTTCTCCAGGCCTTGCCCGATACTGCTCTCTCCCCTGAGGCAGCGCTGGAGGTTATGACATTGTTATTCTAGTGAGGGGGAATGAGGACCCCCCACCCCACCACTCCCCTGCCGCATTATTCCGCACGAGAAACCCAGCAAATTAAACCCACCAGCCTGGAGAGATGAGAATCCCCTTCCAACAGAGTGCGTGATAAACCGGGATTTATGGGCATGGCCTTTTGCATAGGGAGGCCTGCAAATGGAGCCAGGTGGAGACAAGCTTTTTTCTCCCTCCGCCACAATGAAAGCTCAGCGGATTACCAAAGAGACCCCAGAAGCGAAGCGAAGAGATGGGTTTATCCGAAAGAGTTTGGAGAGACGAGATGGAGTTGTCTCCTGCTCCTTTCTTAGGATTGTCAAAGCAAAGCAAATCCACTTATTTAGCCATTCGAGAAAGCAGAAATGGATCTTGCAATACTGATAGGAGATGCAGCATTTTAGGGCAGTCCATGAAACAGATGCTGGTAGCTTCAAACGGGCTGGAGAATCCTGAAGGCTTACCCTTTGTCTCCTTCCTTCCTTCCTTCCTTCCTTCCTTCCTTCCTTCCTTCCTTCCTTCCTTTGTTTTAATGGTGTTTTATTTTGCCATTCCTACCCCAGCCGTGACCAGGGCTTCTCAAGATGGCTTGCAGTATATGAAAACAGTGCAAAAACCGACCATCTGGGGTGGAAAGTATATCTTGGAATTAGCTGTTGTTGTGGGTATAAGATTGAGAGCTGCAAGAAGAAAATTCTGTAAGCCACTTTGACTTTGTAAGAAAAAGAAGCGGGATATAAATCTATTAAATAAAAGGGAGATGGAAGAGGAGTACTAGTTACAAGTCATTGTTTCCTGATATCTGTAAGGGATGATCCAGCAGGGCTGTTTCTAAACACTTCACTCTGGACCAAATCTGGTTTTTCACCCTGATTCCCAGTGGTATCATGCTCAGTTTTGAGGTTCAGGGTCTCATCCTGTTAAAGCCTTACCCGCCCCCCCAAAGGGCAGCAACTTTGTTGATCCACATCAGCAAGCCCATTCCAGCAATTTCCAATTTTCAAGCGAAGGGATCTCCATTGACCATTGGAGACCAAATCGCCCCCAAATATTTTGCACCACAGTAGAACCACAGAGCCACGGTGCAGCTGGTAACTAGGCTCAGAGGGAATGGCATTCTGCAGCGCGTGTTTCTGGGGTCCAGGCTAAGAAAGAAGTCCTGGAACTGGTTCCTTTGCGGGGGGGGGGGGTCAACCACTGCATAGCTGCTTTTTCCGTGATCCAAAGGGCTTTCTCTGATGCTGAAGCATGCCAACCTTCATGGTGGCACCGGGAGATCCGAATTTACAACCTTGCATTGCGCATTCCCTTCCCTTTTCAAGGCCGTCTCTGCAGAGGAGGCTCCAGGAGGGTGGGCGGGGGTTCTTTCCCCCTCAGTTCAGCACAGACATCCATGTGACGCTTGGCCTGGGCCACACTCCAGGGAGTCCCCTGTGCCCACCCTTGCGTCTTGGCGGAGGCACACCCTGGCATGCAAAGACTAGCCTGCCCCCCACTGTTCCACCTTCCTAGTATGCAAAGATGCACCACCATCCAGGGTGGAAATCGCTTGCCACTCCCAGAGCAGCAAAATGCCGAGCCTCCAAGGACTCCATCTCCCTTGCCAGAGGGCTGGCTTTCTCCTGTGAAAAAGGGCAGGTGCTTAGATGCCCAGTGCTTGCTCTTGGGAGGCAGAAAGGGGACAGAAACGCCATTCATCTCTCCTCTTCCAGCAGCAAATGCCAGTGCTGAGAGGACAAGGCCCCCTTTACCAAGATCTTGGCACACCGTGTCTTTTGCCGTAACCTCCAGACCCTTCATTGAAGCTCCAACAGGCTTCCTAACAGCTCCCTTTGCCAGATATGAAAAGGAATGTTTGTCTGGCTTCAGCGGACAGGATCCAACGGGGATGCGAAGGACAGCGAGCGGAGGAGGCTGAATCGCTGCAGTCCCTCCTCTGCCGTCTGTCCAGAGAGCCATGGCTTGGGGCCCTGGAAGGAAGCTGCAGGTGGGGGCAGAACGCAAGCAAAGCGAGCGCCGACGTCTCCCTTGCATACTTTTTAACAGAACTTCCCAGCAGGCTGCTCTTCGGTCTGCGGACCACCCAATGCCTTTGGCTAAGAGCATCAGAGGAGCTGTGCTAGACTAGGCCAGGTGGCTGCCTGGGTCAACAGTATGCTGGCCATGGCTGACCGGGTTCCTCAGGGAAGCCCGTGGGCAAAAGAAGGGAGACAGTGGGCCCTGGAGTCAGTCCCTGGAAGGTATTCTGCCTCTGAACTTGGAAGTGCCATTGAGGTGTTCTGATGTTACCACACTCGAAACGGCCTCTCCTCTAGGAATACAGAGTAGGTACCTGGGAAAATGGTCGCTAGTGCTTCAGAAACTTGTCCTCTGTAGCGTGGCTTTCTTCTACAGCAGTGCAGGCCGCTTTCAGGCTGGTTAAGCTGGTCTAGAAGCTGGTCGTGCTCTCCAAAAACACAAGGATGGAAGCCCAGGACAGCTTTTGCCCAGATGTTTTGGACATTGACTCCCATCAGCCTCAGCCAGCATGTCCAGTGGTTAGGGCTCCTGAGTGTTTTCATTCAGATTCTAGGAACTTGGTCTAGTTGGTGAATTGTTCTTATAAGGTCTTTAGAGGGAAAGCAACAGAGGTACGAGTAGGGCTTTCCCACAAAAGGAGTTGTTATCGAGAAAGTCAAGCTAAACACACGTTGTGCAGCCAATCCCTGAAGATTTGTCCTGGAAAGGAGGAGGAGAATGAGAGATATGGAAGGCTGGGGGGAGACAACCTGTGTGGGGAGGACCGGGGCTGAAACTAGAAACTGGTGATGTGTCCCAAAGGAACCGGTTTCTGCATGTGTATCGGGCGTGAATTCGCCTTTAATCCGGCTACATGCGGATATCCTGTGATCTTTACTTGCCATAGCAGATGACTGATGATTTCTCCCATGGAGATGTCATCCTCCTGGGCCAGAGCTGTGGCAATGATGAGGGAACTATCCCTGAACTGGACCTCCAGTTGGGCCTCCTTCCAGTAAGTTTGCATCTGTGTGATGGGACAACTGAGCATCTGGGGAAGGACGGAATCTCTGCAGGGCATGTTCCCTGAGCTTGGGGCAACTCCAGTCTTAACAGGGGATGGTCCCTTGCTACCCCCACCAGAGACTGAACTTGCAGATGGGGATTTCTGCACTGGGGACTAGATGAGCCCCAGAGCACCTCCAAGTCTCCGTTTCCACCGTATTTCAGGTTTCATAAACTTTGCGCAAGGTGCTTTGCCGATTACCGCTCGTCCTTTCTGCCTGCCTCCTGAGATGTCTCTTCTCCTTACCTCCTGTTCATGTTCTCTACCCAATTCAGCCCTTCCCAGCAAGGATTGCCACGTAAGCTTCCTCTGCTTTCTGTCTGTAGCTGCCTTTAATGCTTGCTTGGCTAGATGCGGAATGGAAGAGGAAACCAACTGAACATGGGCCATGTGCTGACACTACACTGAAGATTGTCCTTCTGTGGCTTTCAGGGGGCGCGAGCCATTGGTAATGAGAGTGCCACTGTGCATAGCCGCTCTCCACTCTCTCGTCCTTGCTCCAGATATAATCGTTGGTGAAGGTGGAAGTGGGCAGAAGCCCTCTGCAGACAATTCCTCTTGCCGTTTCTTATTAGCATCCTCCAAAATTGTTTGTAGGTCAATAGTGTAACCTGCAAACGACATGCAGAACTGTCTTCCAACCCAGAATAAATCATGAGAACTTCTGTCGTTCTCTCTAATGTAACCGCATTACCCACGATGGATCACGTCGGTGCTGAGCCACCATTTCTGCTGTGGGCCCTCGTCTTAGCCTCCCCTTCCTGCAGTGACGTTCCTGGGGGGACATTAGTATTTGCAGCTATGCTGGAAAGGTGGTGGGCACCTGAGCATGGAGAAGTGCTGGGAAGAGCGCAAGAGCATGAATTCGCACCTCGCTTTCTCCTGGCATTTCTGGCAGTCTTAACACAAGGAAGGGGAAGATAAGGACACTGCCCTCAGCCGGTTGCCCAGCGCTGCAGAGGTGCCCCCAACAACCCTGCCTTGCGCTCCCATCTTGGCACCGAGTCACCGAGGGGGGTGAGCACTCGATCAGACTCAGCTCCTCGTCGGCTTTTAGGTGCGGTGCTGGGATTATGAAGATGAACGCGAGACACATTCGACATTACAAACATGCCGAGCCTACGAGCACGGGGCCTCCCTCAGACTGAATCAGGTCCCTCGGTCACCTAACCCGAGTTCCAACACTGGCTGGCAAGTGCCGACACGAACGGGCTGCTGGGCTAGCGAGGCCACTGGTCCGATCTGGCACGGGTTTCCCCATGTCCAGAGGCTCTGCAGGCAAACAACTCGGCAGCACCTGCTCCCCATCCCTGTTTTCTTGCGGTTCGTTTCAGTTTGGTTTGTTTCGTCTTCTCCTGGAGATGTCACAGATTGAATGTGGGGCTTGAACCAGGGCGATCCTCAGTGAACCAGCCACTTTCACAGGAAGGGGATAAAGCGTTCATACCTGGTCGATTCAGCTGTGACCATACAAGCCCGCAAGTTTCCCAGTCCATGTTTTGTGGGCGTTGGAGAGTCTACAACTTCTCCCATTTGCCTTCTCAGTGTCAGGCCACCCAACTCCTCCGGCTTCCCACATTTGCCTTTCAGCTCCAAGGCTGGTTTCTGACCTGAAGTCCGTAATATGAGCAGTGGGGGAGAGATCAGGGTCTCTTCCCCCCCAGCCCGCCCCCCCAGCTGTGTCCATGCTACACGGGTCTGCTGTGGGGTGGCGTATGCAGGGAAAGGTTCGTTCTAATAAAGCCCTTAATCTGTCGGAATGGCTGGGGTTGCGGGTTGCTTCATCTCCATGATCAGCAGCAGTTCTAGTCCCTTACAAAGAGGGTTACTTCAGTAAACACATAAGCTCTAATTTCTCTGGTTTACTGCATTAATTCATCCCACTAGTCTTTCTAGTAATTACTCTTTTGGGGGGTCACTGTGTTGGGGGACTGCAGAAGCTGCAGTCTGATGCACCTGGAAGGTTCTGGTCTGGGAAATGCTGCGTTAAGGCAAACCGGCTTGGATTGGGACCCCTTCTTGCACTGGTGGTGCATTTTCCTGGTAACTGATGCTTGGGAAACACTTTTCAGGATGGATTATTCTGAGAGGCACTAAGACAAAAGTCAGTCTATCCTTGTTTTCCTGATAGGCTAGTTGTGAGATGGACGGATACAGAAAACACCCACCCACACTAAAATAATTCTGCGCTTGATAGATTTATTGGCATGCATTTGGCATGCAACTTGAGCAACATTTAAGCACAACGGCAATTTTGCAGCAGAAGCTTTTTAAAGGTTGCAAATGATGCACAGGAGGAATCTCTTTTCCCCAGATAGAAAGGTCAAGTCACGAAGAACATTGTGCAGGTAGGACAAGCCCTCTCCAAGGTAGGGGTCATTAGAGGACACCTGCACCACCTCCATCCTGACCAGGATGCCGACGGTGATGGGAAAGGTTGGGGACTATGATTTCAAAATGCTTCCTGGCGCAGAGCTCCTGATTTCTTTTGAAAAGTAAAAGTACTGCCACGAGAGCCATGGTTGCTTTTTATCCGGCCCCGCTCTTTAATTCAATTCATATGGTATTGAGATGGAAGATGGTTGGAGAAGCGGTGGTCTGGCACCAGAAAGATCCCGGCTCCAACCCCCAGGGCAAAAAGATTAGACAAACCTGCACTTGCTAATTTACCTATGCAAATAGATGTGCCTAATTAGAAATCACTATAGTTAGCATTTTATAGAAGACAAGCTAATTAACTTCCTATCTGCTTTCAGGACAGAACTGTGCCGTGTCCCAAATTATGCTTTGTTAAACTCGCTGCCAACAAACCTTGTTTTTTGTGGGCCTTGCAGACCCACAAAAGAGTTACATGGCAGTGTAGTGGTTTAATTGCAAACCGAACGTGATACACTGCCCAGAGAGAGGGAGAGAAAGTATTACAATCCAGGCTAGCCCATGCTTGTAGGCTGCGACTAGTCGAGGGAGTAGCCTCGGTTAACTATGGTAAGTTTCGCTCCTGAGGAGATCCCCACATGTGCCTCCCAACCCATCAGCCAGCAGCATCGGACAGAGACCTCCCTCCAAGAATGTTTGCTTTGCTGGACTGGGGGAGGAGAGAGGTAGTCTGCAGCCAGTTTAGGCTCTTCACTTTATTCCGAGTACTTTCCTTTGGACCTTTCTGGGATTCCAGAACACATTCCTGGAATTCAATTTCTGAGGATCCTGAAAGCTGCCCCCAAAGTTGCAGTATTAGCCCTGTAGCAGCAGCATCACTCCTAAAGTGGCCAAAAGCAGAGTTGGATGCTTTCCTTAGAACCAGCAGTTCCTAATAAAAGTATCACCCAGCTGTGGGTTTGGGGTACATGTCACTCCTGAACCAGCTTAGCCACCTTTGTTTTGGGGTGCTATTTTTTTAGACTTCCACAGCAATCATTGCCCTGCCTCCTTACTAAGGAATAAGGACCCAATCCTATAAACTTTCTCCTGACAGTACAACTGGAGTGAGAACCTTCAGGATTACACACTAATTTTGATACCATATCTAGCTGGACATGATCGGCTTGCAGCTGTTGATTCTGGACTTTAAGACTATAATGAGCAGGCTGTCGGAGGAAAAGGTGGCAGTCCACCCCCTCCTTTTCTGACTTTTTCCATGTTTTTGAGAATTGCTTCCTTCTTGCTTTTGCAGCCACTGGCTTCAGCCTCATACTCTACCCCACTCATGATTAACCTCTTCCAGGCCGCGGCCCTATTTATCGGACTCTAGCCATCCCTTCTGGTTTGCAGACTCCCTTGTCGACCCCTGGTGACCACAATGCTGCTGAGAACAACACTTAACTACGGCATATTGTTTGAGCGGCCAGAAATAAAAAGCATCTTAGGGAGAATGAGAGTGTCTTTCTTCATTTTTTATAGATGCTTGAATACTGCTCTTGAATAGGAAAAGAAAACTGAGGGCAGCCCACTTACAAAGGAAGGACGAAAACAAAGATGTATTGTTTGCAAAGAGTACAGCGCTTTGTGGAGTCTTAAAAGCTTTCACTTCATCACGTGAAAGAAATGAATAACTTCCTGAGCGCACATCCGACTAGGAGGCCCGTGGAATCTCATGTGCTCCAGTGCAAAACGCCAAGGAGCGCCTCGTGAGGTTCACCCAGCCGGTACTTGACTTGCAGCTTTGACAAGGATGCAAGTGCTTTGTGGGAAACGCACGGCCCATTTTGCCGGACCGTCTCCCGGCCATGTCCTGCACCAGGCAAATGCACCGTTGCCACAGACCAGAGCTGCCATTTTGGATCTGCAGGATTGAGGGGATGGGGAGACCCTCTGCAAAATGCCCCCCAGCACCATTTTTCTTCTAAGCTTAGGGGGAAGCAAACTTTCTCCAGGCAGCAAACCTTGTGTGCCTGCCATTTTTGGTTTGGTCACCACCCCCATCAGTGCAGGGCATTCTGGGTAAGAGAAAATGGTGGCCTCTGGGGAAATGTAATGGGTGGGACTGAAACAACCTCAGAGGCATTGTGGGAAAATGGCCTCCTCTGGCCAAACTAAGCTGCGTAGCTCAGGTCTCTGGGGTGGGGGTGCTTATGGAGAGGCAGGTGTGAGTCCAGCAGGTCCTTCCAGGGCTCTGCCCCCCCAGTGGCTTCCCAAGGATAAGCTGTGTGGCCACCAGGCCTGGCTGGGTGGCCATGTGAGGCGGCAGAGGGCTCCCTCCCATTTGCTGATTGCTTAACGCAGTGTTCCTCAAGGCGATTGCCAAGAAACCCTCTGCAAAGGGCCTGCCTGAAGAAGAGCTTCCTTGCAGCAGAGAAGAGACCAACCAAGCCGCCCTCCTCAGAGAGTCCCAGAGCCTGGGGCAGCCACTGAGAAGGCCCTGCCGCATGTCACCAAGCACGCCAGCGATGGCAGCACGGGCGATGCTTCTCCCCAAAGGTCTAATCAGGCGGCTCACGGGGAGAAGGGGCTCTGTCAGGTGGGCTTGTCCTGGCCATACGGAGCCCTCTCGGTCCTAACTAGCAACCCAGGCTGCCCCAGAAGCCATCTGGCAGTCAGAGAGCGGCTGCAATGACCGAGCTGTGCCTCCTGCAACCAGCTGTGGCCCAGTCACTCCAGGCCCGCTCAAGCCAAACAGCGATGCGTCATCACGCCTTGTCCTTACAATACTCTGTTGAAGCTCAAAGAAGGAATTCTCCATGCGGACAAATTTCCCAATCACTTCAAATCAGTTATAACTCATCGACAACATTTTAACAAGCTTTCCTTTTACATCATATTAATTATACTGGCTATAATAGAATTTCCATTTATCATTAGATTCTTCAATCAGTTCTCTTTAAATAATTAATTTTGGTACCACTGCATACTTTGCCAGCTTATTTTTCCAGTCAATTGTTGAACACTCTGATGTTTTCCATTTAGAAGCAATTGTATTGAATGACAGAAAGATAGAAATGTTTGGTCTCTTTGGAAATTTGCAGGATATTAATGTATTGGTTATACTTGTTTGAAATCCCTTGGCAATTTTATTTCACTTTTTCCTTCTTCTTTCTGTCTTTTATCTATTTTAAGAAAACAATACAATTTTTTTAAACATATTTTCTTTGTCCTTATTTTTTCCCTCTTTCTCATTCTTTTATTTTTTGTGGGCTTTGTGGGTTGTATGTGTTTGTTGTAAAAGCAATGTTAAAAGTGCAAAACCCACCAAATCATTAGCTCCCCTGGAGAGGCAGGACGAGAGGGCATGTTTGTAGAAACGGTTTTATTTCTATGGGTAAACTTTCTTAAATCCCACTTCTGCATGACTTTAGAATATACCTTTCTACCATTCCACATTGTCCAGGTGATCCCTCTCACCTCCAGTCATCCCTCTGGGCTCTCACATTCCTTTTCAAAGCTACATTCAATATGAAACATACTTATTTCAAAGCAAAATTGTTACTATTCCTTTAAAACAATTCCCCTTGCTGGCTTTGAATGATTGAGCGGGGGAGTGGGTAGACTCAACAGTACCAAACATATCTATGCAACTTGTGAATAAACGAGCTTGTAAAAATACTTCTCACATGTGCATGAAACCAAATAAAGATGGGAACCACCTTCCATTACATCCCATCCCCTTGCTCATGAATATAATTTGTGCTTTCAAAATTACCAGCCCCCACAGGCCACAATCTCAAGAAAAGACAGGTCTTGGGATGCTTGCTAAAGAGAAGGTGGACTGGGAATAGGCCTCGCCAGCAAGCTGGTGAAAGGAAGCGTCCGCACGTCTCCGCGCTCGCTGCTCAAAAGACTCTCGGCATGTGTTGGCCACATGGTGTTCCTTCAGAAAGTAGACTTTGGAATTTATGGGCCTTTGGGGGCCACTAGAAAGTAGGCCATAAACTTCAGGGTTACTTGAGCTGGCCCCAAGATTGTAGTGTAAATTATCCCTTTCCAGTCTTGGCTTGCCCGTTTGCCTTGTGCAAATCCCACAACTGCAACTGCACTTCGGAGGTCGGCAGGGCTGAGCTGAGACATGCCAGGAGCTGTAGATCTTTTGACTATGCAAATGTGCACAGGATTTCACCAGTGGTGCCTTTTAACATCACAGTTGGCCATTTGTTTCAATACCCGGTTAGGTGAGTTAACATACACAGATAAGGGTGAAGGGCTGGAACGATGGAGGAAGCGACAACAGTTTCAAAGGAGTGTCGATATCTGTGGATCCAACCCAAACCCCAATCCCAACATCCCATAGGGTGGAGCAGATCAATCCTATTCTAAACAAAGCATCCCTGCTTGATCATTATGAGACACACAATTGGAATCCACAGATCGGTAGAAAAGATACTCTTCCCTGCCCTTCCTTCATTAACTCAACACACACTTCATGTGGATGGACCTGCCTGGTCAGCCGGGTTACCCATCACCCCAAAATAAAAGATGTTCTTCGTTCCTTTAGCGTTAAAGTCTATGTAGCCTGGACAGCCCTCCAGAAGTAGAGGACTCGTTCCAATAGAGGATTGCCCACCGAAAACCCCTCAGCTCCTACTGTGCAGGGCATCTGGCCACTCAATACTTGACTGGGGAAAATCCATGGTGGAGCTCTGGATCCTTTTACGCTGGATTCGCACCACACTGTGACTCCTGAGGTTTTCTGAGGGAGGCTGGGGTTAAAGCGTCGGCAAGTTGCAGATAAATCTTCGGTTGAAGGAAGATTCTCGGTCAATATCAGTGCACAACATTTTCACCTCCTCCAGCTCAAGAACTTCCACCTTTTATATCAGGAAGGGAACCTTGAAGAACCCTGAACAAAAGCTCTTTCCATGCTCTTATTTCCTTCTCAATAACTATGTGCTATTAATATTTCTGACAACAATAATAGCTTTCCTAACTGGAAAAACTAGGAGATTCCAAAAAAATCCTGATAAGTCCTCACAACGCATGTTCCAGCCAGATCTCCGCCTGAAGAGGACTTTTGTTTCCAGTCATTTTGTAGGGCTTTCCCTCCCATCTTATGGAATTATTTACCCCATGTTAGATATTTGTTATTTCCCCGTTCAATTCAGCCAAGAATGCTGGCAGGAAGGCATGCGAAGTAATATTTCGGGGACCTTTGCTGGATTTGTGTCAGCAAATAGGCATGGAAACAATTTGCAGTACAAACCGAGTGTGGCTGGAAGAACATTCCCTAGAATTACCAGTAATCCAGCGGAGGGGGGAAGACGAGAGTATCAGACGAATCGATAAGACATGAACACAAAGGCAATGTTGTTTTGGCCATGTCTTTTGTCACAAATTTATTTTCATACACAATGTGATAATGAATATTGATTTAGCTTCTTGACAGAACTACTGGAATATGATGTGTTCTTGAGCATACTTTCTCCCTCCACAAATTAAAGGATTGAAGCCTGGGGAAACGGAAAGCCAAGAAAACCTTCTCTTTGGAGACAAGGAAAAACCGCACCCTCTTTTTAATCCCATTGTAGGGAAAGAATGCAATGTTTACTTGATTGACCCAGGGATGTTCTGCTTGGGAATTCAGACTGATGCTTTTCCGGCATGTCCTCTGCTCGTACTGGGGAGAATAAGCCCCCAGTGAAACATGAAAAGCACAGTTAGCCTAGAGAGACTTGAGGAATGATATGGAGATGAGCCTCCCACTCTATCCTGCCTTCCAGAATTTTGTTCAGTATCTCTTCTCCAAAAGAGCTGTGGAAACTCAGACCAAGTGTACATCCTGCTGAGGGTGACCACTTACAAATGGCCAGAAGCATGAAGTGCCATCACCCTGGGATTTTGTTGAAAATTTGAGGTAGAATTGGACAAGACAGCCCGTCAAACCAAGGACGGCCTTCCCACACTGGGTCGTTCTCATTCGTGGCTGTTCTGTGGTTCTTAGGACAAGTTGGCTTTTGTTCCCATTCCTATTTACTGCTCTGTTTTCACATGTGCTTTTGATGTGCCTGGTTTGCAGTGACTTTAAAATGTGGCATCGTCCAATACCTTGAGAAACAGTTGGCTGAAAAGTGGTGCAGAAATGTTTTGATTTTTAATTGGACAGAACCATGTTTCACGATGCACTGGAAGACCTGTCCCTCCTTTGTGAATTGGACTCATCTCCTCCTGGGCATGGGGCAAAGATTCCCACCATGGGCTGTTTAGATTTTCCTGCAGAACCCATGGTCTGGCACTTGGAGAGGGCAGGGCAAATGGACCACCCCTTGGCTTCTTCGTGTCCCGTCTCACAGTCATCTTTCTTCACCACTGCAGCAGTGTGCTGGGAATGGCTTTGCCAGCTGAAATTCCCCCCTGCAGGACCTTAAATGGCACCAGAGCCCCAGGCCCCATCGCACTTGGCAACCTGAGGATAAAGCCAGGAGGCAAAGCTTTTTCCTCCATCAATTTAGGACTGACAGCTTAGGTCCAGAACACTACTTCCACATCATCCTAGCAAGAGAGAAAAGAAGAGAGTGCTTCTGAACTTGTGCAAAGGGCAATTTCGTATGAGTCAGGCACCCAAGGCCTGGTACCTCTCTCGCACACACATAGCCCCAGAAGAAATCAGTGATTAAAATAAGAATATTCCATGCAACAACCTCATTTCTTCATGGTGATAACATATAGGGAACTTGCTTGTCTCCGGCGTGAATTATGTCTCACCGCAATGCTATTTGCAAGCAGGCTCATGGAGCTAAATGGGGCATCGGCACTTGTTTACTTCTCTGCCTGGTTTTTATCTTTCATCTTGATATTTTCTTTGATGCCAGTTTTATGGCTCTTTCAATGACTTTATCTTCCTTCTCCTTCTCTTTTGGCTCATGTAGCTATGGGAACCGGCTTTAAATGTCCATTCAGATACGCAATCAAAATGAATTCTTGAAACAAAAGGGAAGGCTTAACATTAGCACTTTGCAAACTTCTCTCCCCTTGATGCACATGAATTATTTACCCAAGTCTTTGCTTACCCCTTGGATCGCGAGAGACACCTGAGTGCTTTGATTTGAACTAAGCCTCGCCCACCCCAGCCTCCGCAGCCTTGAGAACCACTGGCAACCCAGTGGCTGCTGGAAGTCTTCCGTGTCCCTTCACGTCTTACTTGGAACGGCAGCAGGTATACGCTTTGAGGGCCAATTGTCCAAAATGTGAGTGTTTGCAGGGGTGTTGATTTGAGTGTTTGAATTTGGCCATGTCCTGCTTAACTTACCTAGGCAGGGGTCTGATTTAGCAGCTGTTAAGAAGCTGTGCCAGATGTCAGCAGCTGGACAGTCCGGATCAGATGCCTTGCTACACCTCCCTGCCAGACCGTGAATCGGAGCCACCTAGTGGCTCTCAACTAACGCAGCTGCCTGAATGCACACTTCTGTGCAAGCTTTCCTGGCAGTCCGTGCCGAGAGCTGTGGCCCCTTTCCCTGCCCCAGATTCCACTGGCTTTTCCGCACTTCTGCAAGCTGCAGGGCCGGCAGCATACCTGATGCTCCGACCACCCCATGTAGCTCGGCCCTTGTGGGGTTTCCCTTTAACAGTGCTAGGGAAAAGGGATTTATAAAATGCCCCCAAGGGATTTCACTAATATCTTAAAAGTTGTCTCAGCAACGTTGCAAGCTTCCTTCACAATTTTGCCACTGGAGGAGCCACAAAGCTGGTTTTACAACCACTCTGCACAAGGCGCTGACTGTGCTCTTTTGAGCTTTCTCTCGTGGAAGTCTGTGCATGAGAGACTTGTGCATGACATCACAGTCCTCCAGAGCCTCTCCATGTTTTCCAGGCTTTTCTGCGGGTTTTCTTGGAGCGAGAAAAATTTGGTCTTGTATTGTAAATCGTGGCAAACCTGAAGAAACATCTGGTGATGGGACCAGCATGTGCTGCTCGGCCCTGTGGTTGATTAGCGGGCTATATGGCGTGGAGGAGCGCCACAAAGCCCGGGTCAAGGGCACATTTTTCTTCCGCAAGGAACATGGAAGAAGACACGTCTGTGCAGCAACGGGGTGAACGCAGTCTGCCATGCAGAGAAACCTTCAATGGCATTTCAGGCAAAATTCAGGAGCCGCTTGAACAAAAGGCTAAACTGACCGGAAAGCAGGCAAAGTTGGGGGATTGATTTGAAAGTGGGAAGAGCAAAATTGCCTTTCCTGGAACAGCAATGCATTTATAGCCCCAATTAATCCAGTGTTAGGAGCTAACGAGGACTGAAGCTTTATTAATTTGAACTCTGCAATACATAAGCGGGCGATTGATACCTTTTCTTGCTGGCAAGGCAAGGGGAAGATCTGATTCGGCCCCAGTCCAGGGAGGACAGGTGGATTGGCAATGACAGCATCCAGCCAACGCTTAAAAACAAAATAACCTACAAGCACGGGGGCAGGTATTCCAGGGTACCTGCCTGAAGAGGATTTCAAGGCCTGTGCAGCCCACTTTCCACTGCTTCTGCCTACGTTTTGGGGCCCTCCGGGTCTCCAAAGCCCATCGCTCAGTTGCAATGCACATTGCCTAGGTGTCTTGCAGTGGGGCTTTATTTCATCTCCTCCTGACAACTCTGTGGATTATGCAGCCGCCTGCCAGGAAGATGCCTCAGGTGTTCCATCAGGAGTTATTTGCTGAACTGTTGCATCAAGCTGAGGCCTCTGATCTCACGCAAGACATGTGTTCCGATTGGCAAGACAGATCCCAGCTCCGTTTGCTGGAGGGTCAATGTGGATGGATCACAGCATCAGTACGGATTCCAGAGGTACAAAAATCCAGGTGCTCAAAATCAACAGTGCCTAAAAACACTGATCGGCTAGCAAAAGGCTGAGTGGTTATAAGCTACACACCTTGGTCAGCTGAGCTCGGGAACCTGCCAATTGTATCTTGTCTTCCTCTGTGTGTGCGAGAGAGAGAACAATGCCCCATCCCAGACAGGTAGCTCACCGGCCTATGGGGGTGGAACCACCAACCCCTGCTGGTGCCTATCTTGTCATAAGATTAGCTTATTTAGCTGGTTGCCAAGTCCACATGGTGGCTCAGGAGTGCCGCAACCTCCCTGATTCAGGGGACAAGGAGGTGCCCTGCCCAGCTCCTGGTTCCAGGGACAGCTTCCAGGAAACAGGGACTCTGTTGAGACCAAGTACTGCCTTGTTCATGACGTCGATCCCTCGTTGGCACAGCACAGCAGCGGGGACCCTGCTTGAACACTCATGTACCGTGTCCAGCGGCACCAGAAAGACTAACAATTGTGCTAAGACAGAAGCTTTCGTAGCATGGAACTCTCTTCGTCAGATTATTTCGTTTAAACATTTTTACCCTGTTTTTACCTGAAATGGGTCTCAAGACAGCTCGCAAATCAATAACAGCATTGTTATTAAAATGCAGTACAAAAAAAATCCCAATTTAAAACCCATCCTCTCTTAAAGTGCAGAGAAAATAAAAAGATTTTGGTCTGGCACTGAAAAGAATAACGTGTCAGCACCAGGCATGCCTTCCTGGGAAACACATTCCAAAGCTGGGGCAATTCTGTAGAAAAGCCGCTTCCCTGGACATCCACTCTTCTAACTTCCTTCAACGTGGGTCTCCAAAGAAGGACCTCAGTGGAAGGGCTTAATGTTCAGGCAGGTGTACAAGGAAGGAGCTGCTTCTTCAAATATACTGGGCCAAATAGCAGATTTATACGTAGAGGTTCAGTCATATGCACGAAA
This sequence comes from Varanus komodoensis, assembly GCF_004798865.1. Classification (NCBI taxonomy): domain Eukaryota; kingdom Metazoa; phylum Chordata; class Lepidosauria; order Squamata; family Varanidae; genus Varanus; species Varanus komodoensis. Next base: position 1,852,571 of record NW_025336520.1, read on the forward strand.
GGAATAGGGAAGCAAAGGAAGGGGAAATACTGACCAATGTGACCAAAGCAGAGTTCAGTTTGCAAATCACTCAGAAATGCCCCATTCGTAACCCTGACAGCAAATAGGAACACATGTGCTTCAAAAATATTAGCAAATTGCCAAACTGGCATTTGCAAAATGTGTACTTTTTAAAGTGTGCCATTTTAAAATGTGCCACTTGCAAAAAGGTCAACTTTATAGTGTGTGATTTTAAAAATATTTTAAAATTATTATTATTATTATTATAACATTATAAAATTCGTGCCTTTCTACTCTTCGGTGAATGAGAGAAAGGGGCACATTTTGGGAAAGTGATCAAACAAAGCAAGCCAGCAATGAAGAGAGAGCTTAATGCCACTTTCAGCTGAAGTCTGGAAAATTTCGACAAGCTCAGAACCCTGGTTCTCCTTTTCCAGTCTGATAAATCCCTGGAGTTAGTTCTGAAGTTGTGAGCCTCTGTCCAGTAAATTTGCATAGGCAGAGGTGCATCGTCCATCCCATTTTATAGCCATAAAGTGTTTAACCCACAGTGGAAATTTATTTCCTGAAAAATTGGCTTAACTTGGCCAACCTTTGCTGGACCATTTGCCACCAACTTCGCCCTTGAGGCAGCCTTTGTCCTACCCGTGAAAGTTACTAAAATAAGAATGTATCTGAAGCACTATGACAAATGTTTGTGATGAAGAAATCAGGCCATTGCGCTTGGCCGAGTTGCCAAGCAAGCAACCTCCCCAAGCATTAGATTTGGGATCCCGACAGAGATAAAAAGCAGGAGTCCTTTGTGTGACACGGGTCTCCATAAATCAAGTGGCCGATCTGCCTGCATCAACTATTTCAGCCCGTGAAGGAGAACGGAAACACAAGCTGTGAGGGGGTGCTGATTAAGCTGTTGTCTTGCGTGTGCACGACACACGGGGGGGGTGGTGTTCTGAGATGGTCCGAGTGTGGGTTTCTCTGCATCCGTGGGGTTCAGGGCAAGTCCTGTGCCGGCTTTCAGCCCATCCATGGCTGCGTGATGGCAATCCATGCCGAAGCCCCAGCGGCTGGACCTGAGGCAGTGCTGCTGGAGAAACCCAGAGCGCACTTCAGGAGTGAGTGGGACTCTGCCAGGAGTTGTTTTCCTGAGTTCCAGTGACTCGCAACTGGTCGTTCGCTTTGAGGGGAGCACAAATTCACACGTGCTCTACTGCACATTCATAATAATTCAAGCCCTGTTTGGTTAGCGAGGCAATCATGCAATGAAAGGCACCTGAGGAATGCAAAACACAGAGGAGCTGATTTACCGAAATCTGTCCAGCCCTGACCTGAGGGCCTCCTTGTGCCCATCACAGACGTGCCAAGAGGATCTTCCTGGGCCTTTTTAGTGGTGGCGCCATAGAATTCACTCCTTTGGGAAGCTCAGCCCAGCGCTCCACGGATCATCTTCCCAGGGCTGGCGGAAGACCTCCTACTGGCCAGGACTTGCAGTGCGTGAGCCAGCTGGTTTCAGCCCGACAGCTTCATTAGTTCAGCCAGATGTGATTTTCCTGCTTAATAATGTCTGCAGCTTTTAAATTTAAATAGAATGGTTTTTAAATTGTATTCTATTTTCTTCTTCCTTTGCAAGCTGCCCCAGGAGTCTTTAACTGTATACACAGTTCTAAGAGAAACCAGTCGACACAGAAATACATTTTAATGAGGAAGATACCACTTGGATTTGATGCAGGGGTGCAGAACCTCAGTACCCGGGCCAAACCGGGCCCTCCTGGTATCCCAATCAGGCCCTCTGATGTTCTCCAGATCCCACCCCCCCGCTTTCCCCAAAACACCATTTTGGTGGTTTCCCTATTTCTGTTCAGTTTTTCCTCACTGGAAAAGGTTGGACAATTTCCACTGTGCTTTTGTTACCATCAGAAAGTGCTCTGAGCTACAATATTTAAGGGGAGGCGCATGCTTTTTTTGGGGGGGGGTCTTTTTTACTTTTTTGTTTTTCTGGCCTCACTCCTCTTGCCTTCAGTCCTACCTCTGGCTAGAATGCAGCTCCCAAGAGCTGATCTGAAATGGAATCTGACCTCCAGTCTGGAAAAAGAGACAGACAGACAGACAGTATGGTCTCCTGGTTAGAGCATTGGCTTGGAACTCGGGAGATCTGTGTTTTAGCCCCTCTCAGCCCTGGAGCTCACTAGGTGCCTTTGGGTCAGTCACAGACCCTCGGCCCAACCTACCTCTCAGGGTTGTTGTTGTGGGGATAAGACTGAGAGCAGCAGGAGGAGAATGAAGCAAGCAGCCATGAGTTCCTTGGAAGGAGTAAGGTGGGGTATAAATGTAATAAATAAACAGCCCTAATTTAAAGGAAGGTGCCCTCATTGCTGTTCCACAGTTGGAGGCCATGCTTGACTACTTCAAGGACGGGTCTGAAATTTTGCCCTGCCCTGCGGATTCATACAAAGGCAGATTAAATTGCTCTACATTAGTGAAGTTGAGGAAATCTCAAAGATCCAGAGACACTGCTGGTGCTTTGGCACTCCTTTAAACCAAAACAGAACACCCTCCAACTTCCCACAGTCTGTACATTCGCCATAACCATCTCAGTGGGAATTCTGCCTGCAATAGTAGAATCCCCAGATACCGCAAGCACCTACAGGATGAGTTAAGTCCAAGCAAATCTCCATTTCCTTGAAAAATGTTTGCAAGACCTTGCAAAAGTTGGAGAGCTGAGAGTTCATTTCCTCTCACCTCTCTTCTCATCCTTAATCACAATCCAAGACTTACCTGTGTGTGTGTTAAGTTACACAGACTGTAATTTAAAATCTATTAACCCTGAGGACTGGTACAGCACATAAACTTAACCAGCCCTTGCAAAACTGCAGCAAGTTCCTTTTCCTGGTTTTTCCTATAAATCACCCCAGATAGGCTGGTGCCCAATCGATAGGAGGAAAAATACACCACAACATTAGATTTCATCACACATGACTCAAACTATTACTTTTCTGTCTTGCGGTTTAAAGAATTGTGAAAATTAATTGTTTCCCACTGCCCAAATGAAGTGTTTATGGGGCTGTATTACTGATACTGTATTTTTTGCGAAAAACCATCAATTAATTATTAAGGCCATTTTTTTGGAAGCTCCAACTGGTCAATCCCTTTTCCAGACTGTTGGACTCACAGACGCTTAATAGGGTTTTTATCTGAAGAAATGATTCCAGGAAAGCCTCACTTTTGGTCTTGGAAGGGAAACTTGCCCCTTTTCTCTTCATTATATCCGGAAGCCATTTATGCTTTCGGCTGAAACCACCCCATTCTGTGATCTTTGTGGCCATCTAGAAACAACAAAGAGGTTTCAGAGTGACAAGGCTATCTTGATCCATTTGGTAATTATTTCTGATAAGGTCTGGGAAAATCAATCACACAGTGAAGTTGTCAGTCACATGACCATGGACATATAAAGTACAATCCAGCCAATATGGTGCATTTTTCAGTGGACGGGGTCCAGCTAAGGTCTCCCCCATTTCTGGCTTCTGTCTTTGAGGAATCCTTCCTTTAATGCGTCTGCCATTCCTCTTTCCCAGATATTTTATTTAACTTTGTGGTTGTGAATTGTGAGATGATTCAGCTGTCTCCCCAGACATTTGTTAGATGGGGAAGGCAAGCATCCCAGCTTCGGGATACATGCTTGTAAATGCATGTACATTAACACCTGTCAATTCTGGGTTTTTTCTTAAAACAGGCAATGGTCTCCTGGCATGTTAAAGATGAAGACAGGGTTCTCACATGAGCTTTAATTAATTAATGCCTCATCATTCATTCCTGGATGAAGCCATGTTGGTCATGTGTATTCTCCAACAACAGATGCGTGTACACCTGAATCGTGGGCCGAAGCTGTACGAGCGCCTGGTGAAACGCTTCCACAACAAGCAATGCTGCCAATAGCACGGGGCAGCTCTGAAACTGTAGCAGGCCGAGCCTCGATCCCGACATTCCTACACAACTGCAGCCGGCAATTTATAATTAGCCCGCAAAGAGGAAAACGGTGCAAGGGTTCCATCAGGGCTGACAAGCTGATCCGAGATGCAGCTCAGGGTCACTGTATCCACAAGGCACCTCTAGAGTTGGGAATGAGGATGGGAAGAAGACTGGTCTCTTGCCCCTTTGATAGATGATCTTGAGGGGGGATAAAGCGATTGCCAAATGTGGAGGAGGGACTATTGAAACTTGCGAGCATCCCTCGCCAATTATCATGCAGCAAATCAATTTGTAATTACGGGCATTCCCAGAGCTGTGTATTTGCAGCCCAGGAAATCGATGGGGAGGAATATGACAAAATGGGACAGACGGTACGGTTTGCGTCGGCTGTCGCCCTGAGCACAGCGAGCGTCCGAGGGTTCCAGGTCTCGGCCCACATTCGGACACAAGTGAGGTGCTGCACCCGTCTGCCCCGGGCTGTTGCCATGGCAGTCCCGTCCCTCTCGAAGTTATCTCAGAATTTAAGAGCCGGATGGAGAGGCGGTGAGGGATGCTGTGCTTCTCAACAGCTGATGTTGCATTTATTGAATGGTTTATGAGGCCATCATTTGTGACAAACGATTCTGTTCGCAGAACTAAAATGCTTTGATATGTTGACTTGGTTAGGCACTGATGTCAATGCAGCTGAACTTCATTTTTTATGAAAAGGCAGAATCAACATAAACTCGATGCCAATAACCGCAATATTGTAGGAGAATATGGGTACATGAGGGTTTATCTAATCCTGCATCCCATTCAAGCAGAGGAAACCTACAAGCAGGGCAGGGGAATTGGGGGACATGGCAAGCCAAACTCTGTGCCCCCAGGGAGCTTCACCACAGGAGGGGTGACGGAGCCCACTGGGGTACTAGGGAGGATCACATGTCCTGGGAGGGGACACTCTGGAAGGAGGGCTCGCCTGCCCATTCCCGTTTTCCCCCCTCCACGACTCAGAGTGCTCCCTGCGCCACCAGCCAAAATACATGGAGAAGCTGTGCTCGTTTTCCCTGCTGCAGGGGTTTTCCGAAGCAAAAGAAAAGCCAGAGGAAGCAGAAGGTTGCATATGGGGGGGAACGACGCGTGGAAATGCTGCCACAGTCTGGGAAGGTCCGGGAGAGGGGCGGGCCAGCTGCACGGTAGAAGCCTCAGGCCCTTTTTGCCTCAGACCCTCTCTGTGGTGGAGGATTTTGGTTCTGCTCTTTCCCTGGTACATTCAGGTCCCAACGGTAGCTGTGCGCCAACACGAGTAGGAGAAGATGGCCCTCCGAAACCTCCCCTTGGAACTGGCCAGTTGCAAAGCTTCCTGCAGGTGTCCAGTCCCAGGTCATGGCCCTCCATTTTGCTTTTGTGTTTGAAGAACGTGAGCACACACTGCCCCCTGCAGCTCCTCCAGCCAAGCACCCCTTCAGACCGAAGGGTCCGAGGTCCCTTAGAAACAGCCTGCTCTGCCGTGACATGGGAGCACAAGACCCTTTCCTACCCTCCCGCCAGGAGTTCCCCCACTATCTGCTCCTACAAACAGGAGAGACCGGGCATCCAATCTGTGGTGACGGCAATCAATGTCAGGGAATCATATCAAAGAAAAGGGTGCAAGCTATGAATTAATTAATCTCTTATAGTTTTAAAGCAGTTAGTAGGCATGATAACAAGACTCGCACAGGGTACAAAGCTAATCGATGCATCAGAAAGCCTTGGGTGCAAAGAAGGTTCACAGGGGGAGTGAGGTTGCTGCCCAGGGGAAGCCAAATGAGCTCCCTGTTTGGCTTCGGGGGTGGGGTGCATAGGAAAAGATGAGGATGTTCGCTATGCTGGGTAGTAGTGGTGGTTTCACTGTGTCAGAAGCCTGGCCAAGCCTTTCATCATCTGGATTCCAGACTTGCTTCATCCAGCCCGCTGCTGACGGCTTCCGGAGCAAAGTGTTTGCCCTGCTGGTGAGCTGCGGTCAGTACACGTGACGGACAGCTCACTTTTCCTTCCACACTCCGGCCTTTCTGAGTTGGGCCTCCCCCACCTACAATTAGAATCACATACTACAGGCCAACCAGCAGGCAGTCTTGCATTTGATGCAGTAATTTACTTAGCAGGGACACCCACTGTATATATCCCCCCTCCCACCCCCGTATCCCTTCCTATCACCTGAATATTCAGCAACACACCAGTATTTGCATGGGATGTGAAAAGACACGGCACTAGGGGAAAGCCCCATATCTGTGACGGTGTTGGGCGAGACAGAAGGTCCACCTGTGGTGTTCGAGCCATAATGGCTCCTTGCAGTTGGCAAAGGTGGAGGAATTCCAATTTGGGCTCCCCGAAGGACTTAGCGTGACTAGAATCGGGGGAGAAGATTAGGGAAATGAGCGAGGGTCTACACATGGAGTGCTCATCTGGGAAGGAACGCAGCCACTCTCCTAATCCAGCGCTGGCCCAAGCTCAGGGTTTGCCACTCATCTCCGGGCACACTTGCACCGAGGTCTTCCCTCGAGAATAACCAAGCAAGATGTTGACAGATTGTTAAAAGGGGGAAATGCTTTAAGCTGTCAGTTGACAGGACTTGAAATTAATTTGATTGCGCAGGATTTATTTTCAAGATGAAAATGGAAACCTGATTCGGTGGGCTGGAGCCAAGAGCCGAACAAGAAAATGTGGTCTGGGTGCCAGTTTCTGTCTGGAGGAGACAAAATTAGAGGAGAGCTGGGCAAGAGGTGGTGTTCTTCTCCAGATATGCTTAGCAGATGCGTGTGTAGCTGGGCCAAGCATCTAGGCATGTATAGACTTTGTGAAAACATTTCCTTCTGTGCTTTGCGAATTGTCAGGCATCCTTATTTTATTTATATATCTATTTAAAGTTTTTATGTGCTGTCCAATACCAGACAGCTTACAAAACAAGCAAACAAATAAACAAAAAACAGCAACAACAACAAACCAACAGTTCTTTCCATGTTTTAATGGAAAATGCTGCGACTTGCTTGCACGATATGTGTGCATCTCTTAGGCCACAAAATGCACGAATTTGCATGGATTTTTTAAAATCAAAGTTTGGAACAAACTGTCCTTAAGGTGAGAAAAAGAAGTCAGACCCAAGCTGAAATGGACAGATTCACCCTCTCCTCAGGGCTGGCCTTCCCATTTGTCTCTAGCTGACTCTGCAACTGGGTGGGGACTCGAACCCAGATCTCCCAGTCCCTAAGCATCACATTACACTGACTTTTAAGGATACGGGGTTCTGCTTGCCCACTGAAAACTTTTCAAAATTTATTTTTACCTTTTGAAAGGCAAAGACTCTATTATGTGCATCACAGATTTCTTTTGAAACACCTCCATTTCAAAAGGGACGTCCATATGGTGACCTTTGTGTGTGTGTGTGTGTGTGTGTGTGTGTGTGTGTGTGTTTGAGGCGTAGCTTGGGAATCACAACTCCAGACTGGAATGGGTTACATGCTTCTTTGAATCTTGTCACAGAATGGAGCTGCCCTTGCTATCTGCCCCCCACCCCATTCTTCGGGCAGCCGATCCACAGAACTGAACCTTTATGGTAGGGAAAATATCTCATACCTGCATTCAAACTGACAGTTACATATTGCTATCAATTTTGCAATAGCAATATTATATTTACATTGGTGGAAGCTGTTGGGTTTAGTGGTGCACCTCAAATGTCACACTACAGTGTCAGTCCTTTTTTAAAAAGCAGTTTATTACGGTCAGTGACCAGATCGTCCTTAAAATTACAAAGTAAGACTGTAAGTTAAAATATTACTAAAAGGCAAAATAGCAGTAAACACATGATATTTATTTTTTTTCCGATTTATATCCTGCCTTTCTCCTACAAAGGGCTCAAGGGGGCTTACATCATTCGCCTCTTCCATCTTATCCCCACAACAACAACCCTGTGAGGTAGGTTGGGCTGAGAGTCTGTGACTGGCCCAGCTGGCTCCATGGCTGAGCGGAGACTCGAACCCGGATTGTCTGAGTCCCGGTTCCACGCTCTTAACCACGACGCCACACTGGCTCACATTGATTAAAATAGCCTATTACAATTTGAGATTAAAAATTTAAAACGTTGCATACAAATTTTTTGTGGATCTTGCAGGCAACTGCGAAGAAACGGTGAGCTGGGCATTAGGGCCTAGAAGGAGCTTCCTGGCGGCCTCAGGATCAGATCAGGCCACCTTCTAAAGAGATGGAAATAAACTTGGCCAGTATTTCTAGATAAAAACGGCAGTAAAAAATGGCGCGTTCAATTGCCTCAGGCACTCCAGCACGGCAAGGGCAAACGCTCTCCGCCATTGGCGTTTTGCAGTATTTCCCCTCCAAGACTCGCCATCTTGCTGGGGAGAAGACCTTGCATGCAAACCACTTTTAATACAAGCTTGCATGGCAAGGCACGGCCTGCCGTCTTTATCAATTGGGAGTTTTATGAATGCGGCTGTAAACAATATTGTTGTTTTGACAGCAAATCAGCCCCCCTCGTGTGTCTCTTAAACCCCGCACTGTTCACCCGAGAGCCATATACTTAATGTGATGAAGTTTCATAAATTATCTCTCTGGCTCCGTCACGGCAAAGCTTGTCATGTCCCTCTTATAGCACTACTGGACCAATAAGAGCTTGCCTCTCAAAGAGTATCTCCGAAAGCTGAGGCTTCCTCAGGCCTGGATTAGGGATCGCAAGACATTTGAAAAAGCACTCTCGCCATCTCCGTTTTGAGCCAATATTGTCAAATAATGCTCACGTCCCATATTGATTCTACTTCTGCTCACGGTGGAAAAGCTATGCTGTCAGAGCCTTTGATGAACCTAGTGTGGAAACTACTGTACACACAGCACATGGAAAGCCAGCTTGACCTGGGTCAATAGTGGGACTTTCCCATTCACACATGCAAGCTCTGCAGAATAACTAGCAACTGGTCTCGGATAGAAAAGGCAGAAATCTCTCCCGGGGAAAGAAAAGGACACCCTGTGATGTGCTTTCTGGGGTCTTTTACCAAGCAGGAGCCAAACTACAGAAAAATAAACCAAGACACAAATCTGCCCTTAATCGTCCTCCTCATCTTTTCACTTCTGTGCCCAATAATTCCAACTTTTAGAGGGAAGATGCAGGACATTTTCCTACGTGTGATGCAAGGCATCCTTGTCCGGAACAGAAAGTGGGTGACAACCACTCTACTTTCTAAGGTGGAAGAAGAAGAATTCCAAGGAAAACATTCAAACATTATCTCTACTCTCATCACACATCTAACTCCAGCAAGTGTCAGTGGTATTTGACTATATTTTTACACACTTGCGCATATAATTTCCTTCTCTTTTAGCAAAGTTGCCTTTAATAGTGCTTCTCCCTCAGCTAAAAGCTACGTTTTAAAGTAATTTTTTTTGAAGTTAGTTTTCTTTGGGAAAAAACGGTTTATCTTTTTCTCCCCCACATTATGTCTACCGCTCCTTCCTTCCCCCAGTTCCTTCACACACTTTACAGAACAGCAACAAACTCCGGTAGTGAGAGTCCCATTTGTGTGACAAACCTGATGATAAAACAGGACTAGATAAAATCAGATGCTGCCGTTAACTTCCATGTTAGACGACCGCAATGAGCTCCAAATTTATTTCCCTTGAAAGGGGTTCTGGAATTGCAGCCAGTCCAAAATTCAACTGCTGGTTCATCTGTGGAAGCTGGGCACGCCGGGCATTTTCCAGCCGTTTGTAAGATGCACACTGTTCCTCGTTCTCTTTCTGAACTCAGTTCAAGGTGTTGGTGTCAACTTTTAAAGCTAATCTAAACAGACATTACAGGGAGACCTCAGCCGTGCAGCAGGCGAAATCTCTTAATGGTATGGACAGTTTGAGCATGGAAATGGTTTCCAAGCTGGAGGAGCCCTTCTTTGTGACAGGACAACCATCTCTTGGGAATTCTCAAGCTCTGGACCGCCAGCATCAAAAGCCGCTTAGATGGCCTCCAAGAATCTTGCTAGTTCTAGGATTCTGTGTATTTATTTGGGTTTACATATGAGCAGACATGTGCAGGATTGTGCTATAAAAGCATTTTAATAGATTAACCTAACGGATGGATCAATTAACGTTTGCAACCCTGCTAATAAAACATCTGCTCTTGGATGGCTTTTGTGCAGACTAGATTTAATAATGCTTAGAATGAAGAGCATATTTCCAGGTCTGATCTGAATGAATTTTTTAATTTGTTCACAACAAGTCACAGAACAGAACATTCCCAGTGTGTGTGTCTGTGTGTGTGTCTGTGTGTGTGCAGGTGTGTGACTTTCTCAGCCAATCCAAGAAAAGAAAAGGTAAAAAAAAATGGAGGGGGGGAGCAATGAAGTTTGACTGCTCAGTTGTAATGGAATGACAACATAAACTATTCCTCCTATCCCATTAAGTGTGCAAACTCGTTTACTGAACGGATAATATGTTCTACTTTTCATAAAAACCAACAAGAGCAAAAAAATAAAAAAAAACAAACAAAACCAAAAAACCACCCACAACATTACTGATTTTCCATTCAATCGTCTGAATGACAGGATAACTAGCATGCACTTTAGTAGTTAAAATCCAGGCGGTGGACGCAAAAGCTTTTTGAGGCATGAAGAGATAAACGTGATGGCTTCATCTTGGCTTCAGTGGCTAAGTAAGTCGGGCGACTGAGCTATGAAAGGCGGAGGAGCATGCCAGCCCAGGATGTTGGCATGGCAACCCATGGCAACCCTCGGCCCTTCCTGGTGCTCCTCGAGGCAAAGGAGTCTTCCCCTGGAGTGGCCAGCAGGCCCTGCGTGCGACTTCAATCTAGAGTCAAATTCAGAAATGCAGAGGGTGCAACTTTGCTTCTCTCTCTCTCTCGCTCTCTCACACACACACAAACACACACTCACAACCTCTAAGCACTAATATAGGAAGGGGGCTTGTGTGATTGTCAGATCCAACTTCGAATCATAAGGTGCATCTTATCTGCGAGATTGTTTTCTGCTTTATACAAATTGCTCAAAATCACAGGGAGCGGCGAGTCAATTCATTTACTCCTCAGAGTTGCAGCCTTCCCTCTCATGCACACCGTGGCACCTGTCCTTCTGAAACTTGGCAGTTTTCTTACTTAGGGCCACCTTTGTGTCATACTAAAAGACTGCCCCACAAGGAAAATGCTTTACCCTTGGACTGAAAAGACTACTTGTGCACAAAAGTACCGGAACTAATTTACTTGAAAATTTAGCAAATGTAAGCTTCTCAGAAAATGCCAGCACTCCAGCAAAATTAACAAATTCAATTTGTTAGAAAATTCAACCATCCTTGCAAAATTTAACAGATAGGGAGAAAGGGAATGGCCTTTCCCATGGGAATGAAAACACAGAGTCTTGAATTTCCAAATCTGAAACCAGGTTAGATACCCAATTGGAAGAGGACAGCCTCCAAATCTGTCAAAGCGGAATCAGGTCATTTTCCAGGGTGCCCAACAGGGTGCAAATCCCATCTCTGTAGCTTACAAACAAATCCACAGTGGGGTTTAGATAATCGTGGTTCCGAGGCTTCGTAGTGCAAACTATCTGTTGCCATCTTTTTAGGGATACGGAAGCATGTCAGGCTGAGAGAAAGCAGAATGGTGTAAATTAGTCCCCTGCAAATTGGACCCAACAGCCTGCATGGCCCCTCCGACTTGGCTATTCTATGATTGTGTGAAAGGGGGTCTTGCAGGTTTATGTGAATCCTGAAGGAAAAGGGGGTGTTTCCCTCAGGAATGGAATAGATGCAGCAGGTCATTAATACAGTCGTTTGGAACGGGCAATGGAAATATGTTTATTGTTGTCATGATAATGGTCTGTCACTTGGAGGCCTTGTATAAAATTTATGCCCTCTTAATTTAAGTTTTATTAAGCACTTAATATCCGATAAGCTTTTTTTTAAATACAAAGCACAGCGAAGCCAAACATTTCTCTTTGTTCTGCCTCATGAAGCACTTTGGGGACGGGGTGGCGGGGAGGGAGATGGCTGCTCTCCTTCTGCGGTGCCCAAGTCATGCCTGAGCTGGTGTCGGGCTGGGAAGGTGTTCAGGAAAGCGCCTCCCTCACTTCCCCTTTTGTGACTTTTTAGAGGAATGGGTTTGCCCCCACAGGTGTTGTGTTCACTGAGTGGATGTGCACAGCACATGAAGAGAATTTTTATTTTTATTTCTTAATTTAAGGCAGTGGTTAGTTCACAAACTCCCCGATTCTGCTAATATGGGGGCTGTTTTCTATCCAGGAAAACCTTTCCTAATCTGGTCCCCACCAGCTTTTTTTTGACTACCACACCTGACCCTGTTGGCTGAGGCTGATGGGAACTGCATTCTGAAACATTTGGAGATTTCTGTTCCTTTCCATACCACCGTGTCCACCGGTCCTGGCAGATTATGCTTCAGGGCACACACTAAGGTCTAGTCTGTGCACAGAGTGGATGGCAGAGTCCTCAGCTGAACTGACTATACCATTTTGTAAAGTCATTCTAGGGTTTACGTGGAGGGTTACATGTAAGGTCCCCTTGCTTCCAAACAAACACACCCAGCTCCTTGCCTGTAGAAACCCGACCTCCCCTGCTTTCTGTTCTAGATTAAGGAGAAAGCTGTGGGTTCTTTGCTATTCGGAGGGTGGTGGCTGGAATCTGCTAAGGGAAATGTCATCTATTATTATGGTAAAAGTATTGTATTTCTGCTTCAGCGAAATGGCAGCAACAGGCCACCAAAGGCTAGAATGACTCCCAAGCTTTCTTCTCTGAACATTCTTCCCTCCCCTAAAACAAGCTTTGCTTTCATCTCCCTCTCGCTCCCCCTCTTTTAATTATATTTCCCCAAAGTATTGAAATCAGGCATTTTTCCCCTGCTGTGAGTCTCATTGGATTCGGGGAGTTTAGAAAAGATGGAGATTTAATAAAACAAGTTTAAGAAATAAAATGAGATGCAAGTGTGCATCCAAAGCGTGGCGAGATGAAAAGACCCAGCACGAAGGGCTGGGCATTGTTGCTGCAGGGGCTTCAAAGGGAAGGGCCATTTGGGGGTCCTCGGCATTGTACCTGGAGCCCTTGGACACCTCCATTGGTAAATGCGCCCTTACTATTTATTTATCATTTGTATGCCGCCCATTGAGCCACAACACCTCTGGGAAGCTCACAAAACAAGATAAAAACACAATTATTTCTTCCATGTATTCAGTCTACATGGGATTGGGAAGTGGTTTGCTGCCAGGCCTCACATTCTCCAGGTGCTCAGTAGAAATATGGAGGAACTTCAGTGCACATACATCTGTCCAAGTGATCAAGGAATCTTAAGCACATACAGGGCCCATCAACACACACACACACACGCATTTTTTCCCCTTCTAAACAACCTGCAGAGACTTAAGGTGAGGCCATCAGGTATGATCCTGTTCCCCAGTCACATGCTGACCAAAGGCATGGAAGGGACAGTGAGAAGATGGTTAGTGCCCTTTGTCCAACAGGATAAAAAATCTGAGTGTTTATTCGTGCCTTTGAATCCAACACACGTATTGATCTATTGTAAGTGGCTGTGGTGTGCATTGCACTTTACAGAATAGCAAACAGATCTCTACCCCAAGGAGCTGAAAATTTAAAGTGTGCTATGCCAGGCAATGGTGGGTGAAGCGGGGGACAGAGCAAGAATAAGTGTTGTGAGCCGCCCCGAGGCTTCGGCGAACGGGGCGGCATAGAAGCTGTCTAAATAAATAAATGAATGAATAAAATTAAACGTAATAATACTATAACATATTACACATTAAAAACAAGAAAATACAATAAAAACATACAAAACAAAGGTCTACGGTAATTAGTTATTAAAATGTTGTGTTGGCGTCAAAAAGGAACTAAGGAAGGTGCCAGGCGGATCTCCTTGGGGAGGACACTCCAGATATGGGGAACAGTTGCAGGAAGGCCCTCAGCCTCGTAGCCATCCCTCTCGCCTCCCTCAGGGATGGCTCACACAGGAGGGCCCCCGGTGTAGATCTCAACGGCTGGGTAGGCACACACGGGTGCAGGCGCTCCCTCAGATAACCGGGGCCTAACCCGTTTAGGGCTTTCCATTGCGACTCAAGCACCTTGAATTGGACCTGGGCCACAGTTGGTAACCAACAACGATCTTTCCGTGCGGGCCTTATGTGGGCCTCTCTTGAGGCCCCCGTCCCCAACCGAGCAGCCCTATTCTGTACCAACCGTAACTGCTGGACTGTCTTCAAGGGCAGCCCCATGTAGAGCGCATTGCACCCCATCTGTGAGGTGGATTGGTATCATGTGCCCTTGGAGATCTTTATTAGCGTCCACTGAGGTGCCCTACGTCTTTTATATTTTATGTCTTTTACATCATAGCAGAATTTCTGAGTGGCAGATGGGATCCCTTCAAAGTGGAAATGTGGTGCTTCCATCTATTTCCCCCCATGAATTCTACTTGAGCAAGCGAGGGCTCTGGTACGTTCTTGGAAAATGGAGGTAGCCAGGGACCTTCCTTGGCCATTTATTCATTTTGTGGTGGCATCCAGGACATTTCCTCAGAATGGAAAATGTGGCCAACGGGCCTCGAAGTTGTAGTTGTTCCGGAATGTCAACAAACCTTCAATGGGCTTCGATTCCATTGTCCCAACCCACCCTGAGAAGATGACTCTACCATTCACTGGTTCTACAATATAGCCAACAAAACAACACAACAGTAATGTCAGCAAGATGCACATGGTCTTAATTAAGACGGATTGGCCCTGAAAAATTACCTTGCAAAGCTTCAGTATTCAGGATCTGGTGTTTGCCTTTAGGGAAACTTGTTCTGAAACCCCTGATCACAGGGCCTGAAATCAGTTGATTGTATTCTTGAATGAACTTCCAGAGCAGGCGTGTTCTCTAGTCTGATCTTGCAAGGCACATTTTCCACATACATTTATTTTTTTGTAAGTAAATGTCTTGGTTTTTTTTAACTTCATGGGGAATAAACAGGGATTACTTGCTCCATACAGGTACAGCCAAAGGTGCAGCCGGTTTGGGTGACTATAGTCTGACAATTTCACCACAAACCCTCTGTTCCTAAAAAAAGATCGTTTCTGAAAGGCAAAAACTTGCCGGCAACCAGAAGCCTCTGTACTGGGCCAGGAGAAAAGTTACCACGTAAGTTTTAACCACCAGAAAATCCACAAATCTGCAGAAGTCTTCTCTCAGTGCCAGACTCAACCACATTAAATGAATCCAGTTTCGGTAATGGGTTTCTTTAACTGGCTGATCTAAATTCAGCAGTTTCCAGTTTTTAATTTGGTGATTCTGGAAAGCTGGGAGAGAGCCAAAAAAATTAGAACCCCAATTAAGATTGTATCAGAGAGGAATCAGGCAGGAGAAAAAGATCTCTGAGCTTTTTGTATAGGTAGAGTGACAGAAATAAAAATAACTTCTTTTTGCCTGCGGCTATGCGCGAGGTTTATGTAAAAACACAGGTGTGCAAGTCACAAAAATGCCATCTCCTGCGGTAGCTAATGGTGTCAGACTCAAAATGAAAACTATATTAGTGGAAACTGATGTAACGATTTGATGGCCCCTTTCCCCCTCGAGGGGCAAAAATACAAATGAAAAAAAGCTTGGCATGTAATTGAGTTTCTCAGTGCAAACCTTCCGTTCTGTGGTACTGACTCACAGGGAACTGCTATCCAGTACAGTAACAGCCATCCAAAACAATAAAACTAGATTAAATCATCTCTATCTGGTGTGCATTAGAAGAGGGGCGTAGAATAAAAGCTATCACCCCATCTTCCCATATTTCCCAGAAAGTTTTGAAGGGGGAGCTGGCAGGCATCCACCCAATGACGGTGATTTGCGCTGTACCTGTAACCGCTTTGCTTTCTCATTTCTTGGAGAGTTTGTCCAACTTTTCCCCCAAAGGGGAGTCCAAATCATTTCTATAGGGCACAGGTGTATGCATAGAAGTCTGTTGCCAGGGTCAAGGAACGTGTGTAACCCCAACCCCAACCTTCCATTTATAAGGAATCCACATTAATAAGAATCTGGTGATCAGTTTTCCTGTATTTTTTTCCACTGGGGGAAATGGATTTTCCTGTTTTGAAAAGGTTAAATGCACTGAGGTTTGAAAGTGTAAGTGATAGGAAAGACCCCAAGTGGAAAAAGGTGACCATGCACCTGAGTAGGATCATCTTATGCTTTACCTACTATTGCAGCCTAAATGATGGGAAGAATGGTGTCATTTTGAAAATGAGGTTCCGAATCCTCAGCCGTACATGAAGCGCTGTCTTCCCCATTGAGGCGATTTAACAAACTGCCTTAATGACTCGGAACCTGCTCTGCCCACGAGCTGGCACACCTGCAATCCAGAGCACAGTGTCTTTGCAAATGCTCAGTTTTACAGTGAATGCTAGTAAATTCCCCTGTGATGTGCATCCCAAAGCAGCAATGGGAGAAAACTAACCGGAAGGGATTTGGAAAGTAAAGCGGGCTTGTCAGGACTGTCTTGGAGAACCAGGGAAAAGTCTGCCTGGCCCCAGCACCTCCCCTGTGGCAGAAAGCACATGGGTGCCTCTTGCACACGTACAGCAGGAGAGCTTGCTGAGGCTGCTGCGAACAGCTTTGCAACTCTCAGCTCACGTAGTCTTCTCTGGTTTATCGGTCTGATGTGTTCCCTTGGGTGAGGCATTTATCTTCCCTGTCTTTATTTCTGTATCTGGGGTTGGGTAGGGGAAAATAGGTTATAAATATGCATCCCTCCCCCAAATGTTTCCATGGCATGACAGGTTTTAATTTATCGGTGCATGAAACGCCACAAAGGCCCTGAAGAGGCTGCCGTAGTCGGTCTTCGCACACAACCGACAGAGCCAAGGACTCCTCCACGGCTGGTGGGGGGTCTCCTGACTCCTCGTGCACAGGAGTTCTCTCCACATGTCCCCCTGTCATCGTGTGCCTGTTGGGAAGAGCATCGTTTTTTCTGCCCGGTGTGGGCAGGAACTTGGCCCTTCCTCTCATCCCACCGTCCATTCGTGCCCCCGTTTCTCCTGCCTGCAGTGTGCACTCGGCTGCTCAGATGCATCCGTCCGTCAGGCAAGCATGGAGCACTGAGTCAGGCACGGGCTGACTGGTTTGATGAAGGGAGCTCGAGAGAGTGGGCCTGAGATCACCCAAGCACAGGAAATCACCTGCCAAGGGTCATCGATCACTGTGCATGGAGAAGGTCCCTGATTCAGTCTCTGGTGTCATCGCCAGTAGAAGTCCTGCCTGGAACTCAGCAAGGCCGCTGCTGCCAGTCTGAGTTGACAGTGTGGGGCTAGATGGACCAAGGGTCTGACTTGGTGTATGGCCAGCCATGGCCTGTATTCCTACACGGCCACGTGCCAGGCTGCTCTCCTCTACACAGGGGCCCTTCTTCTCATCTCTGGTTGACAGGGCACGATGGCATTGGAAAATGGGTGACAACGAGCAATCATTTCTTCCAGGAGTTTCAGAAGTAACTTATTATGTATGCAAGTACGTTTCTATATACTATAATTAGGTATATCCTGCTGTTTTAGGGTGAAAATGCCTGCCAACATGTAAAATCAAAACACAGGAATGACATCACAATAAAACTTATCACCCAAGTTCTCAGATGGCACATACCCTTCTCCTCCGGCAACAGCAGTGCAACACTGGGGCCTTGCACACAGCCCTCTGGAAGTGTCGAAGGCCTCAGTGGCGCCACAGCCTCCCCAGCTGCCATGATTTCTGGTCTGACAGAGCCAGGGAATGCCCTCATGATGTCCCCGCAAGGCCTCACCTGAAATCACGGAAAGGGCAGGAATCCAAAGCACTAGTGTTTCCTCCTGCTCAAAATTCCCACCTGCAAAAGCAATTTCCCACAGTTTTCTATACACGAAGACACCTTACAGCCCCTGAATGAACTGTCAGCTCAGTGATGGATGGGTGGACCCCTGAGGGTGACAAGGCATGCGGAGAAACTGAGCTCTCGTTTGAATGTGAACTTGCATAATTTCACACTTCAGAATCGACAGGCTCACCGAAACTCAGCCATCCTTTCCAGCTCACACTTCGCTGCATTTTGCAATGGAGTTGTCCCATCAAAACATGCATGCAAAAATTAATACATTATTTATAAGCACCACACACGGCTTTTCATTTGACCAAATCATGAGCTATCTATGGGGACATAATGATCAAAAATGCGTTCTATTAGGAAAAATGCTTGCACTAGATGCCTGTACTGGGCTGTGATACATACTAATGCATTAGGAGAAATGAGCATAGCAATATTCATGAATTTCCATGCAAACTTAAAAACAAAACAACCCTCAGAGTTGAGGACAAACAAAACTTAAAACTGGGGAACTTTGCAAAATACAAGTCTGAATACTGGAAAAATGAGAAACTAAAGCTGACAGAATTGCCCATTCATCCCTCGTGTGAGAAGATGCACCCAAGGGGAAAAATCTCAGTGCACATTTTTTGATGGCTGGCACTTGGTCACAACAGTTAAAGAAGCCATAAATATGGCAGGAGCAAGAGAGACGCACCCATCAGACGGTGGCTTCGCCCGGCCTCCTCCTCGCCCCGAGCCGAACAAATTTATGGTCTAATATATTATTGACAATCCTGACTTTTATCAAAGTCTTCTGGCTTTAAGTGGTCATAAATGGTTGTCTTTTGCTCTTTACTATCCATTAGCTCATTAAAATAATGGTCTTAATTTGATTGTTAAAGTGATTAATAGGGCAAAATGTTAACAGAATTTCATATTCATCGTGCAGCTAAAAAAAATAAGTTGGCAGATATGGCATAGTGCTGATGTACGTGCATTCTGAAGTTGATTATTTTTATTATTATTGCGTTGCATTTAAATCCCTCCTTTTTCCCTCTTGTGAAGAACCCAAGGCTCCTTTTTATCCCCACAACAACAGCCCTGTGAAGTGGGATAAGCCGAGCGCAAGTGACTGGCCCAAGGCTGCTCAGGGAGCTTTGTGGTCCGTTGGGGACCAGGACCCAGATCACCACCTGGTCCAGAGCTCCAGGGCGGGGGCCCGTCCACTGGGGTTGTGTAGGATTGATGGGGAAAGGAAGGGCAACCCGAATGAATGTCCCAAGCAGAGGCCCCCCCGTGTGAGCCAAGCTGTACTCCTCCCGTAGCTGCCCAAGGCACTGGCCAAGGAGGCAGCGGACGCATGGGAGGCACCCGGGAGGAAGGGCCCCTTGCCGGCCTTGGAGCCGCCGGCCTCGCCCGCGCCTCCTGTTGCTGCCTGCTCAGCCGCCCCTGAAACAATGGAAGGGGAGAACAACCACCTCCGCACCCCATATCCCCCCATCTTTTTCTCCAGGTGGCCTTGACAACGTGGGAGAGGGGGAGAAGGGGCAGATGCTTGGGGAAGGCAGCCGACAGGGAGAACCAAAACCTGGGATTGCTGTCGCGTGCCCTGCTGAGGGGCTTTCCAGAGAGGAGAGTGGGCGGCTTGTCCTCCGTTAGCTTCACTGCCCCTTTTCCTTCGAGGAACCTGTAGCGGCAGGTGCGATGCTTCTCCGATTTTATCCTCAGCACAGCCCTGTGAGCTCGGCTCGGCTGAGCATCGGGCGCTGGCCTGATGTCACCCGGAGAACTTCAGGGCTGAGTCTGCCAAGCCCTGGCCAAGAGACCCTGCCGTTGTGCCCTGCGTTGGCCCTGCGTCTCCTTTGCCTCAGTGGGGGCATGTTGCTTCCAGGAATGATTCCCACCCTCTCCCGCCTTTCAGGAGCCCTGGTGAACACGCGCACCATCTGGGAGTGGCAGTGGGAGCTGCTCGCATGTAATTTCTTGGGCAAAGCAGAGGTTTTTAAGGGGGTTTGCATGCACATGTGCAGAACCATTTTCTATTACCGTAAACGGTACGTCTTGGAGAACTGAGCCCTGGATTGCGACCAGAACAGATTGCAAATGTGACCAGAATGAGGAGCTGCAACTTGGGGTGCAGGGGAGGAGGGAATGCCATTTATTTTCAGTTCCATTTACGGTTATTTCTTGTTTTAATATCATGCTTTATTGCAACCCATTCTTTACTTTAATGATTTTGAGCTGAGGAATAGAAATATTTCAGTCCTGTCCTTACCTTCTAGCATGCATAAAATGCCAAACTGTAAAACCCATTTTTAAATGATCATCAGCACAGAAATTTCCAGAGATTGTTTTGTTTCCTAATTTTTAAGGCTTTTATACTTTACCTCCATGGCCAGCCACCCAAATCATTCCAGCTCAAGAGTATTTATTTCCTGGGGTTCAAATGGAGACCTTTGCCCCATAACTCAATTAGGACGTCAATATGTAGTTAGTGTTTTCATACCTGTCTGCAGTTTTGGTTCAGTTGTTTATTTGCTTCTGAGCCCTTTATTGTCATTTTATAGAGACCCATTTTTGCAAGCAAAATCCTTTATAATCTTCATTTTATTCCCTCCCATGATAATTTGGCATTGTAGGTAATCACTTTCACACACTGAGATCTGCAAAAAGCAGTGGAAGGGTTTTGGGGGGTGGGGGCTGCTTGGGGTACCACCCTCAGTGAAGTATTGTCTTCTTCCTTTGCATGTGTCCATGTAGACCTTTCCAGAAAGTTCTGGTTGCCATAAAGATCTGCCTCTCCTAGAGCCTTTAAAGGGAGCCCAAGTGAGCTTTGGGTAGCCCACAGGAGAAGACGGGAGTGACCCGAGGCCAACGGTCTGGAGGTGGCACTTCTCCTTGCTAATGTCCAGCAAGATCTAAAATCGAGGTGGTGGCCGTCCTGCCTCCCAGCCAGCAGGCAAAGCCTTTCACACCGATCTCGCAGTCATAAATGCCACGGAGAACCGTCGTGCTGCCATGGTCTAGGTGCTCAGATGAGGACTAAGAGGAGCTGAGTTCAGGTCTCTGCTTCACTTGTGCGCAGGAGCAGGTGTGCCACGTCGCCTGGACAATGGTGATTGGTGTGAAGACTGTGGGGCTCTCCTCTCCTCTGGGAAAATGGCGGGTTGCCAATGCTTGGCTTAACTTGCAAGACAAGATGGCTGCAGTGGCAACACAGGGCGAAGGTTGTTATTGCAACCTGCCTCGAGACCTTGGGGTAAGGCCGTCGAAAGGATTGGAAGCAGTCCATCAGGAGAGCCCAGGCTCCCTGAGCATAGAAGGTCTTTCCAGCCCCCTGGAGCCCATTTCCACATGCCCTGGGGCCACGTTCCCAAGCACAGGCCATCTTTTCCTGGACCTGTGGCTGCTGCAGTGGTTCCTTGAGCACAGCATTGGAATGTAAAGGTGGAAGGGAAGAGACCAATGGAGCCACGCTGATCACGGTCCAGAGCTCTGAAGAGGTGGGGATAAACCTATTGGTGCAGTGATATACTGCATTGACCCCCGAGGACTGGCAGAACAGCAGGCAGCCAAGGGGGAGAGATCTGGAGAACCAAAGCATGCCAAGGTGCCATCCGACTGCAAATAACCACAACACAAAGCTGGCTTTGCCTCGACAGGTAGAGGAATGCTAGGAGAAAGCAAGCAACGTCTCCAAGGTGGGCTTTATCCAGGGAGGCTGTAGATTCTGGAAGCAAAGGGGGCCATGAAACAGAGAGCTGTGACTGCAATCAGCCCAGAGAATTCAGATGCACAGAAGTAAATGCTTCCTCTTATGCTTGGTGTATATTTCCACCTCACACGGGGTGCAATGCCTTTTGGTGAAAGAAGCGGTGCTAGGAAGATGCACAGTTGGCCTGCAGGCACAGCGTCCTCTTTGGAAAGGACTGGTGCTTCCAAGCAGTAAAGTTGTAAACAGCTATGTAGTTGTGAAAGCCGAAAAACAGCAGCCACAAAGAGACTTTCCCTGCCGTCTCCTCCACATGGCCATCATGGTTGCTGCCTTTTCTTTCTCCTTTCCTTCCCGAGATTAATAAAGTCCCCCTCTTTGCGTTAACCCCCTCCCAGAATTTACTACCCTGTAGCTGAATAGCAACAGTAAAATATTCTCTCTTTGTACTGGCAGTAGTTTTGAAAAGAACCACTTGTCCTATATTAATAAAAATGCAGCTCGTGGAGTATTTTTAACACTTTTTTCAAATAAAATGCACCGAGAATGCACAGATGACAAGCAAAGTTAAACAAAATGATTATCTGCAAACTTGAGTTTTAACAATGGAGACAAATTGTAATCACATCCTTTGAACAATTGCAATTGCATACTGAGCTGGTAACCTTTTGCCCCCTCCTGTGCCAGACACAAAAGAAAGTAGAAATGTTAGTGAACAGCCACACGTATTTTTGTTCAAGGTGCAGAGCCTCTTGAGCTGGCCCTTGAACTCCTGGGAAATCTGCAACTGGAAGTTCAGCTGGAAATGCAGTCGCCTGGCAGCCTGGGTGAGGCACGACCTGCCTGCTCCCCAAAGGGCCACCTTGAATGCTACTGGATGTGCCGTGTTCTCTCATCATCCACGGTGCCATAGAAGGGGAGGGTACCCAGAAGGGCGCAACCAGTAAGGGCATCAGGATTGTGCTAGCAAAGTTATGGAACGGCGTCCCAGGGGAGGTGTGCGTCTTGTTCAATCCCTCCTTCCCTTTCAAAAGACAATAAGGGTGCAATTCTGGCAGATATGGCAAAT
This sequence comes from Varanus komodoensis, assembly GCF_004798865.1. Lineage (NCBI taxonomy): Eukaryota > Metazoa > Chordata > Lepidosauria > Squamata > Varanidae > Varanus > Varanus komodoensis. Next base: position 1,875,152 of record NW_025336520.1, read on the forward strand.
GCTCCCGTACCACGCCGGTCTTATACCATCCACACTGGCTGCCAGTTGACGTCTGGGCCCAATTTAGGGTGCTGGTAATGACCTACAAAGCCCTAAATGGCTTAGGACCTGGTTCCCCGAAGGAGTGCCTTCTTCCCTGTGTGCCTGCCCACCCCTTGAGATTGGAGGCAGGGTCCTTCAAGCTCTCCTTGAAGGAGATTGGGAGGGTGGCTACCCGGAGAAGGGCCTTTTCGGTGGTGACACCTTTACTGTGGAACACGCTCCCCAGGGAGGGTTGCCTGGTGCCAACGCTTTATTCTTTTCGGCATCAGGCAAAACCCTTTTTATTTTCCCAACATTTTAACATTTAATTGGTTTTATCTTTGTTTTTATCACTAGTGGTCAGATGCAGCGAGTTGTTTCTTGTTGTTGTTTTTGGTAAGCCTCTGGTATTGGATGGCATATAAAAACTGACTGGGAACGCTGGCATGATGGGGCTTTGTTTTGTGTGAGCATGCATGGGATTGTGCCCCAAAAACATTTCTATGCCTTTGTTAGATTGTTTGGTCTTCAGTCCTGTTTTGGGCTTTTAAATTGTATTTTGAAATGGGCCAGGCAAATTTGATGAAGTTTGGGGTGGAAAATAAGAAGAAAGCAGGTGACAAGTCATTCTGGGAGACTCTGCAAAGTTCATTCCGGACTCACTTTTATGAAAACGCTACAAACTCTTTTAATCTCTCTCCTATTTTCATTTTAATCAATTTTTCATCCATGTTGAAAAGTGTGCACTTTCAGTGCACAGTTTTCCAAACTGTACTTTCCCCCATTCCCAAAATGTTAAAATGCTTTCAAAATGCACATTTCAAGATGTGCGTTTTAAAACATGAGCATTTTGTATTTCTCAAACATGATCACCGCTTTGGGAATGTGCAAACACTTTTAAGAAAAGAGTACTCCCACTCATATTTAAGATTGCAAACAGGATGTGTTTGTCTGATTTGCGAACTAAAGTGAAATTCTCATACATCTCTAGGTAAAAGCAATTTGAAATAAGCTCATCGTTCACTAAATGACTTGGTGAGGGTAGGCTAAATCTGCAACAGGGCAAGAATCGTTTGCCAACTCTGTGGTCCAATACAAGCAACTGATAAATCTATCAGCCATTCTGACAAGTGAAGGCAACAGTCAGATATATGTCCAGACAAAGACGTCTCCGGACCACCAAGACATCCCTCCCATGGTGGGATGGGTTCACATTTGGATGTTTATCACTGCATTGCCGCAATATCACATGGTGATGGGCATATGCAAAGGGACTGCCTCAGCACTAGCTCCACAGAGAGGATGGCGGAGTGGTCCACCTCACGTCTCCTCGACACAGTGCTTTTTGGTGATGCCCGTACACACGTTCACAGTACACTGATTGCCCCTCAGAATACCAGCTCCACACAACCAGCAGATGCGGCCTTAAAAGGGTCAAAAGGCAAAGGCTGGTTGGGTTTTTCACTGACTCATCTTCAAAAAGGCAGTGAAGCTCAGGCAGAAGAACCCAAAGTGTGACCATCCCAGGTAATGTTCTTAGTGGAGAAGAAACGGAAGGTGTTGGAAGTTCCCACCATCTTGCCACGCGTCGCTGTCCTTCACCTCTTATGGAAGGAGAGATGAAAAATCAAGGGTGTCTGCTGAAAAATGAAATAAGTAACAGGACCCCTATTTGGACTTTAGATGGGAGATGTTCTCCCCCAGCTCTGCACTATAGAACAAGTCCACGGGCGGCACAACCTCAGCTCCTTTCTTGCCTCCAGGGTGTGATTCAAGGCCAGAGGCAAATTTGCTCTTGCAGAGAAGGGCTAACTAACTGGAACAGGAGAGAGTGAAACACGGAACATGCTGGGAAAAGCTTTACAGTGCCAGGAATTTAGCCAGATATGGATCTCCTGGTGGCAGCCTTTGTGAGCAATATGGGATCTATATGCTTTTTCCTTTCCTTCCAAGCGACTCGCATTGTCCCAGCAACCAGATGTAGTACACGATGTCCAAATTGCTTCGCACTTCGTGCACAGTAGAAGAATCCTGGGGGGGGGGGGGAGATAGTGGCAGGGCCCGGGGAGAGTCTAGGAAAGAGGCAATATATTTAGGAATTCACCCCAGCAACAAAAGGGCCTTTATGAACTTGTTCCTGATTCTGCTAAAAAAATAAAAAATCATGAAAATTCAAATTCTGTCCTGTTTTTGGTCCAGTCAGGACTATTAGAAGTGGGATGGAAGCTTCCAAATGTGGCATTATATCTAAAAATTCAAACTCAAGAAGCTTGAGTCTTGTTTATTATTTCCATCTTGAGGAACGTCAAAAGGAATTCTCTCAAGCTCTCAGCTGTCAAACATAAATAGATTTGCCTGTCAATTGTCCAGTATCAACTCACTGCAAAACCTTGTATCAAACCTTTAAACCTGCATAGCGTATCTGGCAAATGTTTGACATCCATGCCTGCAAAAGAGAACTCTGAAACAATATTTTCATAATGTCTCCTGTGGGAAGAAATGATTCGCTGCAGCCCTGAGGTCTGAGACTCAGCCCCTCTGCATGAGCTGCGATTGCAATTTATCCTCTGCCCATCTTCACTGGGCTGCTTTGTTCTCCAGAAGGCAGGAGAGGAGCAGTGGCTTTGGTTTAGCCGTCTCCATTTTCTTCCAGCTTTGCAAATGGGCTAACTTCAGAGCCAGAACTTGTCAGCAAAGAGTGACAGCTGAGAGAGCAGTAACTAGATGTTGAGAACTTTGGCTGCCTGAGCTTGCAAAGAGCACTATGTTTATTTAGATCGAGGAAACCCCTCAGCGAGGCAGCCAGGTCTGTGGTGAGCGGGAAGTTATTAACACCGAAGAGTTTCCATGAACAACTGACAACAATAATAAAGCGTGTTCCAGAGGGCTTAATAAAATGTCTGAGCTTCTCCTGCTGCAGTCAGGAAGGGGGGACAAGCTACACTAAGCATGAAGCTTGGCTTTTCCTGAGCCTGCCCATCTGCTCTTGGCAAAATTAATTCCTCCCCGCTTTTTAATGGTTCTTCACTACCGCTGGGGAGAAAAACTCAGTTATTCTCTCAGTCCAAGAGTTGTTTGCAAAAGTGTTTATTTAGATTGCCTACATTTGAAACTGTGCACACACACACACACACACACGGAGAGAGATTTTCTTTATTCTTTGAAGCATTCTCGCTGAACATGTAGAGATCAGATATAAAAGCACCGAGATGTGGCAGCGCATTGAAATCGATGGGCATTTAGTGATAAGACGTGAGTGCTGCTCTCCGCCCTTCTTCCATCTGTTGCCTTCCAGATGTTTTGAAATGCCACCTCTAGGATTCCTCTCCAGCAGCCGTGCTGACTGGGGCCGATGGGAGTGGGTATTACCTGGGAGTAAGTCCTGTTAAAATCAGTGGGGCATGCTTCCAGACAGACATGCTGTTAGACATTTGAAACGTGTCATTCCAAGTCTGTGCCAACCTTAAAATGTGGAAAATGTTCAAACATGAAAGCTACATTTTGAAACTGCTCGAGATAATAGTCAAGGGGCCATTTTCACCCATGAAACTTGCACTAAAGAGAATTCCATTTACTCTGTGCTCAGTGAACACGTTCAAAATAAGGGTTTTTTTCTGGTATAGGATCTTACAGGAGAAGCTTCAGATCAAATATTTGAAAGTATCTAGGCTTTTTTTTTAAAGGAGTTAGATTTGGCTGTGGGATGAACTTGTGCAAGAGTTCGCCCTTAGGTCATGAGCTACCAAATTCAAATGCTCCTGGACACATCGCTTAAAGACTTGCCCGCCGCTTAAAGACTGGGTGAAGAACAATGGGCAGGGTGATTAATTGGAATTAATTGATCCCAAATTTTGCCATGGGATCAATGTTAGATTGTTTAGCCACGCTTCCTGACACCAGCGACCATTATCGTCACTACATGGCATTTATATTGCATGTCCTCTTGTGGGGCATCCGAAGTGGGTTACGTAGTACTCCTCCACTCCATTTTTATCCTCACAACAACAGTCCTGTGAGGTAGGTTAGGCTGAGAGTCCATGACTGGCCCAGAGTCACCCAGCGGGCACCATGGCTGAGCGGGGCTCCAACATCCAACGCTCCGAGCGTCCACCACATCATACCCCACTCGAAGATTTGGTGGCGCCAGTAAGCAGAGTGGTGGGATCTCATGTTGATCCTAGTGAAGGCGTCCCCTATTTGACAGGCGTTGCCCAAATTGCCCGCCGCCTGTGCCTCCGCGGAGCGATTGCCGCCCTGGGAACGGGGGTGAGGTTCGGTGTGTACATTCCATCAGCTCCTGAAATCTGTCACCAGTTAATTGGCCCTCATAAACCGCAGCCAAAGAAAAGCAGAGCATATGTAATAAAAGAAAAATTATGGGCTGCTTTGTTCAGGCCTTCCATAACTCCGGCTGTGGGGGCACTGCTTGACCTCCCTGGTTTGTTTGGATAGGGTCCTTCCAGGGGAGAAGCTCAACAGAGAGAGGAGGAACTGTCAGTCCAATGTGTTGACTTGACCCCAGGTCAAGCCAGCTGCAAGGGGGGAAATTGGAAGATTTTGGTGTCAAAACCATGGTTTCTAAGGGCTGATCTATTTCATTTCTTATTGACCAGTATCCATTTGTTGGTAACCACCTTGTCCAAGGGGCTGGGCTAGGCAAAAATATGACTCATATCATTTTCTGCTTCTTTTCAGACGTAGCAAAATCACATCCGAAATATTTATCAGCCACTTTTTGCAGGGTGGGGATTCTAAACCATCACAAGGTGGCTTCCAATGGTTAACATGAACACCAACCCCAATAATAAAGTTAAATAAACTCTTCCAAGCAAAATTTACTGATTAGTCGGAATGCAGAACAGCAGCAGAAGCTGCTGCTAAAGATTCTGCTGCCACAGAAGAAACCTGGGAGAGCCGCTTCCCTGCTACCAACCCTCCGGCTCGTGGAGTCCTTGGCCGGCATGTGCCTGGGAACTCCGTGTGGACCTTTGGCCTCATTAGAGTCCACGCAGGGGACCTCTCAGGGTGGTGGCTCACAAAAGGACCGGTCCTACCCAGTGCTCTTTTTGTAAGAAAAACGGTGCCGGAACTCATGAAATGATTTACCTTTTGCACGTAGTCAATCACTGCACACGCACCCACACATGTCAGTTGTGCAACGAAACATAACAGTCGCCACCCGCAGTAAGCACTCAGTGCACAACCACACGACTAATCACAAGCCAAGCAGCACCATCACAACCAGCGCGGACGAAGTGCGCACGCATCGGATTCGACACACAAGCAGCCCGCATGCACCGTTTTAATTATTGTGCCACCGACCTGCTACGCTCGACAGGGCGATTCAAATCCACGTGGACCAAGCATCAAATTTTCAAAAGTTACTTTTAAAACTTGGAAAATCTGTCGAAAAAAGGTGCCGGAACTCCATTCCGGTGCATTCTATGACAGAAAAAGCACTGGACCTACCTAAAGAGTTTGTGATGTAAATTTTAGAAAGGTGATGAGAAAAGTGGGGGAGGAGGAGGAGGCCAGGAGCAAGAGCAGATGAATGTGGACAAACCCAGCCGTGCATCCTGAGCCCTTCTTTCAATCTGAGAAGAGGCACCAGCCTCAGATGAGGGGCTGCTAGCGATCCGGCTTGGACCTGCAGTCCAAAGCCCTTCAAGAGCAGAGCCTTGACTGTGTTAGTCCCCTTTGTTTTGGAACTCCCTGTTTGTTGATGTCAGACAAGCACCAGTTTTCAGTCCCTGCTGAAGATGCATTTATGGAAAGAGTCCTTCCCTGATGAAGGAAAAAAATAAACTCCTGAAATTATTGTGCCATGTTCCAAGGTTCTGGCTATGCTTTTAAAAAGAAAGCTTCTCCTTCTGAATCGGTCTAATAAATGAATGCTTTTCAATAGCCAACATAAAAGTAACCGTTCATGGGTTCACCCTCTGGCATTTGACTAAGAGACCTTTACTTTGAACAGTACGATTCCTGGGATTATTTTTAATAAAGAATACAGCTTGGGAGGAGAGGATGGAAGCCCTCTGAAGAAATATCAATTACCAAAGACATTGCATTTGGACTTTTCCATGTGTGTCCTCGTGGCCTGAGTTTAATTAAAGGAGATGCAAAGGCCTGGATTTCTGGAAAAAGAGTCAAGCAGGAAACGGATCAGAACCCTTTATTGCAGTACGGCCATGCTCCACAAGTAGAGCGAGGAAGCACACCGTTTCCATCCCAGGAAAGAGGCATGGGCCCCAAGTTTTCCCTTGGCTCTGCGACAAATAATCTCTCTCCGAAATCGCACCTGCTGCTCTGAAGTGCTATATTATTCAGTGGGGCTTGTAGTGATCCACTTGGATAGGATGGGTGGTCACTGGATGAAAAAGACTGAGTTAAAAAGCAACAACCTTCCACTCCGCCCCACGTGGTGTCCAAGGTGGCTAACGATGCTAAGAAACCAAGATTAAAATAAACTGAGTTAGGCTAATAATGAGAAAACAACCAGTAGAGGAGGCTTTGGGGAAGGGGGTATAAATGAGGGTGGGACCCGTCAGGATCGGGCTGGGCAGCATTGGCACAAGCCACCTCACGAGCAGTCACAATATATTCAGGGTGCCTGTGATCCCTTACATGATCCCTTAAAGGTGCTGTAAAGGATGCCGGATCACGACCTAGCGATCTGCTTTATGCCAAGCTCTGGTCCAAGCTTCTTGGCACCATGTACATCAGAATTAAGCTGTTAGCTTTGGCCCATGGCTCCCCTCAGCCTGCATACCAGCAGTGAGGGGGCTTGCAGGCCACAAAATGCCCACCCCCATCTATAGGGGCATTCTGCCTCTCAGCATGCCCTGCCTGGACTCTCCTGGAGAGACCGGAGATTGAACTGCTCCGCCAAGCTGCAGCTCTTCCAAAGAGTGGTCCAGGTCTGCACGGCTCTCACCACGTTTATGGGACCAGGTCTTTGGAAACAGTCCGTGAGATCTTGGTCAGGTTTTCTCCCACATATTCCACATTATGTAGTGAAGGCGTCTTTAGTCCCCTGTCCATCCCTGCAGAGACGGAGGCATGGAGGGAAGCGTTTTTGAATCTGTGCACCTTCAGCATAACCCAAGCTGTTCTTTGGTGGCTAGACAAGATGCTGCTGCTTGCATCCATCACCGCAGGAAGGAAAGGGTTCTGCAAAACTGAGCTGGGCTGCAAAAACAGATTTGCACAAGAACATGTGATTGCAGCGAAGTCCATTTAATCCAGGCTCTGTTTTCCAACCAGTGGCCTTTTGGGAAGACTAGCATCAGTGGTACAACTAGCCAACTGCAGATTGTGCTTTTAGTGGTGTGCGCACACGCACAGAGAGAGAGAGAGAGAGAGAGAGAGAGAGAGAGAGAGAGAGAGAGAGAGAGCCTGTTTAGAGTTGGTCTGATTGTCTTCAGCATCCTGCCAAGCTTACAGCTTTCTTAAATCCACTGAAATCACAGCACCATGGAAATGAGCACCATTTTGTGGCAGCAAAGACTGTCAGATTTCAAAGGTAAAAGGAGAAAAGGATCATCTAAAACCAGAGAAGGGGTGGGGGAGGGAGGAGGAGAGTGAGGGGGAACACTGCTGTCTCTGCTAAGACATCTCTTTTCCCTGAATTTGCCCAGCTCCCTTTTAAAGTGTAATTAACAAATGACGCCATCTCGCTTGGAACTGCTTGCAAAGCTGCCCCTCCACTGCCCCCTTTAAAAGCAAACGTTCATCACGTGGCATAAAAAGCAGAGACGTCTGCCCTGCATTTCCTGTTCGATTGACTCCCTCAGGCCGTCCTCCCAGTTGCTCCCAGGTTCCATTCAACAGTACCGTTTTAGCACTTTCCTGACAGTTTAACGATACTCTGTGTAATATTTGCAAAGCCAATTTGTTAATCTGCCAATGCCTGGTGTTAAACATCTCCCCGTTCTGTACACCAGCGACACTGGATTAATGAGAAGTCAAAAACCCAGTGACTGTTTTCCCACCAAAGCTATGAAATTTTGTGTATATAATTCATTTACCCGTGTAATGGAAAATTAATGACATATGAAAAGCATAAAATAGAATTGGCCATTACATCTTCTTTTGGTCTTAAAGACATTCTCATTCCATCTGGGAAGCTAGATTGCGACTGCAAGGCAACAGTCGCGATCTGGTCTCGCCGAAATGTCACCTCCTTGCGAAGGGGTGAGGAGAACCTGAAACTATGGGATGCTTGGTAGAGGCTGAGCAGCACGGCTGGGGTGTTGTGCATTGATTTAAAGACCAGGTTCGTGTTCACTTGATGTTCATTTCCACATCACCAGCAAGCACTTGGTTGCAAAGTCACACAGACTACAATGTATCAGATTTAAGTCCAAGGACCGCATTGATTGGAGGCCAGGTTGCTCGCCCATCTGCCTCCTGGTCCAGGTAAACAGTCGGTGCTCAGTTGCCAAGTGGCATCCCATCCAATCCCCATCAGCTGGCTGCATCCAGCGCGGGGTTAAGTCTGTTTGCTCGCACTCCCTAAATTGTGGAATTCCCCATCCCAGGAAGTCCAATTGTCTCCGTCTTCATTGGCCTTTCAGCAAGCACTCTTCTGTTCTGCTTGACTCTGGATTTGGTTGGGGTAAGGAGAAGCTGGTTCCCCGCCAGATCTCTGAGGAATGGATGGTTCAAACGTGAGTGTTGAGTTGTAATTGCCTACCAAGGAAGGGACTCTGAAATGTTAGCAGTGGTAGAAACATAAATTAGCTTTAGACTTGGTACCGATTTAACTGTCAGGGTTTCTCCCAATAAGCCGAAGCTCCATCCAGACAAGACGGAGGTGTGGTTGGTGGGCAGTCCGTCCTCCTGAAGCGAGCACGTTCCTGTAAGTGACGCATCTCACTTCTTGCTGCTACCTGCCTCAATCACACAGCGACTCAGAAATTATTTATTTTATTTATTTATTAAAACATTTCTATGTTGGGTGCCAAATTAGCACCCTGAACAGATTTGGTGGCTGCCAGGGGCTGCTGCGCATAGCGGGAGTTGCGAAGGGTGACACCTTCCTCTTCAGAGAGGGCGATGAGGCTCCTTCCTTGGGAGGACGTGGAAGACAAAAGACAGTGGAGCTGAGCATTTCTAAGTGGAAGGGTCCAGCCCTGCTTGCCCAGCGCCCCATTTGAGCTGGTTTCAGGGCTTCCCGGCGGGCTTGTGATGTTGCTTTAACTTTGGCTGTGGGAGAGGACCTCTGCACCACGGACGACACGCAGGGCGCCAGACTAGAAACCTGCGTACAAGGATTTGCATGAGTCCTTTAAGGAGAGCCATCGAACCCATTCTCTCCTCCCACACTTCTCTCAGCACTTCCTGGACTCCGTCCTCCCCCACAGCCATCTCCGTTGCCCTATTTCTCTCACCACCGACAACGCAGTCAGCATTCTGAGACCAGCCCTTTGCTCCCGGCAGTTGGAAGACTTACTAACATTCTATGGCAGCCTTTCCCAGTCTGGAGCAGTCTGCATATCTGCAGGATGCCTGGGTCTGAAACAACGCTTCATGAAGCAACCCCAAGTCAAGATCTGCACCCTGCTCCAGCCCTGAGGCTTCTGTGTTTCTCTGATGCCTCCAGCAACCCCTGGGGGGAAAGAAATGAGCCAACCAGCCACCCAGCAGTTTTCCAGGGTGGACAATCCCTGCAGCTACTCTTCTTCTGCCACAGCCGCTCAATTGCGACTCCTTTTTAAAATTTTTATCAATCGAACAGTTCTTCAAAGAGGCCTCAGTTTTGTGCCTCCCAGGGCTTTCTTCTGGACTGCCAGCTTTGTGTTCCCAAACATCTCTCACAGCATCCTCCACAGACAATGCTCAATTTTACAAACCCACACAAAAGCACCAACTTCTAAATGGAAAATTGCTTGACATTTTACGGGCTTGAAAAAGTGCTGCCTTGTATCATTTGTCTGACTTCAATGACCACCAGAAAAAACGGGTGTGGGGTGGGGGGGGAGAAAACCCCAGTTAAACCAGATGGCTCTTTGTCTGGAAAATGTTTTCTTTCTGGGTGACTTTTAAAACAGTATAAACCCAGTGGGGTGTGCACATGTCTCTGGGGATGGAGAGAGCTCTACCTTGATGGCCGTGAGTTTCCGGCATTTTGTGGTGCCATGTTTTGTAGGCCCATGTCTGCTGAGCACTTAACTCTTACATTGTGCATTTTGCCTTATTTTCTTTTACTCTCTTAATTCTTTCCCAGCTGCTAGGGATGGCCCACGAGCTTCGAAGCCTTTCAGCTGGGCTTGGACCTTTCTTGTCCACCCTGACATCCTCCGGAAGTGTCAGTGGGACCCATGCTGGCTGAGCATGCTGGGAATGTGTCATTCAGCGCCACTACAGGGCAGCAGGTTGGGGAAGTCTGGACTAGACCCGTGGCTGCAGGAGGAGGGCCGTGCAGCTTTGAGCATGGAGGAGCAGGAGGCCAGGTTTCCCTCACCATGTCTAGCTAGATGCCTCCAGAAAGCCACTGGGCAAGATGCAAGCAACATCCATCCCCTGCTGCCTCCAGGGAATGGCATTCACTTGACCCTAAGGGGAATGTGGAGCTAGAGCACAGGCTATGGGTCCCAGCTAGTCTTCTCGACCTCCAGGCTTTGCTGAATTCCCTAGGAAGCCCAAGTCAGCCATCGGCACTGTATCTGGAGACCTTTCCGTCAATTATCCAGTACTGTAAGTGATCCGAGAAGGAACAGAGAATCCCTTCTTTTCTATTCCTAAGAACTCCTGCATGAATGAGTATAATATATATTTTTGCAAGAAATTTTCCTAATATGGTGCATTCTAAATGTCACTTTCACAAAAACCACGTGTTCATCTGTGCAGATTACTGCAATGGAACTTCCCACGGCTGAATTCAGAGAAATGCAAATTTTCAAGAATAACTGAGCTTTGGGTTGCACATCACTTCAACGGTGCAAAATTAAAGACTTCCACATTGAAATCTGAACAGGAAAAAAATTCTCCCTCATCCTTACTCCTGAGTAGACATGCATGGGATTGCACAACACATTCTGCCCTGCATGTCAGTCCAGGCTGGGCAGGATTGCTTAGTTCACAGAGGAAATTGCGAATATCGAATTCCTCAAGCAGCCGGACATAGTCATACAGCAGCACTTTCTTTTTTGAATTATGTGACGTGCGCTGCATAGGAAGCCGACTTTAGAGATTGCAACTGTGCAGAGCAAATATAATTGCCATTCTCCTTCTCCCTCTTTCTAGTTTCCACCTGGAGGTATGTTTTATCATTATCCATCTCATCCAGGCATACCTGCATCTTTCCTGGTGGCTCTGGAATTGGGGGGGCGGTCTCTTCTGGAGAGACATGCAATTAATTTACTCCACTGTTCCTGTCTTTGACATGTTCTAATTTTAGCCTTTCTCTCCATGGGTTTTGCAATTCAAACATGACAAACAGGGAGTGTTCCTCGGCCAGGCCTGCGGGTGGGGCAGAGGTGTTGCAAGAAAAGGGGATGCAATTTTAATGGACACGAACAAGCAAGAGCCCACACTTTTGAGGCAGGGGCACCAATGCAGAAGGGGACAAAGGCCCTTGGTGCTGAGCAGTAGCTTTCCTGCTGGGAAGGCAATGCACTCTCGGCAGGATTATCTTTGGTTTGTCCGGAAGGGAGCGGGGCTGATGTGTGTGGTGGCAAACAGTTCGAAGCCCTTTGGTGCTGTTCTTCCATATAGACAAGCCCAGTTGCCCAGCCGCCTAATCTGCTTGGCTGGTTTAGTCCTGCAGGGCCAGGCTCCGTCCAGGGGGAGCTGGTCACATTGATTGGGATGAGATGGGGAATTATTTTTCGTATCTCCTGCTTGCATGGCGAGCTGCAGCTCATAACAATGCCACTATTGTGCTCTCCTGTTGCTCTGGGGATGACGTTGTCTGCAGAAAGTCATTTACTGAAGTGGCCTGCACCCTGGTGAACCAAAACGTGTTTGGATGGACTGCAGGCGAGAATTTCCTATTTCTCTTCGGACAAAGAGGGAGCATGGATTGCGTTCTTCTCGTGTTAAATCAACTTGTTACACATTTGTCTCTTGCAGTCGCTGGACCGCAGTGCGTAACTGCAGTCTAAGCCGGACCCACACTTTTACTAAACCATTTATTGAACTGCTTAAAGTTTACTGAAAGCAAACAAAATTTAATAGCTTGTTGAAATTCTGACGAGTTTTGTCAGACCCAGAGAGGCAGAATGTGCAGAAGCTGGAATTTTCATAAGCACTCAAAACCCAGACCGTGGTAGAGTTCAGATGGAAAGTAGTGCAGGCCACTGGAAACTCCTCAGTTCGAAAAGGATTTAGGATGTGCCCTTAGATATTGTCAATAGCAGTCGAATTGCGGATCGGCTCCTAATGGCCAGGATGTCTTGCCTGCTTTCCAAGCCTTCCTTGACTTAGTGTCCTCCAGACCAGCTGGGCCAGCTTCTCACAACCTCAGCTTGCATGCCAGAAGCATGATGGGGACTGAAGACCAAGCATGTTCGGAAGGTCCCAGGCAGGGGGAAGGCCTGCTTGGATGAATTAGCACAGCGCATGAGAACACGTCTTCTCCACACACACACACACACACACACACACACCTCCTGTTCCACTTAATGGGTGTTTCCAACAACATTAGCCCATTACGCTGAGCTAGAGTAAGAGAGCTTTTGTTTACCATGTCCTACAAATTGAGTTTGTCACACCGCCTGGCATGTAAATTAGGAATGAGAGACATTTGCAAAATGAGGTGATAAGCCTTCTGCTAGCCTCATTCGAGCTGCAGAGATAGGTAGGATAAGCGCTGTGCTTTCATTAGAGCGGTGTGCCGATTAAGAAGGCAGCCATGGTCTCCGTGCCCACGAAGATCCGCAGCCATGTCCGTGTTTGGGCTGCACACACGGCTCCTGCTCACTGGGTAGGAGGGCCCCGTGTCTCCCCCGGCTCCTTTGACATCTGCAGCACCCTGGTGGAAACCTTTCTCAGACTGGTGCAGTAGCCCCAATCCTTGCTTGGCCTGACCCTCCCTGGGACCCTACCCTTTGGTTAAATGCGAGCCGTCATTCCGCTGTCACCTCTCAGGCGTTCTCCCAGGGTCCTCTGGGGTCTGCGAAAGCCTGATGCCACCTCCAAGACCCCTATTTCCCATCACCTTCCGGTAGCTGGTTAACCTTCTCCCATTCTCTTTGCCCCCAAGGGAAACAGGGACTGCCTCTGGAATCTCTCTCTGCCCCCTGAGCCTTGCCAACAGAGCCAGGGTCTCCATGCATTGTCTTTTGCCAGGACTTTTGAGTCTCTAGCATGGAGTGTTTCCTCTTGGCAAGGTTCTCAAGACTCATTGGTCTCCAGGAAATCCTGCCAGCACCACCCTGCTGCTGCTGAAAGATGGATTTTGCGGAGGGGGGAGCAGGTCCCTTTGCCAAAAAGAAGGAAAGCCATTGCACCAATTTATGCAACATTTGCATGTATCCATGCGCATTTAGGAATAATACTTATGTTGTAAACGGAAATACAACGCATATCATAATATGGAAAACCAGCCAGGTTGTCTGCATGCCTTCCTCAGCTTGCTGTCCTTGGAGAGGAGGGGTAACCTCAAGGCCTCGCTGCCTTCCCATCCTGTATCTAGACCAAACTTGGATGGAGCAGCCCTTCAAATACAAGATTATCCTCTTAAGGAGGACTTATCTTCTCGAACAAAGGACTGTTCTCTGTAAAGTATAACATTGATAAGAACGAGAGGAGGAGGGGAATTATTCAAGCTGCCTTAAGTTCCTTGGAAGAAAAAGTGGTGGGACATAAATATACTCGTAATATAATAAAAATTAAATCAGGTGGGGCCTCAGCACCCTCCCTACTTTGGGGGAGGAAAGGAGGGAAAGTGGGAACGGCACAAGATTATCCGCCAGCTAAGCTAAAGGTCACTTTGGATCTTTAAAAGCTCATCATTTCCAAGCCATTTCTGAATGTCCCTTGTGTTAAAATGCAGCCATACCAGCCAGGAAAGGGCAGGATCATTACTGGCAAGTATCATTTTTGGCTGACCAACGCGAAGAATCCCACAGTGGGGCTCCTCAGCACCCCCTTTTCCCAGATCTGTTTGGTTCTTCAGAGACGCTCTGGGGATGCTGTGTGCCCTCTCTTTCCCCACTTGCCACGCTGGCCCTGCACCCAAGTCATCTTTCAGCTCGCGAGCAGCATGGCCCTGCAAAGAAAGACAAATCAGAGGTGGAAGCAACTTTAAGGGGCTGACGTGCCAGGACAGAGGCTAGTGCAGACAAGCCACAGGGGGGCCGACCGGATGCGGGATGCAGTGGGACCTGCATCCCACTGCAGAAGAAACCAGTGCAGGCAGAGAACTTGTGCTGGCTGGAAGTGTCACCAGTCTGACATCTGCAGAAGAGACAGGAAGAGACAGTTTCACGGGAGAGCCAGGCTCTTCCCAGAAACGCAAGAGCAGTGAGCACGTTTTTAGGGATGGCTGATGAAATATTCAGCAAGCTAACGTGATCAGAGGCAACTGGGAAGACGCACAGGCATTTCCTCCAGCTGCCCTTGCTGCTCCCGCTGCCCTGCTCTTGAATCCGTCCTCTCACCAAGCAACTTCTGCCCAAAGCAGTGCCGAATGCTCACCTCTTCTGCTCTGGGGGCGTGCAAGGACGTCTTTCAAGGGAGGGTCGCTTTCTATTATTAAGCCTGTTTGCAAGTCCAAGACTTCTGAAGTCAGCCCGCTTCCACTGCTCCCCCCACAGCTGCCTCAGTGCCAGTTTGCCCTTGGTCTCCTCTTCCTGGGCTCTCCTTCACTCATCAGTGACCACGTGATGATTTCGCAGTGCCATGTAGCCAGCCTGATTGATATGATGGTGGCAACATGCCTCCTGGTGTTACGGAGAAGAGAACCAGCCTGGCTTTCTCTCTGATTTGCTAGTTTTCTATGTGCTGGGAATTTTCATAAGCTGGTACATTCCATCCAGTGATCCACCCCCTGCAATTTGAAATGAGATGCTCTAGAAGCAATCTCATTGGCTAGCTGCGTGAGCCAAGCTACCAATGGATGCAAAGGGGAAGATCGAAGGCAGTGGCCAACCCACGAGAATCTCAAGCTGCCAGTTAGGTCCAATGGAGACCAAACATCATGTCAGGAAACCACCGACACAACTATGGAGGCTACATCTGGTCACATGCATATCACCACCAGGGATGAGTGCATGCATGTGTGGACTTAACCGGACCCCCACATTTCAACTGGGGTTGTAGGGATTTTCATGGCCCAGACTGATGTCCTTCAGAGACTGGGTTCTCCAGAAACAGCTCTGGGAGAGCTGCTCCACAGTTCCTCTCCAGGAGGGTCTTCCAGCTTGGGTCCCACACACCATGGTCTAAATCCCAGGGAAGAGGAGTAGACCTTGGATTCCTCCAGTCAACAGAAAGCCCATGAAGTCCATTCTCCAGCTGGGTCCTCACACCCCACCCTTGAGAAGAAATCCTCCCACCTCTGTTGAAGGTCTGGAGCTCCCAGAACAATTTTCTTTGGGCTACAAAGCCTGGCAGTTGCTCCAAGGCAGTGCAGGAAGGACTACACACCCAGGACAGCTGTAGATGCTAATAGGGCCTCCTTCCAAAGCAAGCAGGGCTGGGCCAGTGCCGGTGGCGCTGTCCAGGGTCCTGCACGTGCTCCATTCCAGGTCAGCACCGCTTCATCAGCTTGCCTTGCCCCCTCTGGCCTCAGCCATCACCCCTCAGGTGCACCCGATAGAGCGGGACAGATGTGCACCGATGGCAGAGCACCTGGCAGGCACCTGCAGGGGCCATGTTCTGCCCATGGCACTCCCAGCTGAACGGGCCTCCCGTGGCAAGGCGGGAGCCACACCGAGCTGGGCAGTCCACTGAGCCGTCTGGCCCAGCACAAGGCGTGCGTGGCTGCCTCCGTGGGGTGAACCATCTGCCCCTCCCTTTGTGCTGGGGTTCCAGGGCTACTTTCCACCATAGTGCTGTTGCAGGAGGATCGGGGGAATTAAAGGTGCCGGCTGGCAGCAAGAACGAGCCAGGACAGTACACTCCTGCCGTGAAATGGGTGCCCTGGATTGCAAAGAGGAACAGCAGTGCTTCACCCTCTCCTTTTGGCCTGGTTCCCACCTAAACTTCAGGCTGAGCTTTCTGGAGGTGAACCCAGCCCTACCTCTGACTGACCTCCAGGTGCCCCAAAGACCTCGAACACTCCTGCTGTCCTGGATGTGAAAAAGAAGCACGGTTTGTTTCTGGCCAAGCTGGGCCTGCTGCTCACAAGCTGCCCGTGGCCGATTGCAGGCCCCTCTGGAATTTGCCACCCGGCCAACCCACAACCAACCAGCACTTTGGCCAGGAAGGCACCTCTGGACTTGTTTCCTTGCAAAGTGCTCCCATCTGAGCCAACACACCTGCAAGTCTGGCAGCAGCATTTTCAGTGTGGGGTGTGGGTGTTGGCAGGCTCTTGGTGGCATGACGCTGTGAGTGTGTGTGTGTGTGTGAGAAAGGGGGGGGGCGGGAGAGCAGCTAGGGGAAGAAAGCACTCTATGGAATTACCCTTGGGAATGAACATGATAAATTATTCAGCCCCTGCCATGTTGTTATGAGAAAAGAAGGGGGAGCTGGGGTGATTTGGCCTCATGTTAGTATGAAGATGTTTCTCTCCTAATTGACACTTTATGTAAGCTTCATGGCAGCTTCTTATGCAGCGTGACAGAAGACGAAGGACCCCACGACGTTTTCAATCAAAGCCATGCCCTGGGAAGCCCAGCTCTGAATTTTGTGTTCATTGGGGTTCTTTTTCAGAAAGCTAGTAAGGAGGTGAACCCCTGTTCCCCTTCACTGGAAGAGAAACAAAGCCCATCTCTTCAGTGTTAATTCTTTTTCTCAGGGGGAGGGTGGAATAATACCATCAGTCCTTCCTTTCCCAAGCTGATTCCTACTCAGTTCTAAATCTTCATGGCAAAATTTCTGGACGAGAAACTCTGAATTACAGACATGTTTCAAAAGGAACCAAGGAGAAGCTGTAAAACCTGAAGAAGAAGGAAAGTGCTGACCATGTTGCTCAACAGGCAACAGCCAGCTGGGCCCGACTAACATGGAACATCGGGCAGTCCTGAGGTGGGGCAAAAGATGGGAGTTGGCATGCAGAAGGCTTCATCTCGGGCACCCTGGGGAACGAGACCCATGCCGCCCTTCAGAACTGCATGCACTTGGTTTTCAACCGTGACTTCTATCACCTGTAAAACACACTAGTTGCTTTATGAAAGGTCATTGTAGGTGATACCTTGCCAAGGTGTCCAAAACCCAAGTTTGGGGTTGAAAAAATGCTCTAAGCTCTCATTGTCTTGCAATGCACATGTATTTGTCTGTTTTTCTCTTTCATGGATTTTCTGGTGCTGTTGTGTGTGTGAGTGTGTGGGTGGGTGTGTTAGATCTGCACAGCTATTGTTTCCAACAGCTGCATCATGTTCCAAACCTCTGTTGTTCACTGAATGATCCGGGTGGAAGGGTGGTGAGCCTTATGTTCGCTTCTTTGAAAATGATGTTGGCTCTTACGGCTACACAGAAGCTCTCTGAAAGCAGCTGGGACTAAGACAACCCCTTATTCTAACAATAATTATTCACTCCCTGTCATGAATTTGTCGGGGGTTATTTCATGGTTTTCAAAAGACCTTGCTACTGGTAAGACCGCGTACAATGCAAAAGCCGCAGACGGAGCAGAGAGTTGGTCCATCTCGCCTGCCTCTGTGTTCGCAGCATCTTTCCTCACTGCTTGGGAGCAACTTCCTTCCTAACAGCTGCTGCCAGATTATTATTATTATCATTATCATTGTTATTAGGAATTGGTAGAGATAGAACCAGGACTGCATAATGACCTACCGAGGCCCTAAGCAACGTCTCGCTTATTACATGTATTATTCTAATAAAAAGGTCAGTGGAAATACAAAGAATAAAACTTTATTTTCATATAGATACAAGGAATGGTGCAATGAGAAAAGTCATCATCTAACAAAACAGCTCTTTTGCAATAAGCTTATTTGCTTTGGGAATGCCTTTGAAAACACATCCCACCTTCCTTAGAAGTTATGCAAAACTGTAATGTACAGAAACACAAGAGCAGTCCAGAATTACTAAACTGAGGAAGCAACGTAATTTCACTATCTATCCATATTTCACACTGAATTTGAAACATTTGATTTTGCAATTTTTTGGGGAGTAGGTCACAGATGGCGTTCCCAGATGCAGGGCTACAGAGTTTATCACTTTCTAGGCATCTGTGCTAAATGCAGGAAGCATTTACTGCAATACCATTTTGGTCTTATCAGAAATGTCTGTTTCACAGACTTTCCCTCCATTTTTCCCTTATTTTTCAACCTATTCTGTAAAGCTTGGAATCTTATATTAAACTTAGAACCTTCTCATACTGTCATTATTGTTATTCAGAGTTTCCACATATATACTGTTAGACGCTCAACTATAGCTCTTGACTTTTGCCTAAATCAAGATACCAATTACCAATTAATTAGTATTTTAAAGTAAATTATAGTATTCTTAATTGTGATGTTTTGAGAATTTCCTAGTCTGTTGTTATTGTTGCTATCAGGGTGGTATTGCCTTATTTTTTATTACTTATTGATACTGTGGTTTTAATTGTTTTATTCATGAAGTTTTATGTTCATGGAAGTGTAGAACACCATGTCAGAAGAAAGAACAGTTCTCACCAAGAAGAAAGACAATTTCTAGGAAAGTCACTGTAATAGTCCGTTGCAGCTGAAACATCTGTCTTATGGCACCTAAAAGACCAACACAATTTATTTTTTTAATAACGTGAAATTGGAGAGCTCATTCTTTGAGTTCCAGCACCTCTTGCAGAAACAAAACCTTGTCTTTGTCAGCTGTCGCAGCCCAGTTGTCCCTAGGCTGGGATTCTGAGATTCTGGGATTCTGGCCTGGCCTGCTTCGGTTGGTGTGATGGCTCTGATACCAGTGGAGCAATCCTTCACTCTGTCTTCGCTCTGTCTCTCTCCCTTGCCCAAATGGTTCAGTGCACTTGTGCGCAGAAGCGTTTTCTGTCAATTGGTGTGAACATTTCTCTCTTCTAATAGAAATCTGCGGAGGAAATCTATTGTCTGTCAGTGGGAGATGATGGTCCACCAGATGTCTTGGAATGAAGAGAATGGCAGCTTCTAAAGAGGACCATGTCAGAGCGAAGAACATCATTTCATGAAGAACTGGAACTCTCTGCAGTGGCATGAGGAGCATTTGCTTAATTGTGGGCATAGTCGCTGACCTGGACTGAACTTCTTGAGTGGGCATAAAACAAGCGGAGCGCTTTACAGGACCTTGCTCGGCTCACAAAGGGAAGCTGGAAAATGATCCCAGAGAGGCTTGAGGGGGGAAGGAGCTGGCTTTCATGGTTATGCCAGAGTGGTCAGCAATGCCAAGGAAATGAGGTGTCCAAACTGGAGTGGGGCGTATTCACTTCCTGCTAGGCTGACAGAAGAGGGTGACGGGTGAGTCAAAGGGGCTTTGTTGGAGCAATGAAGCCACGCGCTCTCCGTGCAGGGCTGAGTGCTTCAGCTGTGCTCACAGCTCATCCCTCACCCTCTAACCATGTATTTCCTGCAAGGAAGGTGGGGGCTGACTCAGACGGACATCGCTCCACTCCATTTAAATCCACCAATCATCCTGTATAATAGAGTAGCCCAGAGTTACTTTCCTTGAATCACTCAGCAACTTGCATATAGAGAGATGACCTTTGAAGCCTTTACAATCCCAGATATGGAAGTAATTCAAGCATCATTTATATGCATTAGTGTCTATGCAGGAATCCATTTCTGTAGAGTTTCTCCTTCCGTTTAAACAGTTTGCCTTTTGGCAGCCTAACAGGTCTCTGCAACCAGATTCCACCCCACCCCTCAATTATTTACAAATAATATAGCTTGGAGTTTAATCACAACTTGATTTGATGGGGGAAATATTGCATTAACCATCATTATTGGAAACTTAACTTCGATGAATGGAAATAGTAAGAAATAGCACAGTGCTCTCTCTTTATAAATAACTAATGTATTTCCATCCAGGAACTGGCATTAGACGACCTTAACAATGCAGTTCCATTCCAGACTCCTAATTACAAATAAAATTAAAAAAACAAGGAACATGCTGATCTAATTATTTTGGAGGGATTTCCCCCCCTTCTTGAAGAAGGCATTGAATGAAGGGAGGAAGGGGGAATAAATGATTTACAATTTTTATTTCTAGCAATGACTCTGCATTTCAAGGCGAGCTTCCCCCCCCCCCCGTGAGGATTCTCAAGCCATTTAATATTCTTCTTTCTTGTCCTGGGTTCATTATGCCTGGAATATGGAGAGGAAGAGGGAGGAAAGGGGGAGCAGATGTCAGACAAAACATCAAGAAAGAGAAAATTAAATGATCTATGTAATTCTCCAATGACTTCCCCTACAAAGGAAGCCAATGTTATCTGCAGGAAAGCAGGGAGGGCAATCTTGACACCGTGAGAATAGCTCTGTGTTTGGTTGGCTCCAGAGATGAAATGCACACATGTTTATCTCCCCATTTAAGAATCGAGAATTCTACAGTTCCGTCCACTTGGTTCTCGTACGACTGGAGCCTACGCTTGATGTGCCAGATGAAGACGGAAGCCTTTGTGTGCTATCCCGACTCTGTTATTAAAAATAGATGTTAAGAATGGTAAAATAATGTCCAGATTTAGTTAAAACGAAAAGCACTTTCTCACCACTCATGTCCATGCAAACCCTGATGAACTGGATAAAATGCTGCTAAAGAGCCAGCGATGGTTGGTGACGGCAGGCAATTCTGCAAACATTTGGAACACAAGAAGGAGAATGGGATTCCGAGGAATATGAATGTCACACTGAAATTAAATCTGAATTGAATTCTGTAATAATAATAATTCAATGGCATCGTTAAGAGACAGGTTGGCTGCAACAAAGACACATGTGACTTTTTGAACAAAACGTGCTTTCAGTGAAATTTAAAAGAATTGTCACTTCTGATACAGACAAAAATGCATTTGCTGCCAATGGAATACTAAAGAGGGGTCGACACACTGTATTCCTCCTGTGAGCAATGAAAAATTGTGTTACCAGAAATGTGTGTGTGTGTTTTCTAATAAGGACTGTTACACCCAGAAACAAGAGTTGTCAGTTTGCAGCTATAAAGCCTTTAAAGAATCCTTCTGGTTGTTTGCTTGCTTGTTTTGCAAAGCGCTATATTCCCACCTGGGGGAAAAAGACAGACTGGGCTACTGCAAACTGCAGGACACCTTCTGATCTCCTTCTCCTGCAACCGCTGTGGAATCTCCAGCTACCGGGCTGAGCAGAATCGAGGTGGAGGAAGCGACTGAGAAGAGGCCTCTGTCTCTTTGTCCTCCAGGCCAGGTTCAAGCAGTGGGGGAAAAGCCGGGGCCAGCCCATCACTATCCCGTTCACCAGTTCTGTCCCCCTGCCTTTGTTTGCTCCAGTTGCCAAGAGGGGGAAACAACACAGAAATGAGACTTCAGTCCCACAGCACAAGAAAATGCCTGACCCTGTTCCAAAAGGAAGCCTCATGAGGAAGGCAAGGGGATTCTTCAATGGACTCCCCTCAACCCAATTTGCAGACAGTTTGGAAAGAATGAAAGCACCCCAGAGGGAACTTTCCTCAGCTGGGGTCTTCCTGAGCTTTTCCTGCCCATCCATAGAATCACAGAATATTAGAGCTGGAAGGGGCCAAAAGTCCATCGGGTCCAACTCCCTGCTGCTGTAGGATACCAAGTCACACCATTGCACTCAGATGGCTCTCCTGACACTTTTTTCCAGGGTATTTGCTCTTCTATCCAGCTTTGTATCTTCAGCAATTTAATTATCTTTCCTTGAATTTCCTCCTCTCAACCATTACTAAAGACGTTGAAGAGCACTGGGCCCAGGACTGAACCCTGTGGCACCCCACTTGCGACCTCTCCTCAGCTTGAGAAGGAGCCACTGCTGAGCACTCTTGGAGTCCAGTGTTGCAGCCCGTTGTGGATCCACCTGATGGTTGCACCATCCAGCCCGCTGTTTGCTAGATCAGGATGCCGCGGGGCACCTTGCCAGAGGCCTTGCGAAAGTCTAGGTAGAGAATGTCCACAGTATTCCCACCATCTCCTTGGGAGGCCACCCAGTGGAACATTGAGCTCAGATTAGTCTGCCAGGAGTTGTTCTTGAGAAATCCACCTTGGTTTCTAGCAATTACTGCATTGTCTTCCAGGTGCTTGTAGGAGCATTGGAGATCATGGGGCCATTAGCACTCTTCGGGAAAGCAGAAAGTTGAATACCCCTATGATCGGAATTTCCTGCGTGACGTGGGAGGCTGGCCCAGGTAACCTTCAGGAGCCTCTTCTCTGATTCTGTGTGGCTTCACAGTCGTTCAAGTGAGTCTAAGAACCTGACTACTCCTTAAAAGCCACGACCGCTCTCCAGGAATATGAGGCTGCATTTCACAATTTGCAATAACCCAAGCCAGACTCTTTCAAATGAGCTCATCTTTCAAGATCCACTCCAGTCAAAATGGTGCTTCCCCAATGGAGCCAATTAGGAGCAGGATATAATCCAGCAAACTGGACTCTGCGTTGTTCCACACGCACCACTGGCACAATCCATGTGGAACAATCATTTAACGATGGTGATCACGAGCATGTGCAAAGTCTGCTTCTTCCTTCATCTGAGATCAGGCCTCCAGGAAACCAGTCTAGAAGCTGCTATTTATTTATTAGATTTCTGTACTGCCCAATAGCAGCATCTCCCCAAGCAGTTCAAAACAATTAAAGCTATAAAAAAGGAAGAAATGCAATATAAAAGTTTAAAGCTACAGTGTGAGATAAAAAGCCAAAATAAAACCCAGCATTCTGTGCCCCTCCATCTTTGATTATAAGAATTAAATGCTGTACACCTTCAACACACAGCTTCATTTCCCAAAGCATCAGCAGGTTGACCTCTTCTAAAAAGTGAGTTGACTTAATTACATTATTGCCAGGGGAGCTGATCTTTTTAGAAAGAAACCCCTCCTTCTAATGTCATCATTTAATTGGTTTGGTACCCTCTCGCCTTCTGGAGCAGCACCTTATCTCCTCTGTGCCTGTTCCCAGTTCCCAGCTCCCTGTACTAACAGATAGTTTCTATTGACCTTTCATACAGAATGGTTTATGGCAGCCACTTCTGTTGAGCTGATCCATCTTTTGCTAGCAGGCAAACATTTAACCTTTTGTAAGTTCACCCTGTTGCTGTTTGGTGAAAAGGCCAGCCACAAACAGTGGCTGATCTTATTCTTCGCGGGCAAATACTGCCATAATCTGGTATAACTTGCCTTTTCACAGTGGGAAGGCAAAGCAGAAAGCGGGTATTTTGGAAAGCAGCAATGAGAGAAAGGGAGAGATCCGGCACCTCTCCACCGACACCACACACACGACCGACCGCTGGCCAGGACGTCACGGAAGATGAGCTCCTGCTGGATTCGTCCTCGATTTGGAAAAAAGCCCCAGTTCCAGCTGAAGACAGGGAGTGAGGGAGTGGGAGCGGAAGTGGGAAAACTGCCTAACCGAAGGAGGGTTGAGCTGATGCCACAGATTATCTTGGCGGAGTCCCATTGAGGAGAAGTCCAGTTCTCTCCCCGCTGAGTCAGCTTCAGCTCCCGATGTGCACTTCCCACTTTCCTTTTAAAGAAGGAAAGAAAAAGGTACAGGGCGCGATATGCCAGCACTGCACAATTTCTGTCGAACGCTTCAAATGCCTTGCCTGGGAAAACTTGCAGCAAAGACGGATTCTGCCCAACAGCACTTTAAGGCACACGCTTTTCTTGACTGGCGCTTTCTGTGGGCCCAAGCGGATGGTCTATAAAGCAGGGCAAAACAACAGTTCCCAGGCTGACCCGAAGCCCGCCGGCCATGCAAGAGGCCCTGCAGCTACACAATGAGCACAGGGGTCGCTGGATCAGCGAGGCTCCCACCCCAGCAGGGAAAATTAAGTGGATGTGAAAGACGCCTTTCACTGTGCCAATGGGAAATGCCAGGACTAATCTGTCCTCTGCTCATTCCTCCCCACATTGTTTTCTTAACCCACTGGAACCTTTGTGGTAACATTGGCAACAAAGGAATCGTGAAACAAGGCCTGTTTGTTTTACCATGCAGGGATTGGGAACAGGGGGCGCACGATCTGTGATGGGGTGTGTTCTTTTCAGGAGGCATCTGATGAGGAAGGAAAATGCTTTGTGAGGAATCTGACAGCAGCGGCGGCCACTGGGCAGGGCCGGGGAGAGTAATCTTTGCTCTGTGGAACTGGCATCAACCTGTGAACGGACAGGGAAGCCTGGTGCTTTGCAACTGGGACTCTTGCAAGCATACTCAGAGCAGGTGCAGCGCATGGACAGCAGAATCCGACAGGCTGGGGAAAGCTGGGCTCCCAGACTGGCCGCCCGCAAGCGCGCGGAGGGGTCTCCCTGGGCATGCAGCCCCGTGCAAGCATGCACAAAATTGCTGCACTCATGAAGGTCAGGTGCTGGGATAGACTGCACAATCCCCAGAGGTTGTTGCCAGTGGGAATACGCACAACTATGGGCAAATTGTCTTTCGGAGGAGTTATTCCGCCATGTCTGGGCTTCTCACGGAGAGATCCCTGGCCAGCAATGCGGATGGATGTCTTGCAGCCTCCTTTGCAAGGGAATGCAGGGCTGCATTTTGCTTATGCCTCTTCTACAACATATTTATCTCACAGTGTACTTAACCTTGTGGTTAATCCAGAAAAAAAATGGCAGTCAACAGCCTCTCTTTTACCAGCACCACTTCACACACACACATCTTCCTCCTCCCTCGAGCACCGCAAACGGATACAGAGCAACTTCTGTCTCCGAGATCGCATGAAGCATCTTCAAGCACTGACCTTCCTGCCTATGTGCCATCCACAAGCTCACATGGCACAACAGTGTGGCCGCCTTCTTTTTTAAAAAGTATCTTTTCGGGCTAAACTATGCACAGGGATGTTCATTTCTGAGTAAGTGATCGGAGCTTATGTGGAGTTTATGGAGCAAAAACAATATTGCAGTCAGATGGCTGTCACTCCATTGAGTTTTATGGATCTCCATCAAGTCCACTTAGTTATTCCATCTTATCTCCTCTCCAGCACCACACACCCCCACAACACACACACACACACACACACACACACACACACACACACACACTTGGTTAACCGGTTTCCTCACTGCCGTGGCTGTGACTGGTTAGACATCCCTGGCAGATGCCCTTCCCACAGGTCCAGGAGAGAAAATCAGGTTCGCTTCTGGAAATTCATCAGAGAAGGGCAAAGTCTGGAGCAACGCCGGGAAGGGGACTTGAGGATTTCTGCCAAGCCATGTCAGAAATGGTCAGCTGAGACCAGGACCCCCAGTCTGCGTGCTAAGGATGCCTTGTGAAGTCAGCGACCAGGGAAGCGGCTTGGAGCACCTGCACAGGTCATAAAATCATAGAAGAGTGGAGTTGGACGGGGCCTGTAAGCCATCAAGGCCAACCCCCGGCTTGCTGCAGGGCTCCAAACAAGAGCATCCCCGCCAGATGGCCGTGCTCCGCATTGCGCATGCTTGCAATGCGAGAAAGCCCACAGCCTTCCAGGGTCATGGGTTCCCTGATGTCCAACAGGAATCTGGCTTCTTGTAATTTGAGCCATTATCCCATGTCTTGCTCTCTGGCACGACTGAGAGGAGATCCTGGCCCTCCTTTTAAGTACTTTCAAGTATCTGAAAAAGCGTATCTCTCCTCAACCTTTTCTCCAGGCTAAACATGCCCAGTTTTTCTTCAGTCACTCCTCACAGTCTGCTGGGCATCTTCAGGGCCCTCCTCTGAACCCTTTCCAGGTTGTCTGTATCTTTCCCCAAGTGCAATGCTCAGCACTGGGCTCAAGATGGGACTCATCGGATGCCGAATAGAAGGGAACCTGGGCCTCAGGTGATTTGGAAGCTGTGCTTCTATGAACGAAGCCTGGAATGGCATTTGCTTTCTCTGCAGGCAGAAGAGCAGCAAAATGTTAACCGGCTCAGAAGAAGATATTTCCTAGGCCTGCGATTTCCTGTGAGAAACGGGGGGATTACATGAGAGGTTCTCCCAGTGCAACAGCAGCACCCTTTGACCATCGCCGTGTCGGCACGGTGGGTCCGTGCCTGCCTCTAGGAATGGCCGGCTTGAGCTGCTCTCAGGCTCCAGATAGCATGGCAGCTGAGCAGCTTAGCAGGATTCAATAAAGGATTAGACACTACCGAGAATAATAAGAGACATTCCGGGCTATCATCATAAATACTAATGTGCCAAGATTGGCTCTTGCTCTCTCTCCCTCTCCCTCTCCCTGTGAAAGGACGGAAAATCATCTGCTTCAACGAGCCACATGGGTGGGTGGCTGGCATCTCAGAGAGCTGGCCCTCTTTCCTCCTCACCTCCCCCCAATTTTCTGCAAGGTGCCGCCACTTCAGTTCAGTGGCAAAATGTGGAATTTAAAGACAGCCGTGGAATCCAAGGGCAGGAAACTGCTCCTGCTTCAGGGAAGCCCCCAGGGATGGTATTCTGGGGTGGGGGTGGCTAAAGTGAGGGCAACGGCAAAAAGGCTGGGGCTAAAAACACCCGCCATGCCGGCGTATTGTGGCTCAAAACTCTCCCTGTCGGCAGCGAAAGCTTGGGAGAGATATTTTATTTATTTATTATTGATTTATTTGGAATACTTATATGCCGCCCCATGCGCAAAAACCGCCTCGGGGCGGTTTCCAATACAAATAAATAGCTATACAAATATATAAAAACTGGAAGCATCCCGGCATAAATATAAAATCAATAAATAAATTCAACAATTAAAATAACATTTAAATAAAAAGGTCTTGGCCTGGCGCCGAAAAACAAATAACGACGGCGCCAGGCGGACCTCTCTGGGGAGCGCATTCCATAAGTGGAGCGCCACCGCAGAGAAGGCCCTCCTCTGGGTACTCTGCCTCCTAAAGGTATTGCAACCTTTTTGCACAGGGGCGATGTGCACAGGAGCCGAGTGGCCACCATGCGGCCGCCGGTATTGGGCAAGGGGGTGGCTCCATGGGCAAGGCACTTGGCTACCCAAGGAGCCCTTGATGGCCCTGCCTGGTCCTCAGGAATGCCAGGCTTGGCTCCCAGCCTGGCATCCCCTTGGCTGGCCAGTTGGGGTCTTAGAGGACAGGAACCATCCCAGCTTGGCCATCCCTTCCCCGTTGCTTTTGGAGGCTGCACCAGGGCCGTCCTTACGTGGATGCACAAAGATGTGGTTCTGCGCCATGACTCTGCCCCCTGCGGAGACGGACCGCGCCCCCCCCCCCCCCAGTGCCTGTGTGTGCACTGCCTCCCTGGCAGAGCCCAGCGTGGAAGCATGTTGGCATCCCAGCTTCCCAAGGCCCTACAAACCCTCCGGGCGTCCCTGTCGAAACGCAAAGGCCAGGACGGCTTCACGCTCCTCATTTGCCCCGAGCCACCGGGAACCACCCTCTGCTTCTAGAACCCTTTCATGCCTCTGCCTTTAGTGAGTCTCTATTTTTGCCACCTCAGATCGCCTGGACTGGGATGTTCCCAAGCGTTCCTAGAGCCTCATTCTTGGGAGTTCCACTTTCTTTCCCCCAGCCTGAGTCTTTCGACGTCAGATCAGTGGCTGGTGAATGTCTGACGTCAGCAAATCTCATGCATTTTAATGCAAGCACTCGGAATGTGTGAGCAGTGCACCAAGGGGCAGAAATCCAGTGGATTTTCTCCATTCAGCCCTGCCTGTGGGTTTCATTCCATCAACCCTGCATGGGTGGCAACTTGCTAGGATGTGAGTCAAGCCAGCATGCGGACTTCTGGTTTTCAAATAGGTCATTTGCATAATCAAGCCAGGGAAATCTGTGCTAATTTGGGCCCCCACCCTGCAGACTTCATAGACTTGCACAGATTTGCACAAGTAGCAGAGCAGAGACCCAAAATCTGCATAAATCTGAAATTAATTGTCAGAAGATTGAAGGCGACCACAGTGGAACGAATGCACCTCGTGTGAGAAGAGGATGCTCTCATCCCTTCTCGTGTCAAAACAGAAGTACAAAGCAACAACTCAGATTTAACAAGTTGCCCTCAGTGTGTGCAACTTGAGGTACGCACTTCCTGGCTCCAACTCTGTGCTAATATTTTGACAATTTTGTGGAGGCTAAACCTCTTGCCTTCGCCCACAACTCAGCCCAGCTTTAGCTGTTGCATCAGAAAAGTCCATTGCAATCAAGCAGAACAGGTTTTCCAGCGTCACACATTCCTAGCAAGCACCCAAACGCTCGTGGGCAGCACACGGCCTGGCATTTCACCTGTCGCAGCCACTGCTGTGTATTGTGAACTGTTGATCACAAACAGCAGGGCAGTTAAGTCTGGTCCCCTCCTCCTGAACGGAAGAAACCCCCTCCTCACTTCCGGAAGAGTTGCAGGCAGACTCCTGCAGAGTAAAGAAACGCTTCAGCTTCAGTATTTAGGGCTGGCGGCACTTTGGGGGCGGGGGGGGGGCAGCCGTCTCCTTGGGCAGCAGATGCCTGGAGGCAGCAACCGGATGTCGGGGGAGCTGTTCGCCTCCAGGTGCTGAAGGTCGGGGCGGTGGCCAGGGCCAGCGCTCTGCTCCCGTGCCTTCAGCTCAGGTAGCGAAATACCTGAAGCGGCTTCGCCAGTCGTGGCTCCAAACTGGAGGGCACCAAACTGGAGAAGGCGGATGCAGCTGTTGGCGCGGCCCCTTTGCAAATGTGCGATACGCTCGTCCGTTGGGCATCCAAGGCTTGTACCTAATTCTCACCTGAGAAATGCCAGGAAGGGAAGAAGGAGTTTTCCGATCCAGCCAGGCCCCCTCTTCTGTTCTCATTTCCAGTTCCTCAAGGCCAGGGCAATGTCCTAAATCACAGGCAAGCTTTCACGATTCAGCCCCCACTGTTCAAAATGGCTTTTTAAAAGCACTTACTTTTTATGGCCTAATTTAGGGCGACATTGAATGTTCTCGAGAGCACATTCCCCGCTCTTTCCCGTGTGCTGTCCCTATTTTAAAATGCCTCCCCGTGTTTGCTCCCAGTCCAAATATGCTGTACCATGAGTTGGATAGAGACCAAGCAGCTCTACCCAAAGTCATTATTCCTTCGATAAATTGCCTTTCCATCCGCTCTGGTATGAGACGAATTCTGCAGGGAACACCAGGGGCTGGTTTTATTTTATGTGTGTGAATGCCACATCTATCGTTTGACCCACATCTGATACTGAGAAGGTCTTTTCTAGGAAGAACAAGAACTCCTCTTCACTGTGGGCAGAACTAGCAGACTGGAAGAAATGCAGAGCCGCTGCCATCTACATGCCAAGAGCCACATATTCCAAGGTCTCCTGCAAAGAACTGGATTCCCGAAGCAGAGCTCCAGTGGAATAATATTATACCGGACTTGGCGATCTCATGGCCTCCCCCGCTTCAGGCACCCTTGCGCATTCTCCTAGTGGTGACGCACAAAGATGGCTTCTCTCTCCCCACAATTCCATAATTTACACACTGTTTCTACATCGGATATACGTTGTGATGTTGATAGAGCTGGGCAGTGGGGAAATGGATCTGCTCATGTCCAGCTGCCTTTCGATGCCCAACCTTCCCAAAGGAACCAGCCAAGCCACACCAATTCTAGCACTGCAGAGCGCTGCATTTGCTGGACTGGCCTCTATTCAAAGGCGCTTGCCATTCTCCACCTAGAGTAAGAGCTCTTTCCATGCAAAAATGGTTTGGCTGTGCAAACGAATTTCTAAGGACCTAATTTCAGTGCCCTCCCTGTCAGCCGGGTGCTCAATACATCTCGGCTTTTGCTTAGCCTGCTTAGAGAAGCAATATCCGCTTCACAATGGATGAGAGATTCTGGCCAAGGATGACTTGCAAGGTTGCTTTAATTTTCTCCAAGGCGGATGTGTGGCCAGCCTGGTGGTGGGCAGGGGGCAAGCAGAGTCCCCCAGAGCCAGAGAGTGGCTTGCAGTCAATGTTGTGCTACCCTCAATGGTCAGGCTGGACTGATGCAGCATGCGCTGGACACACGAGCGGAGTCAGAGT
Organism: Varanus komodoensis; assembly: GCF_004798865.1. NCBI lineage: Eukaryota > Metazoa > Chordata > Lepidosauria > Squamata > Varanidae > Varanus > Varanus komodoensis. Next base: position 1,905,322 of record NW_025336520.1, read on the forward strand.
GGGGGAGGCTGGAGCGGGATGCTCAGTGGTAGCTTCATGCATTGTCAACATTTGCAGCTTAGCTTATGGTGGTTCCTACCGAGCGGTTGCAGTCGGCGTCTCAGAACCCCTCTGGCCGTTATTTTCCCTGCAAACTCCTTCAGTGGCGTTGCATACAGAGCACTCCCTTCCCTCAAGGGATTAGTGTGTGTGTGTGTGTGTGTGTGTGTGTGTGCGTGCACATGCACAATTCCCATTATAGATGATAATGCCAACGGCAACTCTTCCCCCTCACCATTAGGACTCCAGTGGCATACACACAGTTTTGTAAGCTAAGCCTGCCTTTCTCTTTCTTGAAACTGATAGAAAGAACCTTTGCAAAATAGCAAGTGGGGGGCAGTGGTCCCTCTTCCAGACTGAGGGGGGGAGGGGAGGAGATGGCATCCCTCTGTAAGGACCTCAAGGGCTGTTCCAAAGAGGAAGGTCAGGATCTCTTCTCACTGATGCCAGAGTGTAGAACATGGAATAATGAGTTCAAGTTGCAGCAACCCAGATTCTGGCTGGACATCAGGAAGAGCTTTCTCATGGTCAGAGCAATGCAACAGTGGAACCAGCTGCCCGGAGAGGAGCGGGGCTCTCCCACACTGGAGGCATTCAGAAAGAAACTGGGCAGCCCTCTGAGTGGGATGGTGTGACGTGGTGTCCTGCAACACTGGGGGATTGGACTCGGTGGCCTTCATGGCCCATTCCCACTCTACCATTCTATGATTCCAGCCAAATGTTGGTGGCAAAAGCAGCTTATCATGGACTACCAACATCCAAGAAAAGCTGAAGGAAAATCTTGTGGCCAGAGCCCGGATAAAGGGCTGTCACGCTTAATGCTTGGTTTCCCTGGCAATGGCCTCTCCGCGGTCATAAGTGAGGGCTCATAGCTGAGCAGGGAAGTACAGGCTTAATATGCCAAAGGACTCCAGTTAAAAAGACCCCATGAAAGTCTGGGAAGCCCTTTGCCGAGACCCAAGGCTGTCCAAGCAGACCAGCCATGCTGGCTGGGAATGATGGAAGTTGTGGGCCCGTGTATAAGGACCAAGATGTCTTTCCAGTGTCATCTTCACATTGTGGCAGCCCATTAGATTCCTCTTGACCTGCAGGGGCCACAAAGTCTTCTGTGTTTGGCTGGAGCGTATCTGAACAGTCCCAGCAGGGTGGGGTAGAACAGGATGCAAGGATTAAAAGTAAATAAATGGTACCTATATACTTGACTCGCTAAGCTAAACCGTGCGGAAATTTCAGAGCAGAGAAAACTGAGTACTCTTGCACTCTGCCCTGCCAGTGCAAGGGAGAGAGAGCGAAACAACATTTTGAGAAAGAAAGACAACATTTGGCATTAACATCCTGGCATGAAATATTATGTAATACATGCAAAGTAATGAAACAGGGGAAATGAGCAGTTTCTGTGCCTAAAAGAAAACGGTACCTTTCCTTTCATAAATGAGGTTTGTCAGCACTTCGGCACAAAGGGAGAAAAGCATTGTTTTCTAATCAACAATTTGGAATGAAATATGCTATTTTGACATGGTGCGTCACTTTGAAATGAAGCAAATTCTAATGCAACAGTTTCAAGATCAAGCATCAATTTGATTTGTTTCAGTTTTGCAAAAGGAAGCCTGGAGTGGGAGTCCAAGGCGGGACTGACTGAAATTAAGGATTTCCCACAGGGAAGCTCGTGAGTTTAGTAAAATCTCATTTACTGAAAGGAACACTTTTTTCTTCCAGCTAAAAATCACTTGTTCGAGGTGCTGCCTTGAAAACCATCATGGCTTACAAAAAATGGGCACAGTCAGCTTTTCAATAGGAGGAATAAAGGGCAGTGCCAAAGGCATGAGGAAATCCCAGAAGGGTTATAACTCTCCAAGAGGTGAATTTTATTTATTTATTGGTCTGTTTGTTTGTTTATTTATTTATTAAAACATTTCTATGCCATGCTTTGCCATTGGGGAGCATTTCTTGCCCCACACAACGTAAATATATCTGGCATAAAATGCCCCATGCACTTTGGAGGTTACTCCAGGGCATCTAGTCTGTTTTGAGTGGCACCAAGTAGGACAAACTCTCCCTCACCCCAAACAAAACCTTCCAAAACATGAAATACACAATTATGCTGTTTAGGAGCTGATGGGGGAAAGATTCAGTCTCAAATAGCCTGTACTGGCCAAAACCTGAAATCCCTTCTTAAACTGATTGGAAGATGATGTGGGGAAGATTCAGTCCCACAACTGCCTTTTTCAAGACATTTGACTTACCACAGGAAGGGGTATATAAGGGAATAGAAAAATGACCCCCTCCAAAAATAAAATAAATAAAATAAAATAAACCTCGACAGTGTTTCAAATAGCATGTTTTTGGTTCCCAGTTCAAACCAGTTTGTGCTGGATGTCTGTCTCTCTCAATACAAGGCGGTGTCTTTATGGTTTTTAATTACAAATAAAAAATGTTTGGGAGTTGCACTGGAGACCTCAGTGGGCTAGTGAGTGGCCACATCTTCTGAAAGCAGGAAGCCGCACTGATAATGGGGGGCCTGTTTCCCCGTCAGAATTATGGACCCAGCCCTCCCTGTCTTCCCTGCAGTCCTGACCCCCCCCACCCCCCCACCACCACCCCGTGCCATCCCAGAAGGCGGAGAGCGGGTCCAAAGCCAGCAGTCGGCGCTCAAAGGGACCTCGGCATGCCTGTGAGCACTGCCGTTCAAGGGCTTGGTCCTCACCAGGCGAGCTGAGCAGGGAGCTCTCGCTCTCGGCGTCCTCTTGTGAAGGTGGCTGGCGCATCTTGCCCAAATGCCCGAGAAGCACAGCGCCTGCCTGAGCGCAGCTCGCACTTGGGCACATGAGCATCGCTGATTTATCCTCCAGGATGCCGGGCCAGGTGAATCCGGGACCACCCAGAGCAGAGTCCCCCTCTGCCCACTTCCCTGTGTGGGTGAAAGCGATTCCTCCTGATGAGAGATGACACGGCCATTTTCTCCATCATGTCAGTTGTCAGGCAGATCAGCCGATCTTCCCTCACACGATGTCACTTCACAGCACATCCCTGTCGAGCGAGGAGGAGAAGCAAATCAATTTGGTAGCGGGGGGCGGGGTGTCGTGGGAGCAGAGTCCTCCTCGGAGGACAGGCAGAGGGGCCAAAAGAACGATTAGGCTCCGAATCAATACGAAGAGGTGCCAAATGAGCCGCGAGGGATTGGAGGGACTTGACGGGGTAACGAGGGGCGATTAGCCTGCGCCATTAATGCGTTGCTTCTGCATCACCAGGCTGCATCAGTGGCGGCCGCTCAGTGCAAGGGTGCGCGGGTGCCGCGGGGGATCCGTTTCTCCCCGGCCCACCGGCCCCGACGCCTGCCATGGAGCTGTGCCATGGAGAGGCCCCTGGACGCAGTGGCGCGGTGGGCGTCGGAGACCAGAGAGCTGCTTGCCTTCAGAAGCAATCCCATCCCTTCCCCACGACAGCAGAAATACTGGTCCTTTCCCCTCAGGAGGGCCTGGGCTGATCCGGGCAGTCAGCCGGCACCAGAAAAGGGACAGCATGTACTGGGTGGGCTGCACATTCACGCGTGCGAGAGAACAGAATCATGGAAGAATTAGGCAGGGGGTGGAGGTCCTTCTGAGTCCCCCTCATCATTGACTGAGGCAATGCTTGCACGCAGAGGCCCTGGTGCCAGATCCTGGGCACACGATGAGAGCCTGCGGTGCTTAGCCATGACTAGAGAATGGATCTGGCCTCACCGAGGAGCCGTGCAGTGCGGTGGCTAGAGAGCCAGGCTAGGGCTGGAGAGGTGGAGGTTCTCTTCCGGGACATGAAGCTCTCACTTGGACTAGCCAGTAAAACAAAGGGGGCAGGGAAAGTAGCGCATGTCCACCTCAGCCACCACCGAGCAGGCCTAACCTGGCCCACCGGGGTCCCAGATCTGGCCCAAAGAACTGCCTGGGGTTATCGCTTCGTCTGCAGAGCCTTAATCTCAGCTTTGTCCCCAGGGGAGTCCCCTCTGGAGGGGGATCCTTGGAGTTCGCTGTGATCGAGATGAGAAATGCCCGTTCCCACCCACTCATTTCCAGTTGCTTGGCCGTTGCCAGGCACTCCCGTGGGGAGACCAGATGCCCCGTGAAGCTCCTGGCGCAGAGAGGCCGAAAGGGGTGGGAGGGTGTTGGCACGTGTGGCCACACAGGTGGGCCACGTCTGGCTTGGGGGGCTCGAGGAGAGGCAGCGAGGCCCACCGCGTGAATACGTCCTGCTCCCTGACCTCTAGAGAGCAAGGCTGGCAGGCTTCAGCTCGACACGTGCAGCTAGCAAGTGGCACACCCAGGGCAGCCGGGCACAAGGGCCGCCTGGGCACAAGGGCCGCCTGGCCTGCGTCCGTGCCCCTTCTCGGCTCCCAACACCCCCTTTCCCCCTCTCGCTGCCAAGCTCCAGGCAGCGTGGAGATATACGGTGGGAGGTCACCAGATCGGGTGAAGGAAAGTGGGTTTGATTAAATCCTCCCAGCCCTGCAGTTAGGAAAGGTAATTGGGTCATCAACCATCCCGCAAGCAAGCCCCATTCCGCTACTGCCGCGTCGGCTGGGGGCTCCTCTGCCCCCTCCCTCCATGCTGAAACCGTGCCTGTAAATACACTCGAGCCTCGCGGGAGCCTGATGAACGTCACTGCAGCAAAAGTGGAAGGAGCCGGCAGGGCCTGCGGCCTGGGAGAGGCTCCTTTTCAGGGAATCTTTGGAGGAGCCAATCCGGACGTCCTTTCAGCTCCCTTTGTCCTCTCCGCCTGGAACGGCTGCCGGCAGGAAGGTCCTTGGGCCCGAGGGAGCACCCGCAACCTTCCTCCAGCTCAGCTTGTGCACGCATGAAATTGCACCGAACCGCCGTGCATGCCCCCCCCCCCATACACACATGCGTGAGGCTAAGCAGGGAGCAGAGCCACAGGTGGGCCACGGGGCAGAGCTGCATCGATGCCCCTGGAGTCGCTGCCCCTTCCCACTCCCTGATCGTTCCGTGCTGCGTCCGGGTGCTGCCGCTGCAGAGCTCGGGTGCATCTTCTCCTGGGAAGGGCCTTCTCGGTGGTAGCTCCACAGTCGCAGGAAGCTCTGTCACTTCCCCGGTACTGCGCTTGCTCTCCCTTGGGTGCCCACTGAATAGCATGTTAGGTCCTCTGACTTTTCCTGTGTGTGCACATAGAATCAGATGCTGCCACCCAGGACAGCACTACATAGCCTATGCTCCCCCACCCCCATGAATGCAGGCAGGCACGGGAAGGGTTAATGAGCATTTCCGCCTCTTTTGGAGAAGGCGTTCCTCTACCAAAATGGAAACCGGGCCTCTCGCCACCCTTAAAACTGCGGCGTGGTGCGATGGGCGGGTTTCCAAACCAATTAATGTTATTGTTTCATTTCTTAGAGCCGTAAAAGCGCAAAATTTACAAGAAATATTTAAGGCTATGAGGTATGCCATGGCTCTGCAGAAGAAGATGGAGCATAATTAGATCAGCCGGAGCCATTCAAATCCCATCTGTTGAGCACGTCCCATTAAAAACAGCCTTCTCTTTGCTTCAAGAAATATTATTAACTTTAATGTGGTGAGGGGAGGTAAGAAAGCACAACAGATTTTTGCAATAATGTTTCCTTGGATGCATCCAACAAAGCCCAGATGAATTTATTTTCTGAAGTGTTGGATTTCTAGGAGTGGTTAGGCCCTTGGATGCAAGGAGAGAACCTGACGACCATTTCCTAAACTCTTCAGCTTCTCGGTGGCCTGATACCACGTCAGTTCCCACGTTGTCTTTGTTCTTTCCGAACACATTCATGGAACTCCAGTGCCTTCTGCAACTCCAGAAATTCCACGGAGAAGACAAGGAGCATCTGTAAAATGATGTCTTGTTTCCAAGTATCCATGCTGCAAGACGGGGGGTACTTGGCTCAACAACACTGCAAATGAGAAGGATCTTGGGGTTGTTGTAGATCACAAGGTAAACATGATCCAACAACCTGATGCAGCTGATATTTGGGGCTACATTAACAGAAGCATCACTTCCAAAATACACAAAGTACGAGTCCCACCATACCCAGTACTGGCCAGGCCTCACCTGGAGTCCCGTGTCAATTCTCGGCACCTAAGTTCAAAATACCATGCAGACAAGCTAGAAATGGTCTGGATGTGGCCGTCCAGCTGTTGGGTGCTGTCTGAAGTGCCACATCACTTTGTCATCTGCTTAGAGAGTCCTTCAGACTAATTTAATTGTAGACTATTCATTGGATATCTAAATTGATAAATAATAGACACCAGAGGTCTTTTGCAAAGTGAAGCTCAGGTGTCTCTCTCAATCTGTGAAGGGTTTTACCACAACAAAGCCCCAGAACACAAAGTTGAGAGACTTGAAAGCCAGCCACTTCCTCTCTGTCCTGTTGCGTGATGCCTCGGCACAATTTAATTGACAGTTTCCGGAGTCCAGATTACAAAAGGACCGAAACATGGAGGAGTCTTTGCACACGATGAGTCACACTTAGAAGGCAAGAAGACGTAACGTTCAAGCTGCTTTTGATTTCAGTCAGGGGTCAGAGAGGAAGGGAAGTTGGATGAAGCTCAGTTTGGGAGCTCACAGGCCTCGTGTCTATCGATGCTTCCTGGTGCATCGGACTCTAAGTGACTTGGCTCATTGGGTCTACTTGGCTACAGGACTGTGGAGCAGGGCCACATGCAGAAAAAGACAGACACTTGTGGGATCACAAGCAATCCCTTTGGTTTCCTGGAAGATGCACCTCATGCTGTTGATGTACGAATTCTGTTAAAGTCATTCCACTTGTGTTTCACCCGTGCCTTTTGCACTATTCCCTGCTTATCGGTAAAACAGGAATTTTGTTCTACTTGCACAAACTGCCAATGCACCTCAGTGCAAGCACACATTAGTGCAAATCCCCCCAAAAGTACAAAACCGGTCTACAAGTCCACGGAATCATGCAGCTTCAAAAAAACCCTGACCTGCGGCAGAATCCACAGGATGCACTCGTAAACAAAAGAACTCATTTTAATCCACTGCAGATTTCACTGGTGTGTCCTTTTACATGCACCTGAATACTAGAATTTTGAACTCTGTAAGAGATTTTGCATGTTTGAGAGCCCTAATTATATCCTGGAAGGAGACCTGGGATTTGCCGGCGGCCAGTTATTATCCATTTGACTTCTTGCAGTGCTTCATTTTTCATCATTATATGAAGACTTCCTTGCTAGTTCAGCCTGTCTTGCTGTAGGACTTTTCTTCCTCCAGGGTGGGGCAAGGTGAATCCCTGTGCAGTCCTCGTCTGGTTCTGGATTCGGGTCGGACTCCTCCCTCGCACACCCCTTGATCTAAGTCTCCACTGAGCTGACCTAGCTGATAACTGTTCCTTCCACCAGCAAGAAGGTGTCCATCCCCGCTTTAAAGGTATCCAATCCAGCCAGCAGCAGTCGTCAGATCATGCCCTCCTCTGTTCCTGGATGTAAATACTTCACAAAAATACTTTTGTATGTCCTGAATCCACACCGGCCAAGTTCATTGGAGGAACATGAGTTTTAAGGTTATGGCAGAGGAAGGATGAGAAAGCTAAAGAGAAACATACACCCTCCTTTCTTTCCGTGTTATCTTTCTCTGAATAATGCCTGATTTTATAAACTTCCCTCATGTTCTCCATTAGTTATTATCATTTTTTAAAAAAATAGAATACTTCACGGTTCATTTCGATTTCCCTCCTCCTGAAATTCACAGGTGTTCATTGGCCCATAGGTGTTACAGTCACAGGAGCCTGGCCGGGGGAAAGAGCTGAGCTTTTTCTGCTTCTTTCTCCAGGGGCGGCTTGGCCATGTGGCCCAAGCCATCTCTGACTGCTCTCTTTCCTCCAAATGTTTATTGATCATTTGCACCGTAGGCAAAATCCTGTCCACTGATTTTGATAAACCTCCAGAGACACTTTCCCCATGTTGAAAGGTGATCCGTCCTTGGTTCTGCGCTTGGATGCTTTTGACACATCACCAAAACGCACAACAAGAATGTCACAACAGAGGCAGTGACACTTGAGCTTTCTGTCTCTCGGGGAACAGCGCATCTCGCTGATGATGCCTTTGTTGTGGTTATCCAGGGGAATCCAGCAACCCCCTTTTAGCTCTCCATTATTACATTTGGAGGTCAAAACAAAAGATTGCCAGCTTTCATTTCTGTGAAGCTATCGGTGGCCCCCCGTCACCTTGTGGATTTTGTTGCGGTGGAAAAACCAAAGCAAGGGAAGAAACTGCTCTTCAAAATAACTTCTTCCTGCTGTTGTTGGCGTTCAGAAAGGAAAATATGACCACCCACCCCTCTCCTTTCATTTTTCTCTTCTCCTCTTGTGCAGTTCCTACCGTAGGTGAGAGATAGAAACCCCACCCCATCTTCTAACTGCTTTGAACCCTGTGGTTTGTAAATTATTGAACTGGAACACCCTGAAGGAGATGTCCTATATCTTCCTCCTTATCAAAAGAATCCATTAGCTACAGGTGAGAGAGGAAAAGGGAAGATTTAGTTGCTCAATGATAGATAGGAAGGAGAGGGAGGGAGGGAGAGAGAGAGATCACAAGAGGAACAGCACAGGCCCGGAGAAGAAGCTGGCAAACTAGGAACAGTTCTGTGATGACGCCTCACCAAGGTTAAGGGCAGCCTTGCAAAGCAGGGAGCTCAGACCTCTGCGCCGTAATTGGATCAGTGACTAAGGGGAAAATGGCGTTGCCCCATCCTCAAGACCCGTGAGCCTCTGAACTCGGGCTTCTGAGTATCCCATGCCCAAAATGCACCCCGAGGGAACCTTTGCCACTGCCGTGCCTCACGGAGCTTTTTCTAGGCCGAGGTTTCCAGCCATCCGGGTGCAGCTCCAGCAACGGAGCGAGTGAGATCCCGGGACGGCAAAAGGGACAGGCACGTGTTTTCAGCTCCCCTGTCCTGCCCTCCCCAGCAAACCCCTTTTCTCTCTCCAAGGCTCATTCACCACCCGGGGGAGAATTTTTCCCCACACCGGATGCGTGTGACTGGGGCAGAAGCTCAGCTTTTGGGTCCCAGCTCCAAGTGCACGGGCTTTCAGAGCTGGGACTCCGAATCGTCTGATTCTTCCCTGCCCCAGGCAAGGTTAGGAGACCAGCGGACAGAGTCCTCCTGCCATTTTGCCTCGAAAACGAACCAGGAGCAGGCTCTGCTTTTGCACTGCACGAGTTTAAAGAATCAAATTGGCAAGGCTGCTGTTCAAACTCATCCTGGTTATTTTTCTCTTCAGAGTTTCACGAAACATAAACTGATTTTTAATATCACACAGTCAGGTTTTATTGTTTGCAGTAATGGCCATTACAGTATAATGTATGCACACACAGAGAGTCCATTCAAAGAATTTAATATATGACATTCCAAGAGAGCAAATCATCACAATTAAAAACAATTCATTTAAGTTACAACATCTTCTTGGCTGTTAACCCTGTGGTGGCTCAGAAAGATGCCTCTTTGTGTACTTGCCAGTCGTACAGACAGTTGCTCCACAGGGAACAAACATGGTCATGCCCTGCAGAGTTTGTTTCTGCTCATGCCTTGATTATTTACTGCATCCGCAGCAGGAAATCCAGACCAATGAACCTCTGTCTCTACTACTGCCTGGTGACTGAAGGTATCAAAGGGGACTGCACCACAGCTCCAAGCCAATCGCCCTTTTGCTTGTGCCCGGACTATTCTCGAGAAATAAATCCATATTTTCCCCTCTCCTCCTTGTCCTGCTTGATTGGGCCAGTGTGCCAAGGCTGGGCCCCATGTGTCTGATGCAGGGTGCAGTGTTGCTCGCCCCGGGGTCCCTGGGGAAAGCAGCCAGCTCTTTGCGGTTAAGGAAATCTGAGAGTCGAGTCTGATAGCTCGTCGTTATTTTTAGCCCAGCAAAATGCATATAATACGATCTGGAGAGAGAGGGAGAAGGAAGTCGCAAAATTTAACTTGGGGAATATCTTGGGCGAGCTTTTGCAATTCAAAATAAAGCACTATTTTGGGGATCTTGCAACATGTGCACGCAAGAAAGGAAACCAGCTGCAGAGGATTGGGATGGATCTCCCGTTTTGCAGCTGTGTGTGGAAAACCTCCCTTCCCCGTGTGCTGCAACAGCCCCCTCCCCACACCCAGAAATCCATCCTGAAAGAAGCCTTCAGCTGATCCCCTTGGGTGCCCCATCTTTTCCAGGGAATGCTGTGGATGAGGAGGAGAGCTGGGGTGAGCGAACACGGCTGGGCACCGCACTGGTCCAGCCCATGGAGATGGAGAAGAAAAGGAGGAGGAGATGGCGTGGCCCCCTGGCTCCCTCCCTGCCAGGTTGCCCTTGGCTTTGGCCCCTGGCCCACCCACTTTGGCTCTGACCGTGCACAGCCGGCCTGCTTCCCACCCCGCCCAGTGCTAGCCATGGGGCACGTGGCCCTGGCTTGAAACCCTTTCCTTGCCTTTACTTTAAGGAAGGGCGAACATAGGGCTGCGCTTGCAAGCCTGCCTCAGCCCCGGGAACTCATTCGCCTCACTGTGGGATGCCTTCCTCTCAAGTCGTCCCCATTCACTCCTCTGGAAGAAAGTGGGTGCTGCCCATTTGCAGACCTGCAGGCATCTTGTGAGCAGTTCTATACCTGCTGCCCCCACTTTCCTACTGCCTCTGGACTGAAATATTTTCCGTGGTGGGCTCGGAGGAACAGCCTGTTGGATGGCTTTCGAAGGGGAGGTGAAGAAGCATTCAGAGGTCGCTAGACCTGGTGGTTTCATGCTACATTCAGTGTCAGAGGCAATATACCTGTGCGCGGCCATTGCTGGGGAACATGGGTGTCCATGACTTGCTTCGGAGAGTCCCCTTAGGGCTTCTGGTTGGCTGCCATGGGAGCGGAACGCTGGAGCAGGCCACCTCCTTGCAGGAGCCGAAATCCTAGTCTGAACTGAACATGGAGACTTCACCAAGCTGCTAGGCCCTTGCTCCAGCTGTGCTTGAAAGGCATCACACTTTTATTTCTGCTCCCCTATCACACCTCAATTAATTCTGATTTTTAAAAAGGTGATGAACTCAACCTCAGAACCTCCCTCGGCCTGCTTCTAGTGAGGCAGCCTGCTCTTGGGACAATCCGACCAGTCAATTTGCCCCCAGAGGATTTTTGCTGGTGAGGATGGAATTGTCTCTGGTCTACAGAAGAAAGTGAGATTCATGAGGCGAAGGGGCGTCTTCCAGCCATTTCAATATCCATCTTGGAGCAAAGTGTGCCCGGCATGAATGCAATGGCTGGAGGCCTGGTGCTGTTACAGGACTAATTCCCCAGCAGGCGACAAAACTAGCCCGTTTTGTGTGCATAAGGCTAGATTCTTCCTTCGCCCCCATCTCATTTCTTCCTCCATGGTAGTAATATTGGCCACCACCAGAGTGAGTGCTTTTTAGTCTTTTCTTCTCTAGCAGTGTCATGTTAATGGGTGTTCCCAGCATTTCACTTCCCAGAAGTATCTCAGGCATTGGTGCTTGAAAGCCCGTCCTTTCCTTTTCATACCCCCAGCCTCCTCTCCTTTCAGGAACCACTGGCTGCCAGACTGAGGAGAAGAAGAAAAGAATGTAACTTGAAAGCAGAATGTTATGTCTGCACTTTACTGCTTTTCTTCTGGAGGAAGGGCAAATTAGAGAAAATTGCTTTGGGGGAAGCTTGCGGATGGAAATCAATGGTTTGCATCAGTTGGAGGTTTTGGGGTCAGAAGTCCCGTTGGTCCAGCTTCCAGAATGGACTTGACTGGTAGTAGCCAGAAATGAAGACTCATGTGCGGGATGGAACATTCTGAAAAACAACAGCTGTGCAGGCAAAATCCTCCTTAATTTCACTTAAGTCCCGGCAACATCATGATGACAGAAATCAGATTGAGGTTTCTCCTGCTGCCCTGATCCTAAACATTTAGGACCATTTTGTTGTAGGAAATGCTGAAATGTTTTAAAAGTAAAAATAATACAATCAGCCTCTGCAAAGACCCATGCGCCCAGTCAGTTGCTCCAACTCAGTTTGAAGAAATAGAGACTCAGAGGTCTCTGCCAGGCCCTTCTGCCCCGTGGGTGATGCAGGCTTCTGCACCCCATCTCTCACTGCTCTTTGGATGGTCATTTGGGGGACCGCTGCCTTGTGGTGCGGTCCTAGGCTTTGGCCAAGAGCTCCCCCCCGGTTGCACCAGTGGACCCTCCCAGCTTTTGCACTTGCAGGAGTGGGACTCTGGCACCACATACTCAAGTTCATACTTTGACTGCCGTCGCCAGGGGCAGGATTCTGCCCCCCCCCCCCCCCCGCACTTGCCTCCTGGACCAAAGAGTGTTTCACTCTCCCCTGTTAATGCCTGGAACTGAAGGGAGACAGGGCAGAGGGTGCAGTATTGTGACTGGTGTGGAAAAATTGGATAGGAGACATTTTTCTGCCTCTGTCATAGGACTTGAAGGGGAAACAGGCCATGTAGATTTGTGGAAGAAAGGAAGAACTGCTTCACACAGCAAAGTAAATTCAAGTAGGGCTATTGCACATCTGTAAATGCAGAATAAGGCTGTATTACCAACGGGAAAAGTCAGTAATGAATCAGAACTTTTCAAGCATCTAGGGTGGACATGCATCTTGGACTCTACCTGTCCTGGGGTGGTTGATAAAGTTGTAGGTTATACTGAAGGGACCGGGCATGCCTATTTGAAAGTCAGGCACTTTTTAAACTTACAAACGCAGATCCAAGCATCCACAGAAGGAATGTAGGCCATTAACTGGTTCATAAAAAAGTTCCAAGAAGGGCGAGGAAGAAAAACCCAGGAGGGAGCTGCCATCCAGAGCTGTGAGTCAAGTCATTTGTATGACAAGAGCATGCTTTTATGGCCGGCTGCTGCTATTAAAGATGATTTAAAAGCTTTTTGTAATGGCAGTTGCAATAGAACACCCTACAGACTTTGGATATGCAAACCTTTCATGATGTGGATTAGTTTAGCGGGGTCTGCTCGTTGTCTATTCAGATCGTACAGTCCATTGAAAGGCCAAAAAATAAGGATCAAATAAAAAGTAAAAACTAAATACAAGTGGCGGGTTTTAAAATTAGACATGTATCATTTATGAATTCACCAAAGAAGATGTGGCCAACTTTGAAAAAATAAGAAGAGCCCACATGAATCAGAAAGCTGGTTCCATCTAGCCCAGCACTTAGTTTCTGTCAGTGGCAAGTCATTTGCTTTTGAGAAGCCCCAAAGTTGGGAGCTATTGGCTCGTGTGGTCCAGAGCATGTGGCAATCAGAAGTAGGAATCCAACAGGTTTTTTTTTCTTTCTGTCTAAACATGCGTACAATTAAGTCCAAAGTGTGTTTGTCTCAGCTGTACATCCAATCCATTGGTTGGGGTCCCACAGCTGATAGGTGGACATCCTTATTTGTCTAACTGCCTATCACTGCCTGTTAAATTGGACTTGGACTAGGCCACCTTGTCCTTCCAGTAGGGGACACGTCCTTGGACATCCCCAGCAGTTCAAGGACTGTCCTCTGTCAAGTAGGACACACGAGCATCGGCAAGTGACTCGACGGTCAGCATGGCCTCTGCGCAGCTTATTTGAAGCTCAGCACTGATGGGGTGAATGTCATGGTGGGATTCCGCCCTGATCCCAGGATTTCCCAAGCAGCCCACCTCCCAAGGATCCTTGGCAGCTTTGCCTCCCATCCAGGTGACGCTCAGCATCTTTGCATTCTTGTTATAATAAAAACCTCTGGCTGTTCCTTCCAACAGGAAATGTAATTACGGGATGAAGGAGGGAAGAACAGCTGCCTATATCCTGTATGACATCAGCCATCATGTGACCACTTATCCTGAATCATGAGTTCTTATCATGGCGGATGATGATAATAATAATAATAATAATAGCAGCAACCTAAGGAGGGAGCTGAGCGGGATTGTGATAAACCCGTCCTAAGTCGGCTAGTGCTAGATTGAACTTCTGAACTCTCCCTGGAGAGAGGAAAGAAAGAAATTCCGTTTGGCATTGAACAGACATGCCGATATCCATGCCAAAGGCCCAGGCTTTACTCTTTCATATGTTATAATTATTTCTCAGATGGCACTCCAGAGATATCCTCGTCATACTGAAGGCAATGACACTCTTTCCCACTTTCTGTTCTGAATGAACGCTCCTAAATTCCATACTGAACAGCAAGCGCTTGTTAAATCTGAACCCAAATAGTCTGGCGAGTGGGCACAGCCTTCCTTCAGCAGATAAGAGATCATTACTGACAAGACCCTATGACACCTTCCAATTGTGGTAGTTACTCGCAAGTTTTGAAGGAAGTGGCAGAGGAAGCAACGGCTCAGCCAGAAGCTGCTGCGCTTGATCAATCTCCATGTCACATTTTAGCCCCGGACTTGCAGCATGTAAAATGGTACCCTCACAAGCCCCTGGTCAGCCTGGACCGCAATCTGGGCGTCACAGCGAAGAGCAAGATGGACATGTCCGCACAGTGAGTGGCGGCGGGGAGAGGAAATCCCATGCTAGGGTGCACTGGGAGAGAGACCGGAGCAAGGGCAGCTGCGTGGTGGTGATCCACACACAGTCTGAACACACGGGGATCGGGGCCGAGAAGCACTCTTCGCCACAAGGCCAGCAGGCAACTCCTGGAGACCTCAAGAGGAGGCCTCCGTCCCCCTCTCCTTCTGCAGCGACCTGCTAAAGGAGCATCGACCGAGCCCCGTCCAGTGTGATGCTCTTGGACCTGGTCCAGCTTCAAACCATGGAACGAAGTCTCATCGCAGCCGTCGTCTTTCAAGCCATCCATCCGTGTAGAGCCTGTATCCGTTCTACTCACAAGTAAACCATACTGAGGGCAATGGCCATGCTGGCAAGAAATAAAAGGAACTGCAGGAGGAATGTTCCTATCAAAATTCGAGTTTCTGGAAGATCCTCAAACACCTTCTTGAAACTCATTCTCAATCAAGTACAGGTTGGGAGCGCTCTCTCTCTCTCTCTCTCTCTCTCTCTCTCTCTCTCTCTCTCTCTCTCTCTCGGTGGGTGGAGTCTTTTCACATGAAAATCCGTGAGTATGGTCATGCCAGCGGTGCACTTTTTCCAGAAGTAGGCATTTTTTTCATGAGCATTTTTCAGATATACATATCCTGTCTTCTTTTTTGGTCCAGGAACCACACTGCAAGCTCAGAAAAGTCTGACTTCAGCCGCAGGTGGTGCCTGAGTTCATGTTTGACCGGTATACAAGAACTGGGTAAATCCTGATCAAAACCAAACTGAAAGGACCTTTCCATGCAGCCCCAGGCTGGAGGTCAGCGGGGCCCAGTAGCCTGGCCCAGTTACTGTCTGTGGGACTTCTCTTTGTTCTCGCCGCTTCTCCGCTGCGTCAACCACACGGACAAAGGAGCAGGTGGAAGAAGCTCTTATGCTCTGAGAACACCCCCTTTCCCCTCTCTCTGAAAACCTTAACACTTTGATCTTGGAAAGTGTTAAAAACAGGGTAAACACATATGCTGCAATTACCTGCTGTGAACTGTCAGAGTAAGTCTCTTCCTTCCTAAGTACAATTTGTACATCTCCCGTTTGAAGTGTACCCTGAAAGGTGCTTATTAGGCAATGGTGTCAGGCTGAACTGAGTGTTTCTATTCAACAAACCATCCCTGGTTACTCTCTCTGTAATTGTCTAATAGTCAGCTATACTCCAGTGAGCATGGTTTTTGCTCGCTCTTTCCTCCAAACCAGGAGAACGGTAATTGATGAGGCAAGAAAGCACAGGGAAATCTGCCACGGAGGACAGTCTCCTTTCGGACGTGCTGAGCCGTTGGCATGGGGCTTGCATCTGTTGTGGAAGATGATCAGAAACATCTGTGACAACTTCACAATGTCCTCCTCTGTATGAGTAATCGAGTCTGCCAGTGACTAGCTGAGCTGGCGTCATGAGTCATGCTTCTCCATCCAAGCAGGATTAGTCTCACCAGCGTGTCCTTACTAGAAGTCTTTATCAGTTCATTCAAGTCTCTGAACATGCACAAAGAGAAATGTTGGGCCCTTTCTGTCATTCATTACCCAAAACCTTATTTCTGAACCTTTCTCTCTCTCTGGGGGGGGGGGGGGGAGCACTGTGGAACCAGGTTCCTCCCACTGTGTCCCTAAATGGGCCACCCTGCAATGGTGGCATCTAACCATTGGGTCTACTCATCAGGGGGTGGAGTTCCCCATCCCAAACACTACCCCTTTCCGAGCCTCCTCCCTCAAGATCTGCAGCTCTTCCCCATTCCCATGGTCAGGCTGACTGCGCTTGAGCTAATCTCTCCCACCTCATGGGGTCTCAAGACCTTGAGGCACAGCTGGGAACGGGACTCTTTTGACAACGGTCTCATTATCGGAGTCTGAGTAGCCAGTCCCACCAGGACAGGCAGCCTCCCATGCATGCGTCTCATCCTTGAACTCTGAACTGTCAGCCCTGCCAAAGCAGGCAGCCCCTTGTGCACATCCCTGTGACCGGACAGGACGCACACCCAACACCTGGCTGCAGATGAACCACAGTCCAGATGTTGCTTAACTGGGCTTCAGGGAGGATGCACTGAACTGCAGTCAACAATGAGAAGCAGTGGCAAGAAGGGCAAGTGCTATTTTGGGCTGCATTAATAGAAGTATCACTTCCAAGAAATGTGAAGTACTGGTCTCCCGTTACTCAGCACTGGGTAGCCCTCGTCTCAGTACTGAGTCCAGTTCTGGGACCAAATTTTAAAAAGATGCAGACAAGCGGGAAGGGGTTCAGAGGAGGGCAGCAAGGATGATCCGAGGACTGGAAACAAAGCCTTAGAGGAGAGGTTGAAAGGACTGGGAACATTTAGCCTGGAGAAGAGAAGACGGGGGAGGCAGGAGAGCACTCTTCCAGTTCTTAAATGGTTGTCACAAAGAGGATGATCTCTTCTCGGTCATCCCAGAGTGTAGGACATGGAAGAATGGGCTCAAGATACAGGAAGCCAGATTCCAGCTAAACACCAGGAAGAACTTAGAACAGTACAACCATGGAGCCCGTGACTTAGGGAGGTCATGGGCTCTCCCACACTAGAGGCTTTCAAGATGCAACTGGACGGCTATCTGAGAGGGATGGTTCTCCACTGAGCAGGGGCTGGACCCAATGGCCTTCTGGCCCCTTCCAACGCTACTATTCTATGATTCTGTCTCTGTCTAAAGGTGCAACGTGGAAGGGGACTACAGTCCAGTGGTTTGAGCTCTGCTAGGTGCTATGTGGAGTTCAGGTTGTAGCTAGGTGGGCTGGGGCCAAAAAACATAGAATGAGTAATTCCCACTGACAGCCTAATCTAATTGTCTACTACCTTCTCAACGGACAGAAGTATCAAGCAAAACAAAACGCACAGAAGGGCTACATCTGGTTCTTGATAGAAGAGTTTCCTGCTCTCCTGCAGCTTGACAGCTCTTCTGTCTTGGCTCACAACTATCTTAAATCAATGCCAAAGCAACACGAAGCAAAATTTTCATGCAGGCAGGAGTTGCCGCTTTTATTTAAAGCTATCCTTGAGCTGATTTGAACATATGTGTGTCTGTGTATAGTACAGTCACACACAAATTGTTTTAGATAAAAAATGAATTTCTAAAGGAACTGCGAGACTAGTAACACAGGTAATAAAACGAGAGAGGCTGTGCAGGGAGGTGGTGAAGTTGCAGCATTAATACTGGTTAACCAACTTGCTGAAAGGCCTGGTTAACCCAGTCACCCTCCCACACCCCACCCTGATCCTGTGGATGGGAGCAGCTGAGACCCCATCATTGGGTGTTTCTCTGGCTTTGCATAATTTTTCCTGATCCAAAAAGGCCCAAAAAAGGAAAAGGGGACAGCAGAGGGTGAGGTGGCTGGATGGGGTCCCTGGGGCAGTGGGAGTGGGCTTGGGTGGACTCTGGGGATGGTGGAGGACAGGAGAGCCTGGGGGAATGTTGTCCATGGGGTCGCGATGGGTCAGGCACGACTTTGCGACTAACAGCAACAGCAAGAGGCCAAATGCCTCTCTTAAGTCTCATTGCTGGCAATAAGCACCGGAAGCTATAATACATTGTTCCCCCCCCCCCCACGTATTTTTTTTGCATTTTGGCCCCAGCTGCTTTGCATTTTGGCCCATCGCCACTGGGACGCGGCCACACAGAGCTGCTCCGCCACTGGGCTTGGTCCTTGGGCAGAGGCAATACCTGCCCCTCTTCCTCAGTCCCAGGACTCTCCCTGCAGTCACTGCTGGAACTGGAGCTCTGCCTTCCAGTGGGAGCTTTGGTGAGATCCAGGCACTTTTCTCTGTATGGAAGTCCTATTAACACACTGCAGCCTCATCAGTTATAACTTCTTCTTCTCTTCCTTTTCTGGGAAAGCTTCCAAGGCCAATGTTTGTATTGTAATCGCAGGTTTTCTGACTCGTGCTTATCAGCTGGCCTGTGGCCATGCGAGTGGCTGCTGGCCAGACAGCTCAGCTCGCTGCTCCCCTACAGCCACCAGACGGGGGAGGAGATGTATGGGCATTTGCTCTCCATCCAGGCAAGACAAGATTCCTGCTGCCACTTTTTTGGCTCTGGCTTCCTCAGACGATCTGTGATCTTTCTGCAGAGAGCTTTGCAAGGGGCCCTTCCCACTTTCCCACTTGTGTCTGCCCCCACCCCACCCCCCTCTTTTTGTTCTGGTTTGCTTAACAAGGAAGCTGAAGGGATTGTTCTCAACATCCTTTGGACTGAGTTGTGAAATCCAGGTTGGGCATTTGCAGACAGACAGACAGACAGACAGACAGACAGATTGTGAAGTGTGTTTTTCCATGCATTGGATCACACACTGTGAAGTCAATTAGCTGGATTTTTAAAGTTCAGACAACTACCCTGACAAGCTTCATATTTCTAAAGCCTGAAAAATCCCACTTTTCTTAAACATGTCATTTCTTTTGTGAATTAAAATATGTCACTTTGACTAGTAGGGATGTTTGAAACTTTGGCAGAGTTTGCCGTCGGACAACTTTGCTGAGCATGGAGATTTTTATATGTGTCAGCACCCAGCATCTCCAGCTAACATCATGGTGGGACCTGTAGTCCATGGCATATGGCGGGCACCCATTTGGGAAAGGCAGCTGTAGAAAGAGCACGTGCAATTGGCCCCTCTGAATGACCAAGTCAGACCCTAATTTGAAAATCAGACGTAGCTCCTGGCTGAAAAGGGTTAACTCATACCTGAAAGGTTTCCCTCCTTCTTTGGGTCCATGTTGATGCTAAAGAAGGAGAGCAGCTCTTGGACCAGGAGCCAAGATGTGGGTGAGGTCCATCATAGGCCGTAATGGATGCAGACACCAACGGGCCCACCCTTTGGTCCTGATCCATCCATCCATCATGTCTGCCTGGCTCCCTCCCTCCCCCCTCCCCTTTTCATACACACACCCTTCAAAACTCATCTGTAAATGCTGACTGCAACGAGAAGCAAAGACGCATTAAGATTTAGGCAAGTAACCAGGTGTTTTTGCCTGTTCCATCCAGAGAAAATACATTTAGGGACAGTGCCGGGGAAACCGTCTCTCCCAGTGCAAAAACACATGCTTTGTAGGCAGCAGCTTTTCCCAGTCTTTAGAGGCATTTGGACCACAACTCCCAGAGTTCCCATCCAGCAGGGCCATTGACCGGGAATTCCGGGTGTCGCAGTTCAAACAGGTCTGGAAGGCACAAGGCTGGGGAAGGCTGGTACGCAGGGTGTCATCAATCAGTGATCTGTCTGCTCGATGGCTCCAGGGCTGGCAGGACCTTCCCAGTTCCAGCCTGGCCTGCCGGTGGCACCAAGCTCTCCTCCCAAGTCAGATCGGCTAAGGAGCTGGGACGAAGACCTCACGAATGAGGCAGGGCTTGAGAAGCACGGATGCCTCCTCTCCAGAGAGCCAGAGCCCAAGTGAGAATGAGCGTCCAGGCTGGCATGTCCAGGCTTTCCCTCGAATTTCTCCTCCTCATACTGTTGTTCCCCAACCACCAGGCATCAGACTCAGAGTTCTTCAGGCCAGGACTGGCATGAAGATCAGGAGCCGCCCTGCAAAGCAAACTGTTAAAAGCAGCATTTACAGGAAAAGCTGTAAAATGAGAGCAGTATTTTAATTCCAGTGGAGAGAACCAAAAATGCGAGTAGCGACATTCACCAGCTGCTGTCTTCCAGCTGACCCCTCGGCAGCCCCCTCTGCTGGACCACACCGCTCATCTGGACTAAATGACAAAGGCAAAGGCCTGGCGATTTGAGAAAGGAATGCAAAGATGCAGGAGACAGTGAAAATACTTTGTGGTTTGGGGTGGCTGAATTTCATATAAACTTCAAAAGGAACAAGGATCATCTCATGTTTACAGCTCCAAAATCCTCCAAGGACATAGCGTAGCTTTCCTCCTTCAACAGCTGTGGGGAGCTATTAATAGGTACAGCGGAGGGACTCTCTCTGGACAGCCGTTGGACAGATTATGCTTCTGCTTTTCACTCATGTTTAACACTTACTTGAGCTTTCCAGATCTCCCAGGAATTTAGAAACAGAGCGAGTCAGAAGGGGTCTCCTGGGCCATCTAGTCTGACCCCCGGGTCCAGCCGGCTCACGACATGCCCACCATGTGGAAAACTTCATCAGCTTAGGAGCAGAGAAGCTTCTTTATACCCACCAAGCTCCACACTGCTTACGCCAGCCTTCCCAACTCTGGTGACTTGCAAATGCTTTAGGCTTCATGCTCAGCCAGTGGATGGCACCACGCCGGGAAGGCAGGTTGCCCCTGTATTCTGATGGCACTTCTGCAGAGTTTCTGGCAAGAATGTCTCCATGCAGAGGTGTCAGGGACCAAGCTGGGACCATCTGCCTGCAACAGAAGAGCATTATGGTCTTTTGTCAGAAAACAGATTCAATGGGCCTGTATTTCTATGAGGTTGATGTGCTTGTTCCAAGTGATGTGGATTCTGTGGACTTGATGCTTTCATTCTTGGGGGTTGGGTGTTTGTGCCTTGTTGCATGGAGCAAAGGTGCATTCGTGCAAATGTGCTAATCTGCATTAGTTAGTGCAAATTAATGGATGTATGCTAATTGCCACTAATATGAATTAGTGCAAGTACAGCAATATTCTGGTAAAAATACAGTTCTGTCATGGAATGGATGAGGGAAAGAGGGCCTAGTTAGAGAACTGTACCATGGCATAATATAGCCATGACTGGAATGTGTGTGTGGTGGGGAGGGGACATTGTGGAGGTGAAAACTTACACGGAAGGAGAGGGAACATAAAGAAGATCAAGACTGCTAGTTTAGCAGATTTATAAAGTCCTAGCAAAGCCAGATTATTGTCTTCACTGATAACCAGGCCCTGGAAAATGCAAACTTCCCGCCACCTCATCCTTTTCTGCAGTTCCCCCTCCACCTTTCCATGAGAACGTAGGAAGGGCCACACTGATCATCGCCAGGGATGAATTGATGGGTCAGTCATGATTTCAGCAAGATTATCAGGTGTATGAGGTCGGGTTTGTTTTCTGTTGTTTCCACATGAACTGGCAGGTGTGTCTATGGACACACACGTACAGAGGAAGTATTTCAAAGGGTGCATTTTTAAAACAATCAGCCGTGATCACAAATTGAAGTATCTGCAAACATTAATCAAAAAAGCACTCTTGCTCACTATTCAGAGTGTGCGTTGGAGCTGTTCACGTGGTTTGCAAACGGAAATGAAATCTCGTACCTCCGCGGTCGGGGCAATGCCTAGTGTGTGGGCTGGGGGCACTGCTCGTTTGCTTTAGATGTCCGGACCATGGAGGGTCAGCCTGCCGTCGGAACAGAAGTTCGACCATCGAATCGCCGGGAATCATGGACTCGTGCTGCTTGAATGTGCTTCTCGGTCATGTTTTTGGCCACCACAAGAGCCAGAATGTGGAAGTAGATAGCCCAACTCCTTCCAAGTCCGGCGGGACACGTACCATGGGACAGGATGCCCAGACAACTGGAGTCAGACATTCGCTTGCTCTTCTTTCTACACTGCCCCCAGATTAGGAAAATAGTCCCTGAATCATTGCATCCAGAAAGGAATACACTGGACTGTATTCCCAGGTGCCCTGAGCTCCTATAAAGAGGAAGTCACCCGAATCCCTGTAAATAAACAGAGGAGGAGGGGCAGCGGTGGAGAAGCCGCTCTGTTTGCTGACCTCGCCGTGACATTTATGTTTACGTTTGATTTCTGCATCTGAAGCCTTCATTGCTATGAAAGCAAAATTGGATTTTTGATGCTCCCTGTCTCGCCGCGGCCACCGCTCCCCACCTTTTAAGTGCTTCCATCAGCTTTAACAGATCAGCCACAAGCCCCTCTCAATTCGTCATTGCCTTCTTGAATAAAGGTTACACAACAGCTGTGCGACGTGATCAATGGAAGGGGAAAGGATGGGCAGGGAAGGCTTGCTGCTTCGTCCTGCTGCTGTCGCCTTGCTAAATTCGACAAGGGTTGGGGGCACGAATTTGCATCGGGAGCAATAAAGCATTGACAAAAGGCAAAAATGGGAAACCCCTGCAAGGATGAACGGAGTCTTCCTGGTCACTGAAGTAGGACTGGGACTGGCAAAATGCGGCACAGTCCCTGTTATGCGTGGATTGGAAGGGATAATTCTAGGCAGAGCAGGCAGCCAAAGCAAGAGCCACAGTTCAGCACCAAGGGAGCCATTGTTACTGGGGCTTAATCCTATGTGCATTTAGGGAGAGAGGAGCCCCATGAGCCCCAGCTGTCTGTCTAGGCACGCGTAGGATTGCACACCGAGCGACATTACTCCAGTACTCTTCGCAAGTGTAGTGCCTTGTGAAGTCGGCAGAGCAACTCAGGCAGCTCCCAAACTGCCTCTAAAATAGGAATGGGCCAGACTGACAGTTTTGATTTCTCCAGCCTACAAATCTCCTGAATTTGGGATCTTAACAAATTTTGGCAAATCCCTTTGCAAGACCAACTGGAACAAAATCCTGACCTACTGACGCTCAGCAAAAGCAGCAGGTTCTCCTGTTCGCAGCACAGAAAGTGCCATGACGCGCCCACCCGACACGTGCGAGGCAAGTGCGGGGATCCCCTCCCAGGGAAGGGACCCTCAGATTCCCTGGAACGAGCTCCCTGGTCCTCACCACCATTGCATAAGCAGCACCCCACCTGGGGCAATCTTTCAGTCTCAGGAAATGCCATGTGCAACCTCAGGGCACGGATACTTTTTCTGCCGATGGAGGGCTCGCACCCTCCTCCCACGCACGTTCTGCCACTCTTCGCCATTTATCCGGAGCCGATGCCACACAGAGCTCTCCCCCTTCCTCCCTGTGTCCTCTGCACAGACATCCCCCTCCTCAGCCTCTTCTTGCATGAGTGTGCAAGTGGCAACAGACCTCTTCCCCAGGATGGAGTGGCCTCTCCGCAGGCTGCGCTTAAGAGCACTTGGCTGCAGAGAGGCAGCCGAGAGCCCGTCACAGCAGGAGACGGGCCTGCAAGTATGACTAGCCCTGCGGCCGGCCGGAGAAACAGTGCTTGGCCCCAGGGATCCAGCTGGCTACCTGGCGTCGCTCGCCCTCCTGCCTCACAAGGTGAAGTGGCAGCGCCTTCCCGGCACGACCAGGGTCTTTGCCATCCGCGGGGCTGCGACACAGCTCTGAAGCAGGAGCAGAATGCTCTTCCGACATGGGGGATGGCCTTGGACCAGCCTGGACCCTTTCTCCTGACAGCGCGCCATGGCCTGCTCGGACCAGCAATGGGCTTCCAGGCTCTCCAGGAAATTGATGTCTTTCTTATCATCTGCCTCTGGGTGTAGCCCTCTTCCCCGCCCCCTCAAGAAGCCCCCCCCCCCACCCTCAGGAATGATATTGCACACTGTTCTTTTCCCATGCCAGTAGCCGCTGAGTCTGACTGGAGTTGCTAGCTGCTGCTTTCACCCCGGAAGACACTATTTATATCCCGGTGCCAGCAATGCGGGGCCTTCATGCCATTTTCACAGCCCTGCGGAGCTGCTCGGGGCCCACCGGGCTAGTTCGTGCCTCTCCCTGGCGACAGCTGGAGCCTTCTTCATGCAACTCATGTGCTGTGCTACTAAGCCACGCTCGCTCTCCTCACTCGGGCGGGTTCTTCAGCAGTCCCCCTTGGCTGGACACCTGGAGAACACTCCAGCAAACCGATACTTAGGGAATGGTGTTTTTCCTCTCCCAGATCAAAGAAGCCACTGATTTCCCACTGCACGGGAAGCAGCTCCTGGCCATGACTCTCTGGCAGGCTTTGCTGAGACAGATACTCAGGGAAAAGCAAGCGTTATTGAAATACAAGACCCTCACCAGCAGAGGGAATGGGGTTAGCACAGATCTTCCAGACAAGCCCAGAGACTTGTCTGGAGAGTAAAAAATCAATGGGACCTGCCTCTGCATTTCTTCCTCTTGCTAAGAAAATGTGGAAAGGGAAATAGATCATCTTCAGGCTGGAAGGAAATGTGGATTTGCAGGAAAGCAAGTCATCCAAACATGAGAAAAGAGGGGAGGCAGTTCTCTTGTTTTTATTTTCTACTTGGGGTGGCCAACTAGAAGATCTGGGTTCCAGCCCCCCCCCCCCCCATACAATCAGTAGGCAAAGTCTACATTTCTGAACTTGCAGTATAATTCATGGTCATAGACCCACCCCGCCCCCACCTCCCCTGGCCGTAACTGATATTTGCACATTGAGAGATGCATAGGGTAAAATGTGTACTTTAAAAATGCACACAACTATTGTTTAAGGAATGGGAGAAGATGCACGTTTCAAAGATGCACAGGACTGATGCGTATGTTCAGAAAAATGCACACAGAAATACACAGATCGTCATGCAGAAAGAGAGAAAACGAAGCTCATGATCAGACGCAAACTCGTGAGCGTTCAGCTAAAATTTGGAGAGCGTCAGCCAAGTTGCCTTTTGCTGAGTCACAGACTGCAAGCTGAGAGCATAATTTGCTTATTTTAAGTCCATGAGGTCTGTGCTCACCAGCTGCAAGGCAGCCTGGGCGGGGTATAGCTGAGCAGAAAAGGAATCATTTCAGAGAGACTGGTTAATGCTTTTTCATCCTACATTCTTCCAGTTCAGAATCCTCCAAGCTGGTTTTACCTTTGGGAGAAAAATGCAGGAAAGATACAGAGCCTCTGTGCTACTAAGCTGCCGGTGAAAAAGAGACTCTAGAGAAGAGTGCAGGGGAAGGATTAGTTCCCCTGCACTCTTCTCTAGTCAGACCTCACCTGGAAGACTGTGTCCAGTGCTGGGCACCAAGATTTGGGAAAGATGCAGAAAAACTAGAAAGGTTACAGAGGAGGAAAACAAAACTGATCCAGGGTTTGGAGACACTGCCCTATGGGGAGAGACTGAGAGGACTGGGCATGTTCAGACTTGAGGAGAGAAGACTGAGGGGGGACATGATATCCCTCTATAAGTACCCCCAAGGCTGTCCCAAAGAGGAAGGTCGAGATCTCTTCTAGCTAATGCCAGAGTGCAGGACATGGAATAATTGGCTCAAGTTGCAATTCAGATGCAGGCAAGATATCAGGAAAAGTTTCCTCATGTCAGAGCAATACAGCAGTGGAACCAGCTGCTCAGAGAGGTGGTGGTCTCTCCCACACTGGAGGCATTCAGGGGGAAACTGGGCAGCCCTCTGAGTGGGATGGTGAAACGTGGTGTCCTGCAACACTGGGGGGTTGGACTCGGTGGCCTTCATGGCCCCTTCCATCTCTTCTATTCTATGCTTCTAAGATGCTGATGAGCTCTAAAATACGAAGTAGAAAAGACTTAAACAGCCGTTCTCCGACTTGCACTCGTCCAGCGGTTTTCCCAGGCTGGTACTAACGCTGGAGGAGAGGCAAGGAGTCATTGCACTGGGAGGAAAATTGCCCTTCACAGCCTTCTGCTCCCCAAATGTTGTTCACTACAACTCCCATCCTCTTTGCCCACTAGCCATGCTGGATGAGGATGGTGGAAGTTGTAGTCCAAAACATCCAAAAAGCAGCAGTTTGGGAAAAGCTGCACTTCCGCAATGAGGAAACGGGATGCAATGCCAGGTCAAAATGGAAGCAATGCTTCTTGAAGGTTTCTGGGCAGGAAAATGGCACCTGCTTGCAGTGGGGTTGGCCATCACTGCCAGGACCCCACAGAGGTGGCCTCGGTAGGTGTTGGCATGTGCCACCAAGCCTTCTTCAGCAACCCGATGACACAATGCCCTGCTCAAGGCTGTGGCTTCCTTTATGGGGTCCATCTGTCTCATGGCTGGTCTTCCCTTGCCTTCAGTTTTGCTGACCATTATTGTCTTCTCCAAGGAAGGGCAGCCTCAGGCTTATCATGCTTGTCTCTAGGGAAAGCTCTGCTTTGGTTTGATCCAGGACCTACGTGCTTGTTTTCTGTCAGGCCAGGGCATTCGAAACCGCCTCCTCCAGCACCGTGTTTCAAACGCACCAGTTTTCTTCTTGCCCGCGTTCTTCACTCTCTAGTTTTCACACCCGTATATAGCAATTGAGAATACAATAGTGCTTGGCCCTGGCCTCCAACGAAATGCCCTTATGCTTGATAATCTTTTCTAGCTCCTTCATTGCTTCCCTTCCAAGGCTCAGTCTTCTTCAAATTCTTCAGCTGCCATCCCTATTTGAATTGAACAGGCATGCAAAGTATTTCACAATTTCAATTTCTTCATTGTTAACCATAAAGTTGAGCAATTCCTCTGTGGTCATGGTCTTTGTTTTCTTAATGTTCAGCTGCACTGAAGAGAGAGCGAAAAAATGAGTGTGCCATGCTTTAGTGAAAGTTCTCCCACTCCATGACCTCCACTTCTGAGTAAAATGATGCTCCCAATCGCTGTCAGTTCAGCTATAGACCAAGAACATTCTGTTTTAGAGGAATGGTGAAGAAAAATGGGAAATGGCACGTCTTGCTTCATGTTGCTTGAGCTGCACTGAGGTGTTCCGCCTCCGTCTGGAGTGGGGTGGGTGGGATAGGTGGCTCTCCAGTTTCTTGGTCTACGAACCCAAAGTTCAAGGAGAAGGCCACAAGCCTAACACACTATCTGAGAAGCTGATGCTCTGAATACAGTATAAACTAAAGACCATTTATTTCCTTTTGCTCCTCAGGAGTGGTACAGAAACATCTTGACTGCCTTGAAGACAACAAAGCTTTGCAGTAAGTTCTCCAGAGACAAACTGAATGCTGCAAACAGCTGATGTTATCCAAACTTAATGCTTGGACTTAACTGGGATGCTACTGATTATATATATCTGGAGAGAGAAAGTTCAAAGTAGTGCAAGAGAAAACAGGTAGTCAACTTTCATTGGTATCCCTAAAGCTGTGAATGCCAATATTAAAACCTAACTCTGCAACTGGAACACCAAATTCAGAATTTCACAAATGGGAAATCCACAGTAAAAAATTCAGATGATAAATCCCCACTGCCACCACCCCAGACAAATACACACATTCTGCCTCGGCTCAAGAACCTTGAAAAAGGTTAAATACATTTTTTAATTGTTTCCTTTGTAGCTCCAAAACCACAGAGGTTGTGAAAGAGCTTCATCAAGGGCAGGGGAATTAACCACTGGTTTGATTTGTTTGTTTAGTCGCAAAGTCGTGCCTGACCCATCACACCCCCATGGACAACATTCCTCCAGGCTCTCCTGTCCTCCACCATCCCTCGGAGTCCACCCAAGCCCACAACCACTTCCCAGTGACTCCATCCAGCCCCCTCATCCTCTGCCGTCCCCCCTTTTTGCCGTCAATCATTCCCAGCGTCGGGGTCTTCTCCAGTGAGTTAGAACTCCTGCTCCTAGAGGTCAAAAAGGGAATTACAGCCACCCCAGCCCAGTGCCAGTCTACACTGCCTATGGCACATATTAACTTACCATTTACGGTCATAGGAAGCTGCTTTATGCAGGCCAGCATAATTGTCCAGTTGTCTTTCGAAGGTCTCAGGCAGACCTTCATCATCACCTACATCATCAGCACCTCAGAAACCTCTGCTCACCAGCAATGTGGTCCCCCTCACACTGTTCTGGGCAGACGGCTCCAAGATGCTCGCAAGAAAGCCCAGAAATTTTTATTAGGTTGCAACATGGCTCTCCAAGGCTAACTCCTCATTAATCAATTAGCCAACAAAGCTGTGGCAATCATTCTGAACTCACTTTTCAAAGCTGTGAACCAGCTTTGCTGCTCATTAAGAGAGTACAGATTTATATGCTTGGCTGTTAATATGTTGTATGTATAATTATATCAGGCCCTGGTCAGCTAATAGCTCCCGAAATTACAGGAAATGGATTGAAATAACCTTTTTATTAAAAGAAGAACCATGTTGTTGAAATTAGCAATTAATTGATTCCTATAGCGGATCTTACTCCACTAGCCCACTCTTCTCTAGAAGAAAAATAGGAACCAGTCCAGGACTGGCACGTTTGGCACTGTGGGCTTCGCTTCGCTGGAATCACCATTCTCTGTCTTTTCAGATTGGGATGGGGGAATTGATTCAGTACATCTTTTAATGTGAACTTACCCAGTTGCACACATTCAGACCAAGGGGCGAGGTGTGTGGGAGCTATTCGAAGCCACTTCAGAAAGATTCTCAGGAACCTGCCTCCCCTTGGCTGAGCGACCACAGGAGAGGGGGAGCTCAACACCTTGGCGCCTTTTAGCCCTTAAGCAAGCCTGGGAGAGGGGCTTCACATCGCAGGTGGGGCAGCCCACTAGCTCTGCAAAATGCTGGCCGTGGGACATGGACGATTCCTCTCGGAGGGGCGTGGCATGTCCTGTCACCCTTCTTTTCAGTGGGAGACACACATGTGTTGCTGGTGAAAAGTCTGCCATTTATGACTGCTCCTCTGCTCTGGAATGATGCTCTTGTGTTCTGTTTTAATTTCATGCCTTACTACCACATTTATTTTATTTTCTGTCTTACTGTTAACCATGCAGAGACTTCAGTAAGGGATGGTTCAAAGAAGTTTTAAATAAATAAGTTTTAACCTCTCTTTTTGAAAGTTCCAAAGTGGTGTGTGTGTGTGTGTGTGTGCGCAAAGACGTGTGCTGATACGGTTCGCGTTTAAACGACTGAACCACTTAGAAATCCATCCAACGTGTTCTGGCGATGGCAGCTGTAGAGTTCTCAGACAGATTTTTTAAAAAGAAAAGCCAGAAACACCAACAACCAGCCAACCGTGCTTTCAAGCGCACACTGCAGCTGGGCAAAACCAGCGTGGCTCCATTTGGCTCCGCGGGGCTCTAGCAACGACCCCCTCCTGAGAATCCCTGTCTTTGAAAATTGTTTCATCTCAGCTGCTTCTGGGCAGGTGTGTGCCCAGACTCCCTTTGTGTGTGGTTGCCAAGTGCAGAAAGGCTTCTCTTCAGAAGCAGTGAGCGTAAGATGATGCACAGGAACCGTATCTGCCCAACTTCTTCTTCCTGGCCCAGAGGTGACGACACATCCCCATGTCTCAGGGGGAGCCCCTTTAACTGGGCTGTTTGCATTCGCTCAGCCTGTGAAACCAACCTGGCTTTGTTTCCTTTTTGTTAAAGGACACTTGTTTTTCTAGAAACAGGCATGAGTGCGATCTGTTTCAGTTCTCTTTGGGATGTGGCTCCTACCCTGGAAATAAAATTCTGGCTGTTCCAGAGTAGAAAAACTGGTGTCTTCATCCATCTCCCTTTCCTAATCTTGATAGTCAGGACCAGTTCACAGAACCAAAACAGCTCTGGTGGGAAGAAAGAGGACCCTGGAAGTTTCCAGCACATGCTCAGAGCCAGTGGCTCAGTTTCAAGCTCAGTCCCCGTTTGCCACAGTTTTGACCCATTTTACCATGGCAGCCAAGAAGGTGCATCACAAGCCCATCCAGGGTTCAGCATGTGCTTGATCCCAGCGTCCCAAAGAAGATGTCACTTGGGTGTCCCACCAAAGCTTCATAAGATCAACCAAGACCACCTTCTTAAATATACCCTCTAAATACCAAATTAAGTCTGCAGGAGAGACATTCTCACTACCTGTTCCATCTGTACACACTCCACAACTCTGGAATCCTCCCCAGGGCTCACCAGAATCCAAGAAGACGCCACTCTCTCTGCTAGGTAATCTAAGACGCTTCCACAGAAACTTGCTTCTAGTAAGCACTGACAGAGAGGGACCCTAGGATCATGGATGGTACCCTTGAGTTGGATGGTACTTCTGAGATCATCTAGCCCAACACCTTGCTCCAGGTAGGCTGAGCACTGCAGGGAGTCGCTACGGGACCCCTCAAGGCTGCCACCCAGCCTCTGCTTAAATACCTCCAGGAGTGGAGCACTTTTCATGTCCTGAGTCAGAACTCGTGCTACTGCTGAACAGGAAGGGTTAGAGTTAGCGCTGGGGTTCGGGTTGAGGTTGGGCTTAGGGCATTTCTCCTCCTGTTAAGCCAGAACGTGTTTCTCTGTAATTTCCATGCATCGGTTCTAGTCTTGCCCACAGGAACAATAGTGTAATGTAGGGCAGAAGGTCTCCAGGAGATGGAGAAGGTCTCCAGAAGGCAGAAGATCTACAGATGTTTTGGAATCTCAGTCCTCAGAAGCTCCGGCCTGCATGGCCAATGTAGGGGATGCTGGGGACTGAAGTCCAAAGCATTTGTTTTACTCTCTTCCCATCTCTAAGGTAGAATAATTTTCAAACAGTTATCCATGCCATACCCTGGAGACTGTGCAACAGATTTTTACAAATGTCAGAACTCTGCATTAGTTTACCTAACGCACCTTCATGCCGTGCCAATTTGGTCTGGGTGAACTGACTCTCAAAGAGTCGTGTGTGGGTCCTCAATTCTCTAATTCTTGGACTGAATCACTATTTTTTCTCTTCAGGGCAAGAGGTTGCCCAGTCTATCATCCTCTCTATACTATCACAACTGTCGCAGGCAATTTATTTTGTAAAGTCTATTCTGTGACGACAGCCAACCTCTCAGGAATAAAAGAGAGTTTGATCACAGACTATATGCCTTTTCCTCTTTCCTAAAACTAATTAATGATTTTTAAAATTGAGTAAAGGGCTCACTTGATTTGGCTCCCTGAGCTACAGCACTATTGGTGATGAGGGGAAGGTATTTAAAATGATTTTCTCGAGCTGAAAAGAAAAAAAGGAAATATCTTCAAAGCTCATGTTTAATTGTGCATGTCCTACTTTAAATAACCAGCTCAACTCCAGCTGTTTAGGGGACGTATCTGAAAAGCCACTCTCTGCGATCCAGATGTAACCCTTTCAGGCTTCCTGCAACGAGTGATGCTTTTTCAACTGTCTTGCTCTATCATTTCAGTTTTGCAATTTGGAATCACTTGTGAGGATCTTGCATTCTATGAAGGCCAATAATAAAAGAAGACAGAAAAAGTGAACTCGCTTACGCAAATCAATGGTTTTCAGATTGTACCGAAAAATAAATGCAGCTCCAAATAGCTCTGCAGATGTGGAATGGGAGATCACAGGACCCACAGGGGGAGTCTGAGAATAACTCTGCTCACATGGCCATGGGATGGGAAACCAGCTCGCCTGCGTGGGTGTGACGGCCACACTCGTTTGGGGTCTGCCCTTTGCTGGGTTGGCCTCCTGCTTCTGCAGATCCAAAGCGCCAATTGCTCAAACACAGCACCTACAAGACCTCACCCTGTGTGTGCATCTCCCATGCCACCAGAAGAGAAAAATGGCATCAGAGTGAAAACAAGAAAATTTGGCTTCACGGCAGAGACGTGTGGAAGACGGAGGCCAGTCAAATGGCTCTCAACGAATCTGCCAGATGTGGCTCACAGACTTCCAGCCCCGAGGGCTTGAAACTCATCATGGTCGACCTTGGGAAAAATCTATGGTGGCTACTGCGTGAGAAGAATTATCCAGCTGTGCAATCTGACTAGGCCAGAACAATTGCCTCAGATGAAGCGTGAATCCAGAGCAAGTATCTTCACTTCCACTGGCCAGAAGGGCCACTCAGGTCCAAAGCAGCTCAAGGTGAAATGGTTCTGAGGCTTTGGACTCACTTCAGAGATGCGGAAGGTGTTTTCTGCATGACATTTGGACACGCTCCGTCATGTCACGAAAGCTCTCCCATGCCTTAGACACCCTCAAAGGCCCCAAAGGCACAGAGGGTCACCAGGCACAGAGCAAAAGGAATGGATGGCAGCAAAATGATGACCCGGTTGGTGCTTGGTGGGCCTCGGTGGGGAGACCCCCATCAAGGTGCCTTCCACCCTTGCTGTGGTTCTCTGAACCTCCCTTGGTGGAGGCACTTGGAGGAAAGCTTTGAATGTCAGTTGTGGTATTGAGCAGGGAGGTGGTGGAACCAGAGCTGACAAGGCTGAAGAACCGGGATGTTTTGATAAGCAGGAGTGGGAATATCTGCCACCCCCTTCAAAACCCTGTTTTTCAGTGCTTAACTGCAATCTTCCAGGAGCTGAGGGGAAATGGATTGCATGCAGTGTGTACACACACACCCCTCTTTTCTGCACTTCCAGGGATGTTTCAGAGAGATTTGGAATCCTTGGAGACGTTGCTCTGAGAGCCGCTGTGACACAAGCGAGCCCTCCAAAATTTAGCCTCTAAACCGTTCAAGGGTTTCCCTATTAGAGGCAGAGGGGAACACCCACAGCTCGGGAAAACGAGGCAAGGCTCGTCTCTGCCTTGGAGCCCAGCCAGAGCATGATGTCATTCCAGGACTCCTCACGAGGCAGCCGCATCCAGACCAATGCGGCAGGCTCCGCGTGAGCATTTCCACAACATCCCTTGGCCCAGCGCCTCATCAATGCACATGGCCAGAAACCTCACAATGGATGTTATTGCAGTGAGAACCGTAGCCGGCACTGTGATCATGACCTCTGGGAGGAAGGGGAATCGCATTCAGAAACACAACACCCTCATCTTCCCAGGCAGTGCTGGAATTAATTTCTCTGTAAAAGAAATGAAGAAACAGCTTCATTTACTATAACAAATTGCTAATATAGCATAAGCTGGCTCATGTAAATGAGTTTCTGCCTCCCCTGTGGCTTTTTCTATCAACTTCCCAGACTAATTGTGTGCTTCCTATAAAGACCTTTCAATAGTCGGCTCTTCCCTGTATTGCCAGCAAACAGTTTCACCGAACCCCAAAGGCCCGAAGCCAAAGATTAGATGGGCCGGGCCAAAGCAATATGCATGAAGCCGCTCTCCTGCCTTCCGGAAAACTCCTGCACTGTGCTGACTTTCCAGCACAATCCTGAGGAGCTGAAACCCAGAACTGGGTGAAGGCGGGAGAAGGGAGGGAACCCTGCTCTGACCATGACTTCTGCTAGGCTGCAATTTCTCCATTTTTATATATTTATTGCTTATTTATTTACATGTATTTATAGGCCACCTATAATCACCAAGGCCTTCCTAGGTGACTTACAATGCATAAAAAGTATTAACAGAGTAAAAAACATTAAAACCAATGAAAACATACAGAATTAAACATCTACAAAAAGCAATTAAAAAGGGCCACAGCATGCAGACTAAATGTTTAAAAAAATCCTAAAGAGACATGTCTTCATCTAACACCAAAAGGGGAAAATAAAGGTGAATTTATATATGGGTCTGTTACCCACATTGCAAAATTCTTAATCTCTGGGAGGAAAAGGAGGTGAAATTTGAAAACTTCAGATGTGGGGGAAAGCAAAGCTCACAGTGACCCATCTGTATTTAGACAGGGTAGCTCTTGTGGTGCTAATTAAGCATACGCACACACGGTTCCAGGGCTTTAAGCCCATAAAAGAGCAGTCATCCCGAAGGCTAATTTCCTGCTCTTGCATTTTGCTCTTGCATTTTGTGGTTATGTGCCATTAAGTCATCTCTGGCCCTACGAAACAGCCTCCAAAACGTCCTGTCCGTAGAATGCAAGTGCCCCAAGGTTCGCCTCAGCCTTTGCATGCTAAATGTCGCATTACGGGCCAAAACAAAGCCCGGGGGCCTCTTTCCCGGATGCACAGCAGCACGGGGCAGGGGATACCCGGGCCGCAAAGCCTCGCTGCGGTTCTGCAGGACCTTGGACAGCTCCGGGCAGGCAGTCTGTGCCTGCAGTACCGGAGGATGCTTCTTCCTTTGGGACTACCCCGCCCAGGTGCCACCCCTTTTCTGAAGAGCAGGGAAACCTCAAGCCTGGCTTCACATCTCAGGCTGGGTCGAGCCCTGTTAGGGCTTGAGGACCTTTGCTGCGATTTGAGAACGTGTCAGGAGAAGGTGGGTGGGCAAGGACCCCTCCCGTCTCCCTTCCCTTTCTCCTTGCGCGCTTTTCACTCCGTTAGCTATGGGTGCAAAGAAACAAAGGAGGAAACAAATGGAAATAACCTGACAGCTTTCCCCTTCCTCAAATCACGGCGAAAGGAAAGCAGCACCTCCTACTCGAGCTTGTCCTCGAACCCCACTGGGTGAAGTCGGGGGGCCCAGTGGCACGCCACTCCTTTCCCCCCAAAGCAAGCAAGCACAGCCCCCTCCCGGGCAGACTCTCCCACTTGTTCACTATGCCCAGGCCTTGGAGGAGCAAAAGAGCACGGACTTTTTAAATGGGGGGAGGAATTGAAGGAGAAGGAGGAGGTGCAGCTGTTTGGAGGTGCCGGCATCCCTCGCCCTCCACCTGAACTCAAGCAAGCGCAGAGCAGATTTCCCCCTGATGTTCATGGGACTTGCTTGTGAGTAAGGCCGCTGCAGGGGATGTGAGTTACTTCCAAGAAGACATGCATTTTAGCTTGTTGTTTCTTAAGCGAAGTGCAAAGCAGACAGCCAGGAAGGCATGAGAATCATAGAATAGTACAGTTGAAGGGGCCTTGAAGGCCATCAGGTCCAACTCCCTGCTATTGCAGGACACCAGTTTACACCATCGCACTCAGGTGGCTGCCCAGTTTCACACTGAATGTCTCCAGTGTGGGGAACCCCCCACCTCTCCAGGCAGCGGGTCCCACTGTTGCATTGCTCTGACCATGAGGAAGCTCTTCCTGATGTCCAGCCTGAATCTGGGTTGCTGCAACTTGACTTGATTATTCCGCATCCTACATTCTGGCATCAGCAAGGAGAGATCTCGACCTTCCTCTTTGTGGCAGCCCTTGAGGTACTTATAGAGGGATACCTACCGTGTGCTGTGCTTGCACCAGAATCTGGCTGCTTCTCAGTCAGGCAGTGAAAGCCAAATGCCACCCACAGCTTGGCTGTCTCTTTGCACCCATGCCAATCCTCTCGTTCCCCAGTGCACCAGGCCCAAAACTCGGCTTGGTCTGGCCTTCCTCCCCTGGTTGTTTTACCCCCATGTGCCCCAAGGCCCAAACCCTTCTCCCCAATGTGCAGAAAACCCCCATTCAGAAATTACTGGCTGTGGGCCACACCAAGTCCTCTTGACGAGCCTCAGAGCTGTGCATAATTCTTTTGTGTACACATTGTTTAAATATTTCATGCAAGCCTTAATGATATTCTAATCCTCTTGGAATGTGTGAAGGGGATGTCATTTGCATTCATTCTGGCCTTTTCCTTGCATCTCCTCGGGGGAAGTGCAGCCTCCAATGCATCTGAGGAAGCAGGAACACTGCGGGGGGGGGGGCATTTCCAGCCCTGTGGCCACAGTCAGCAATACGCTGCTGATGAAGCACCCCATTAAGAGCCAGAGTTTGCTGCAAAGGCCACTTTCCAGCTTGAAGAAGAACACTGTGTCTTTGGTCACATTTATTGTTAATAAAGATTCCTACCGAGAGGCATTACGCCAGATCTCTGGGTGTTTACAGATTACTAGGAAACTCATGCTGAAGAATGGCACCCTCTTCTCACAGCCAAATTCCCCACCCCATCCACAGCTTGGTTTCCCTGGCAACAGCTAGAAACACCATCTTCAGGTCCTATGGAAAGCCAAGGGGCTCAGAGCAAAGTATTCCAACACAGAAAGAGAAAAGGCAGCTTTGCAACAAACACAGTAATTTCAAACATTTAACCAAGTTTAGAATGCAGCTTTGATGAGTTTCAGGACAGCAAACACACTGAGATTTCATTGTTGGGGCACTTTATAACTGCAGAGCTAAAACTTCCCAATTGTCAGCCTTGAGTTTTCAAATGTAAGAAGAGGCGGGAAATCTAAAACATTTTTTACTCTGTCTAACCTGCCGCCCACCCTAACAGGCATTTCCCACAGTTATTCCAGACTTTTCCTCCAAAAAAGCTCTGGGTAGCAAGTGCATTTCCACATTTTTCCCTGTTCCTCCCTGCATATTTACAACAACTCCGTGACGTAAGTTGGGCTGAATGATATTGATCATCCAAAGGGAATTTGCACTTGGTTGACCTAAACCAGCCCTTAATTGGTGGGAAAGGCTGGATTAGAATCAAAATTCTAGGAGCCCTCCAGATATTTTGCACTACAGATCCCATCAACCCCCACAAGGGCCAACAGATGGGGATGATGGGACTTGCGGGTCACCACACTGGAGAACAAAGAAGTGGCAAGTGAGTTAAGCATCTGGGTGAGCTCAGCAATGGCTCAAGGAGGCCTTCTCCACTCCAGAGGTGCAAATTGCAAAGCAGCAATTAAAAGTGAATCTACCACCCTTTCCCCGTAAAAGAAAGCAAGCACTTTTTTAAAAAGTCCCTGGGTTTTCCAGGTGAACAAACCCAGCAATGCCAATTAAACTCAGCCCTGAAGGTGGTGTCACGGGGGCTAACCAAGGTGTTGCGCCGAGTGCCACACGTGAATCTGCCTCCTGGCCGTACGTCGCGGGGCATGCTCAGTGTCGCGAGCAGTCAGGGACAAGCTCATTCCCCCGAAGGCAGGTTTGCTGGCCCAGCATCACAAGAGAGGCCGAGCGGCTGGCTGAAGTGCCCCCAGGGACCGACTAGCAGGGCCCCAGCCGTGGGTGGCAGGTCCCCTGAGGGCCTTGGGGAAGGAGGGCGTCATGCTGAGAAGAGGGGAAATGCTGCTCTAGAAAGCAACCTTTCATCCTTTGGCACCGCAGATGTGTCTCCAAGCACCGGGGTATTCTGATGGTGGGAAGCACATCAATAACTGGGCTTGTACGGGGTGTGTAGAACACACGGCAAACTGCCTGGTGGGTGCACAGTTTGCCGATATCGTGCACCATCTTGAGACTGTGCAAGGCTTGGGTTGGTGGTCATGACCCATGTTGGCACCAGTTTGGTTGCGAGATCCAGGGGGCCAAATTTAGTTTGCTAGGTGGAAGGTTGAAATCCAGGTCCACTGAGGTGGCTCTCTTGGAAATGCTATGCATTCCAAGCTCCGGGCCAGCTAGAAAGACACAAATGTGAACTCTCAGTGCGTTGACCATAAAGTTGGGTCAAAGGAAAGCAGAGCTGCATATATCAGAGTTGACGCTGAACACTGGCCACAATTTCAATAAATGGAGGATTTCGATAAATATGTTGTGGGGGAAATGGTTCTTCATTCATAATTAGAGATACAGGTTTCGCTACATCCCACCCTCTCCGTGTTTTGTTCCATTCTATTGCCCCTCATTGAATGAGTTGGATTTTCCAGGGCTGGACAAGAAATTTGTTCCAGGTGTGCAAGGAATTTGTTCAATGCACACTACTGCAAGTGTGCCTTTGCACAGATAACAACCTGGGGGGAAACTGGCCCGTGAGTCTGGTGCAAGTCACATTCCCAGAAAACGGAACTTATTCATCCCGTTACTGAGTTTTCCACCATCCCTATTTAGACGTAACACTGCTGAGCATTACAGGGTGCGCAAATCTGGATTCTGAACCAGAGGATTATAAAATATTGGTGAGGTCACTAAAATATAAAATATTGGTGACAGCTGTGTAATGATGCAGGTATAAAAAACCTTCTTGTCTGACTTAACCATGCTCAGGAGTTCTCACACAGAATGTAAGAGCAGATTGAACTGTTCTCTCCCGGTTGGCACTTTCCTGGCATCATCCAGCTGAACAGCCAGTTGGTTTGGGACAGAACAGACCGATGCCATAATCTGATACCCAGATGTCCTGCCAGCTGATTTCAAAGGGTTCTGCTTCTACACGGAGCTCTTTATAAATTGTGAATTTACCAAGGGACATTCCTGGCTCCTCCTCTTCTTCCAGATCTTCATGCATGGAACAGCTGGTGGGAGAGGAACCCTGTGAGGTCTGGGCTTGTGTTGTTCCTGTTAGTAGAGTTTCAAATGGGTTGCTTTTTTTCCCCAGCCAAAAAACAGGGCAGTGAAACTTCAGCACCAGACTCAGATGTGGGAACTTCCCTTTTGTCTCCAGAGCTGAGGACAAAAGAAGCAAGATTCATCGGAGACCAGCTTGTTCTCCAACAAGTTCAACGTAATTCTGGAATGTGCCACTGCTGTAAGCTCTGCTTACATTGATGCACTTGCCCCAAAGCATGAGGCATTTGGCCTGTTCCAAAGCTGGAAGTCTCTCTTCCTTCCCAGACAATAGAGAAGCATTCCTCCATTCTCACAGTCCATCTTGATTAGACTTCCTATCTCATATATTTCAGAAAGTCTCAATTTTCCCCTGTATCTAGCATGTAATCTTCCAGATCTGGTCGTTATCATAATGGCTATTGACTTGGCCTACTTCCTGCGCTCTGAGAAAGGGCAAGCTCTGCAAATGCACATCTCTCCCCACCACAAGAACGCGCCCCACCACTTCTTCCCCAGACCTTAATCATGAATAATAGATCGCAATTTACCAGTTGCTGTGATAGTGAGTTATGATGCTAACAACCCGGAGCAACCACAATTGCTCCAGATGGCGTTGATGAAAGAGGTTCCCATTCGGCTTGCGTTTTGTTTTCTCTTAAGGCTGCTTCCCCCCGTGTTGCACACACAAACCCCG
This sequence comes from Varanus komodoensis, assembly GCF_004798865.1. Taxonomy (NCBI): domain Eukaryota; kingdom Metazoa; phylum Chordata; class Lepidosauria; order Squamata; family Varanidae; genus Varanus; species Varanus komodoensis. Next base: position 1,944,159 of record NW_025336520.1, read on the forward strand.
ATCAACGGACTATTTCCGAAGGACTGGATTATCCACGTATTCAACTTCCTCTTATATTGAAATGTATTCAATATGCCCGCTAATCTGTTTACAAGGAGGCCTTTCTATTAGGAGCGTAATGTTAAACAGCAGGATTAACAAGGGCTTACTGGCATGACTGTGTTTAGTCTCTGCTGTATAAAATTATGTATCAACGGCGGAGGGACAAATAATATGACTAGAAGAAAGAAAATGAGAGGACCAGAAAGTGGGGTCCAGATCATTACTATTAATTTATGAATGCAGGCGCCTTTCCTTAAATTGCATCAACATAACTTTTGGTAAGTCTGCCTTTGATCACTTCTCCCACACATTCTTTTAAAATAATTGACTCACAGCATAAGCTTATCTGTGTTGAAGAAGCAGGGCCTACGCAGTTCAAAGGGACTGAGTCCCAGGGTTGCAGCTGCAGTATATGCATCATTTATACTTTTATGATCTTCGGTCGTATGACTTTAAGCCACTAGCCCAGGGTGAATTACACTCTCTACCTATTATGGGATATGTAGTAAAAACTATTAATCACTTCACAGCATAAAACAATACACACAAACATAAATAAAATAAAATCCAAGACAACTTTAATGTCAATAAAGAAGACATTGAAACTGTGGAAGATTTTGCCTGCCTTTACTTAGTCATCAATTCAAAGGGATGCCTGCATCAAGGGAATCTGGCCAGGGCGACTTCTTTTATATTTTATATTTTATATTTATTTTATATTGTTAATTTTAATTTTATATTGTTATTTTTTGTATTTTATTGTATTTTATTGTGTTGTAAGCCGCCCCGAGGCTTCGGCAAGGGGCAGCATAGAAATGTTCTAATAAATAAATAAAATAAATAAATCTGAGGAAGGACTGAGGTTGGAAGAGCAGCGAGGAAGGAAAACTAGAAAAGATCGTCAAATGGAGAGACCAAAGCCAAGAGACCAAAGCCAAGTTCATCTGCGCTATTGTATTCCCGGTCGCTCTGTGGGTGTGAAAGCTGAATAGTGAGGAATGTTTCCAGGAATAACCTGGACTAACAGAAAGATACACAAGCAGGTGCTAAATCAAATCAAGCTAGAATGCCCTCTGGTGAAACAGAGGCTGTTGTATTTTGGGCCCAACGTGAAAAACCCTGAAGAAGAGAATCCTGCTAGGGAAAGTCGAAGGCAGAGGAAGAGGAGGGAGACCAACTAGGGGAAGGATGGATCCCATCAGGGAAGCCATGGCCTTGAGTTTCCAAGAGCTGAGCAGAGCTGCCAAGGGCACGCGTTCATGGGGCCGCCTAAGTCAAAGACAACTTGACGGCAGCAGCAACAAGAATTGCAGTTAGAGTACAAAACAACGTTGGCATGTCCTGTGCATGTGTGTTTGTGTCCACTGCAGATGTAAGGAAATCCTAACAAAACAGTCTTTACCACCTGTCTAAAACTGAGTCACAAGGGGGTGAAGCTGCTGTTGGAAGATGACTCTTATCATCCACCCAGCTTATCGTTCGACAGTGGGGTGCTTAATGGGGCCTTGAATGACAGGCAGGTTCATATTAAAGGAACACCTCATTTTCTTTGGCTGGCAAATGCTGCAATCAAAGGAGCATCCGGGCTTCTTAGATGGAATGTGAAACTTCAGGCCCTTTGTTTTAAAGCTTCTCCTCCTAATACTCCAGCACCATATTAATCTCTGAAAGTGTACAGTCTCCCTCTCTCTCATTCTCTCTCTCGGGCAGAGATGTGGTGTGCAAGCAGAGACGAATAATCAGACCGACAGAGGGTTTGCTAAATGAGCCCTGAGTGAAGCAAAGAAATGAAGGTATTTAAGGAAAGGGTGCACTGCAGAGGTTCCAGAATGAACATTTGCTGGAAACAATATATTAAGCTCCCTTATTAAAGAGCTTTTCAGTCATGTATTTTTGATACAGTTGATGCTCTGGTTGAATTAGTGTCTTCATACATTTTGCATTAAGAATCCAAATACTTTTTAAAAAAACATTTCTTCGGATTCCACTTGAACCAAAGAAGTGAAGATTGCAAGAACTGCTTCTAGTTACAGACTCCCCTGCAGTGCTTCAGTGATTCAGCAAACCCTTAGACATCAGAAGAAGGATGTCTCCTTAGCTTAGCTCAAAACTTGTTTATTGCAAAAGAGAGAAAGGAGAAATGAGTCCCGCAAGACATTTCATCATCCTAGAGAAATGCTGCCAGACATCTGTACGATTAGCTCAAATCGCGATGGCAGCCTCGGCACCCCTGCACCACCGGCGCTCCTGCCACACCAAACGTTCCAAGGGGTGCGTTCGCAGAGCAGCAGGAGGTGGCTGAGCGTCTGTCTCCTGGACGGAGGAAAGGAGCGATGGCGCAGAATTCAGGAGCAAAAGTGAAGGGGGAGTTTGTTCAGCCTCAGAGCAAAGGGGCCTGGAAGGCCATGCCATGTGCAATGTGTCCCGCACATTTGAACCCATGCCCAGAGATACCTGTTGCCTTGTTTCTCCAAAGAGAACCAAAACCGTTGTGCACAGTGCCTCAAGATGGTTAGGCCACTAGAGGGAGACCTGCTCGCCCCTAGAGGTTGTCTGATGAGCCACAGCATAGCTCAGCTTCCCAGCAACAGATGGAAACACAGCCCCATGAATCCAAAATGTTGAGTGAGAGGCTCAAAGAGGAGGGTTCCCCATTCTTCCCATTCTGTACTAGATTCCCCCAAGCCACTGAGGCTGGGGCTTTGCAAGCATCACAGGTGCAAATGACAGACGTCATGGTCTTCTGCAAGTCTTCCCAGTCCCTTCCTCCTGTGTTCCTTATGCCTCACCACCAGATGCCCAGAACACAAGGGATTTGGGCATGCTGCACAGATGAGCACCAAAAACTTGGTCCGGATATGAATTTCTGTCCAGTTTGGTTTTGCTACAACCTCATAAAGAATTTGTGAGGTTCTCCAAATCTGGGTCCGAAAGAATTTGAGATGTAAAATATCTGTGCATGGGAGAAATCAAAACTGAGAGAGTCGTCCTTCCAGTTGGATCCAGGGCTTTGAATGCTTAGCTCATTGAATTCTGGCTTTGAACCCCCCAGGTACAGGGCAACGTTAGTATTACATTGCACAGGTCCAACGTGGCCATCTCTGTACTGGGAATAGCCATCCCTGTTGAATTTGACTTGTGCAGACGGCCAAAAATTCTGCGGTGGTTACTCTGCTGTGTGTCTACAACTGGATTAGTGCACTTTGCACCCGATGTTCCCCCAGCCCCAACTCGAGGACCTTCTTCACTGCCATGGGGCTCATGAAGGCACTTCCTCCATGACCGCAACTTCTTGCAAATCTTGCAAGGAATTGCTGGCTTCAGCTCTCAGGAATGCCACGGCATCTTTTAGTCAAGAAAGTAGCATCAGGCAAAAGGGGGCGCTGGGGTCTAAATCTGGTTCTGTAATGCTGGTGCATTGCGATTCGAACAATTCTTTTTTTATCTCATTTCATTATTTAATTCATGAATCAAGCTACAGATGAACTTGCCACCCAGTTATAAACCAAGGTGTTTATCAGCATGTTGAACCAACCATAGCATAAGCCCGGGAACCAGTCCAGGCAGACTCCAAAACAAACACGAACTTCTTCCTCTGTTAATTTCATTTCTGAGTGCTGTGTGTGAATTGTAATCTCATCCCATCATCACCTGTGCCACTGAAGTGATGAGGTGAGCACTTCATGTCTGATTAGCAATCTCCCTCGTTTATCTCTTCTCAAAAAGTGAACATAATTGCTTCCAATTTTTCCATATTAGGAGCAAATCGCATTTCTCAAAGAGACAGAATTGTTCGCTAGCGTGCATAGGCATCTTCCCTTGCGTTGGGCTAGTTCAGGTCATTTAATTTCCTGGACACAGTAAACCAAGGAGGAGAAATAACAGCACTTTATAGAAGGAGAACAAGCAGAGATTGGGCATTCCATGTGGCTGATAATAGCCTACAGTTTCCATTAAAGGGGAAGAATGAAAGCAGAGATTAAATCACGTGGAGGAATGTTTTTGCCTGCACTCGGATCTCCCTCTATGGAACGAATTCCTGTTAAGGCACACTGGGGACAGAGGAAAGACCTCACACAGCATCTGGTGCTAAGTCGCCTCAGTTCCCTGAGCTGCAATATCCATGGGGCGAAGTAGGATGCGCCTCTCCAAAAATGCAGGCAAAGCCCCCGAGTGCACATGGGCTGCCCAACCAAGCAAGTGAGCTGGTGTCAGTTCTCTCTCCTCCCTTTATCTCCCTCCCCACTTAACTTAAGTGTGTGATACGTGTGTGAATGCACACGTGCGTCAAAGGAAGCTTCTATTTCTAAGCATGTGACGTTAGAAAGCAGGCAGGCAAGGCCAGGTGGCGGAAGAGGAATAGAGTTTCCAGTGGCCCAGGGGTGGGTGGTCAGTGGGTGAGCCTTGTGTCCACCCGTCCCCACGTGATCAGCAGGTGTAGCATTGCTAGAGGAGCATCGTGTGGATGGACCAGCATCAAGTGAGGTCACCAAACAGGAACCAGGAAATGGGGCCAGGCTAGAACAAGGGTGTTGAGCTTCTTTCAACCCAAGGACCCAATTCCTCTGTCCTCTCCAGGGCAGGGCAGGGCAGGGCAGGGCAAAGAAGCCCCCAAATGCCAGTGCAGTGTAGCTCAAGGCTCTTACCACCAGAGACTTCCCTTGGCAGAGGCTGTCCCACCTTTCTGCAGGGGGAGAAAGCCAGGAAACCAACCCCCAAATGATTCATGGTCAGGACATATCTAATGGCTGTTGAATTGGGGGAAGGGATGGTACTTGAGTATTTTTAGCCAAAAGATGACTTCTTGTCTGCTGGCTTTTTTAATGTTGTTTATGAACATCGTATTTTCATAAAAGTCGAACTGGAAGTCTATTTATAGGTATATTATAAGATTTTTGTTGTCAGATAATATTTCACATTACAGACTTGGCTATCAACATTGTCTTTGCATGATGGCAGCCACTTTTGGCTTTCTTTTCAACAGTAAAAACAAGTAGAGAGAAAACTGGAACCAACCCCAGTGCCTACAAAGGGCCAGTCTCCTGGCTCGCTTCAGGTTTGGGGGAAAACATGCACAAGAAACCCTCAGTGGGGGGTGGGGGGGCACCTCCTTTCACGGCTGTTGCTGCTTCCCGCTTGCTTGCCTCTTTCTCTCTTTACATGTCCATAGAGAGGACTTGGAGACAGGCATCATGCGGGTGGGGTGGGGAGGATCATACACCAGCTGGAGCCCACAAACCTCCTTCAAGTTCCATGTTCAAGAGCATCCACAAGGAGTGGTGGGGGCTACCTTGAACGCCTGGTCTCCACCCCTGCAGAATTGTAGGAATGACTTGACTAGCAAGGTATCCTTGCCATACAAGCTAATGAAAAGTCGACCTTGGCTAGAACAATATAGCTCACTCCTTTAAGACAGTGGCATCGCTACAAATGTTTTCTCTTGGGGGGGGTGGAGACAGATCCGGCTGCTGCAAGTCCACTTGACTGAAGCTGTGATGCAACATCTGCCCAACATCTGTGGCTGCAGGTACGAGGCAACATCTGCCCACGACTGTTCTGGGCATGTTGCTTCCAGGTCGCCGGGAAGAACACATGCCGCAGTGTGAGCTCAGGGCAGAGTGAAACAGCCCTGCAGTTCTCGGAGGAGGTGGGATGGCAAAGGCAGCAAGGTTTTGGACAGGTGCGGGGGAAGCAACATAGACTGAGTCCTAAAACTGGTTTCGAAATGGTCCAGAGCACAAACGTTTTAGGAGAGGACTAGGAAAAGTAGCGTCCGCTTCATCCATGCTCGTTATCGCTAACAGGTGAGCTTTGGCTCACCTCCTTGACAACCATCCCGACTCCTCCTGATGTGGTGAAGGTGTGTGCGTTTTAAATCAGCCAGTGCAAGTGTTCACAGTGATGGAGAGCTCCATCCTGTTGCCATAGGAACGGCGAGAGGCGACTCAGCCTGGCTGGAGAGATGCAAGCCTTCAGTCAGTCAGAATCATGGCAACAGCCAGGCGTGCTTTGATGGGCAGAGGCCTGGCTGGACCGGAAAGGCGACGGCAGAGAAAAAGGGAACGCGTGAGAGCATCCTCTGAGTCCAGTGTGGCAAGGGAGGCCTTGGACTGATGGGCTGGGTAGAATAATACTAAATAAACAAAGAGGCCATTGTGGGCTCTTTGCCAGGGTTTCTTCAGAGCTGGTCAGCATACTTTTCAACATGAATGAAGACATGCCCAGCCTTCGTCAGAGGTGGCTTTCAGGACCACACCAGGATCCTACCCCAAAACCAGAGTTGGAGAGGTGGGCCAACGGAGGAATCCTTATGTGCTACGCTCGGGCCATCCAGTTGCCTCTCACTGCCGGCTAGTCGCAGAAGCTGGTGTATACTTCAGTCCCCTGGTCCCATCTTGGTTCTGGGAGCTTATTGGGCTTGTGCCCATCACACCACATGAGGACCTTCTGTTCAAGGCCTGGACTCCCCAGCATGGGGTTCTTGCAGAACAGAATCATACGACTCTGTCTTATACCCATTCAGCGTCTTGCCCACCTACCCCAGCGTGGCTGGCCTCTTAGCTGAGGCTAAACAAAGATTTTAGGTAAAGACGGCTCTGTCCCATCTCCTGCTGAACATAGTAGCAGTTCTTGGCTCTTAGGCAAAATGTAAAATGTGGACTCTCACCAGGGTTGGGCAACCTGTGGCCCTCCAAATGTTTGGTCAAAATCCATCAGCCTTGGAGCTTAGCCACTAGTGAGGGGATCGTATGAGTTGTGGGTTGAAAAAGCAGCTGGAGAGCCACAGGTTGCCCACCCAGGACCCAAGTGGTGAGAGACTACAGTGAAATGTATGACTTTTAGCTAATGTGCCATGGAACCGGGAGCTGTCATTTGTAAGCTCAGCCTGGAGGATTGAATCGTGGGCCTGGACTGTTGATTTTTGATTTTTCCCAGCTTCTGTTCCAATGTTCTAAATAACTGAAGGTGACAGAATCCAGCCTCAGGCAGATGTTTAATCTGTGTATAGTTACATGCAGGCAGGTAAGATAACCACATGTCCTACCATATAGAAGACGTCCTTCTATTTCTGGCCATTCATTAATTGAAGGGCAGCCCGGTCCAAGCCTGGTTTGAAGATCAAGGGAAGCTGGGCCTCGAAGTTGCTTGTCAGCACTTACCTAGCCCTGGAAAGTGGACAGAGCTGCAAGTCACAATCTCACAATCCTCTCCACTATTCTAAATTTGCTTGTACACATCCAGATCGGCTTACACAAATCTGTGTCCTCTCATTCCATGGGTCTCGGAGAGGCATGTGAACTCTCTATAAAGGTGGGGCCCAGCTGTGTCTGTGGGCCCCCTGCACCCGACTTCCATGCCTCCGTGCTTTCAGAGGGTCCGTCAGGCTTAGAACCATTGTCCCAGTGGTGGAATGGGGTTTTGCCCTACCAGAAGGACGTGGGTTGTGCAGATGGAGCTGGTCGATATCACAGTTGCGCATGAGTCCAGAATCTGACAGAAGGATCAGTTACATGACAGGCACTCGAAGTCCCGTGAAGCGAAAGCCCTTCAGCACTTCCTGCAACACAGAGCTCGGCACTTCTATCAGCGCAACTGCTTCTCAGCTAATTAACTGCATTCTTGAGCCAGCATCACTGGGAGTATTAAATATTGATGCTTGGAGAGCCCCAGGAGACAAGACAGCACACGTTCTAACACCTCACCTGAAGCAGTGAGAGATGTCGTCGCGTTCCGGGGCATGCTTGCGCTCTCGGCTTCACGGAAGCAAAATTACAGCTATCTCAGAATCGGTGGTACCTGAATGTCACCACTGAAGGGGCTGAACAGAGCCCACTGCAGATGATTTATCGAAGAGCGGCACTCTTGATCTGTGGGGTGCTGGAGCCGCGGCTCGCAGGGCCAGAGCAACTTTTGGATGAGCGGGGATGTGGATCACCACTGCCTCCGTCCGAATTCCCCGGCCCCATTGAGCGGAGCTGCAGCCCCAGTGCGGAGGGCAAGAGGGCAGTGGGTGGGTTTTCCCTACAGCCGGAGGCTCTACTGAGCTCTCCTTGTTGCCATGCAAAGTACCTGGGGGCAGACGGTCTCCCACGGTTAAGGAAGCCCTGCAGAAGGCATTTATGTAATGTAGGTACACCATCCACAGAAAGAGGAAGGTCAGTGCAGCTCCTTGTCTTTCGGACTAGCCTTGCTGCAGGAGTTGACCAGGTGGGCACCAGTCCTTCCACATTCACCACCGAAACATTTCTGGGGAGACCAATGAGGCTGACTCCCACAGAAGCGGCTACTGGACCGCAGCTCAATCGACTGCACACTCTTTCTTTCTTTTTTAAGAAATCGCAACATCTCTCTCATCATCCAGGAGCTTCCCTGAAGGCCACCCCAGGCTGCTCCAGGCTGCATCTTTCTTACCTCCTGGGCTGCCTTTCCGGCCTGAGGTCAAGGTCAGGAACACCCAGGGCAAAAGTTTGCCATGTTCGTCTTTGCGAATCGTTGCCCCTGCTGGCATCCATGAGTTAAAGTAACAGTTAATGTCCTGTTCCCACCTGAATAAACCGTAGCACCAAGGCTAATAAATTGCTGAACCGGCGAAGTGGAAGATGGGTTTGACACAACACACTGGGCACTAAATGGAGGCGCCGTCTGCTGAGCCTTCCCTTTCTCGGACGTGGCATTTCCATGTACTGGCATTTATTATCTGGATGTTTAACACTAACATGAACAAATAGAAATGAACCTGGCAACAGCTGAGAGGCTGAGTGTGTGTGTGTGTGTGTGTGTGTGTGTGTACTGACAAAAGTTCTGGTCTTTTGATTTTATACTAGTGGTTTCTTAACACCCATCTGTTACCAGAACAAAGCCATTTAAAGTCTTTCTTCAAAACAGGTTTTTTTTAAGCTGATAGACTGGCAAACCTCATATGCCTGCTCTGCCTTCACCACATTTTCTTTCCTTGCTGTCCTCCCTTTGCCACCCCAAAAAAACATACAAGTCTATCCCACATATATTATAAAGGGCCCATTTTCAGGTGCAATGGTACCCATTCCTATCCAATGTCTTAAGCTCAGTGTTCCTGCTTGGAGCAACATCTTCTGGATTTCCACTGCCTTATTCAGGACCCAGCACCCAAGACAATAAGCTGGGGAATGATTACAGCGCTAATGAAATTTTGCCTGAATTCAGCATTCAAGAGAATTCAGTCCGTGACTCTTTGAAATATTCATTTATTTATTTAAAACATTTCTATGCTGCCCCCATCGCAACAAAGCCTCGGGGCAGCTCACAACAAAAACAAAAACAAACAAAAGCATACAAAAATTTTTACACTAAAAATATTAAAACCCGGTGCATCTCGGCTTAAATTTTTTTAAAAATCCTACATAATAAATTAACACTTAAAATAAGTTTTAAATTAAAAGGTGCATGATAGTTGGCACCTTTTTATGAGCATGAAATATGAGCATGATAGTTTGAGATGTCATTTTTATTGCTTTTAAATGTTGCAATTTTCTGTCTGAGGATGATAACTTTTCAGGCCAAAATGGTTGTTTTAAACTTGCTAAAATCAATACCTTTGATTTAGCAAAAATGCACTACATAATTGGATATGTTGATTGAGCATTGGATTGGGAGAAAACAAATTGAAAGTGTACATGGAATTTGTTCAGGTCAATTTGTTCAAGAATTCAGCAGCCCAACTTTGACTAACGTTGCGATGGGAGCAACATTGCCCATTATTAATTGGTTGATCATATTGATATTGATATTTTTGCTATTAGAGTTGTTTAAGGGTCATTTCACATGGGAAGCAGAGGAAAAGCTTGGCTAGACTGAACTAGGAACTGCAGCTGCTAACCTGGGTCCGTGACAAATAGGCCTGTAATAGAACATGTATTTGTAAATGTCCCATTTCACAGGAGCTCTGAGCTTTTAGGAGGCCTTGAGCAGGACTTCTCAGTGTGATCCCTCAATCTGTGGCTCTCCCTTCTTGCCACACCCTTCTCCAGACCAGAGCAAAGGGTACAGTGGTGAAGAGGGGGGGCCGTTCCTGGGGGAGCTTGACATGAGCTCCTGCTGGGGCTTGGGACCTCCCTGGAGGCCCATTCTGAGTCACACCTTCCGTCTTCCCATGTTACTTTCCTATGTAAGCCTCATTATACCCTTACCAAATGTACTGTGGGAAGAAGGTCCCCCCTGTGCTCTTCTTAATGGCAGTTCACTGTACCTCACTTCACGTTCATGGGAAACAGGCCTTTCACATTGGAAAAGGGAACCAAAGCAGTTCCATTTGCTATTTGGACCTTTTGACCATGGTCCCCACCAAGAGAATCAGGGCTTCCCATCTCTGTCCCTGGGCTCTTTCTTTAGGAGGGGCCAAGCAGGAGAAGTTCTTGATGGATCGCGACCCCCGTAAAGGTGGATTTGCAAGGCCAAAAGAGAGTAAGGATATGATATGTGGATGTACTTATCTATTCCTCTCTACATCATCGTGAGGTTAAGTACCACTTTGGCTCGGTGCCCAGATGTGATGCATTGTGGGCCATGCACACTTCTTCACGGCATATACTTAGCTTCGCTAATTTAATTGCTAAAGCTGGGGGGGGGGGGTTAATGATGTCACGCTTTCCAGGGCTGGGGATACTGAGTGCTACCAATTCTCACAGTGCCACCCAGAAGGAGAAGGCTGTTTTGTTGGTCTTTTGCAAAGCTTGGTCACTGGCAGAGTCGAGGCAGAGACACTGTGGATCACGTCGATCATTTAACACAAACACCCTGTTCCTCTTCAACATTTCCAGAGCAGTTTTCAAACCGGAAGAGTATATTAAGATACAGGCCCAACTGAAAACAGCCAGTGCCTGTGAAAATACACATTTGAGCAATGCAATCTAAGCGAAGCAACCAAGATAAACACCCATTTCAAACAGCATCAGCAAGGGCCTATTTATTTTTTAAAAATGGATTAAAGATTTGCATTTTGTGTTCTTATCTGAGCTGGCAGTGTGTCCCTATAAGCACAAAGAGGACAAACCCCTCTTCCCGGTGGCTGGCTGGAGTATGCTCAGCCTTTTGCTGTGCTTCCGGGAGGGATTTTCACAGCCCTCACTTTGGAATTGAACCTGCAATCTTCTGCATGCCATGCCAGGGCTCCAGCCCTGCGGCACCGTCAGATTCAGGGTATGTCATCTTCCCTTCCTCACTGATTTCCCCTCAGTTTGGGGGTGAATGTTACTGTATCAGTACCGTTCCAATTAACGAAACAAATAACCCTAAATCCAGATGTGAATTTATTTATTTATTTATTTATTTATTGTATTTATAAACCCTCCCATAGCCCATCTTGGGGTCTCTGGGAGGTGCACAACATAAAACAGAATAAATAACAATAACAACCAATAAAAGCAATGAAGAACAGAATACAAGGGACTCATCATCTCAACATGCCTATAACAGAGTTAATACAACTTAGAACACGGTAGTAGCTTGAAAACAAACCTCAGTAAGCAAACATCAATAGGAGCAATATTAAAACCTAGTTTTAATGTTAACATCGGGGCCTTTCCCAGTCAAAAGGCTGCTACTTATTGCTGGGAATGCAGATGCCGGCTGCAGCCAGCTTGGGGACGGAGGTCAGGGCTCAGTCTGTGATTGGATTTTAAAAGCCGTCATGGACAAGATCTGCTGGCCAGCCAACAGTCTGTGCAGCTTGGCAGGGACAGAGTATCCCAGTCGTCAACTCTCTGGTCTTCTAGAGTTTTTCTAGGAAGACTCTTTGGTCTTCCTAGAAACTCTGACACAGCCTCAGTTACGACAGTCCCATTGACTTTACGGACATGTCATTCCTACCCACAGTACAAGTCCAATATTGGGTTCTCCTGGGATACAAGAAATAGAGGCTGGGAAAGCCTCCAGTGTGGCCATTTGCCTTTGAGGGTTGTTCTCGAGCTCTTCCACTCATATTCTTGAGACATCTGCCTCTCACGGCTGCGTGCCCCCCTCACCTCCTCCTTCCTCGTGATGGACAAGCAGTTCCTTCAGGTGAAGAGCAGAGGGGCTACCTAGCCAGCGATACCTTTTGCTTTCACTGTGCACAGGTGATGCTTCTCTCTGTACCTCTCATGCTGTATCACAAACTAGCCATTTGGCATGATGGGCAACTGTCAGAGGAGATGCAAACACTTTGATGCAGGTGGAAGAATTTGCACAGCATTTTGAACCTACATCTGTAGCTGCAGCCCCCTTTCCGGACCTGCTTTGGAGTGGAGCGATCCTATTAGCAAAACTGCCCTGGCCCTCAGCTGTATTTGGGGTTTTAGAAGGGACTCCTTTCCAAATACCTGACAAGGAACGCGAAGCTAGCAGATTGCTATTTTCTCATTGCACCCAGTGTGTCATACAGTAGAAAATGCTGAATATTCTGCATGCAAACACACAAAGTGAGTGGCGGTTGCAGCAAGAGAAGTGGGATTTCGGCACGAAGCCTCTACCGCCACGAACACTCCAAAACGAAAAAAAGAAACCAAGGACAATTTTGGGCTTGCCAAGAAGCCTCTTGCACAGCCACAGGGGAGACAATGCAGTGCAGAACTAGGGCAAAATCCATAATGTTTCCATCAATTTTGATATAATAAAATCGGATCATATATACCAATCAGGATGCATTATAGAATTTTTAAAAACTATTTCTGAGCAAATACAACGTGAATAGCAATCCATCAAAGACTAGAGCCAGCTGAAGATCTTATCTAAGGTGGAGCTACTGTTTAGGTGATGGCTCACAAAAGCTATGGGCTGAGAGTAAGTCGAAAAATATTTATCAAAGAACAAGGGCAGATTGGCCAAAAGTTTCTTTGCGGAGCGAAAGGGTTGTACAGCTCCGGCTGCGGGACTTGACAAACCGGTCCTAGACTTCAACTGGCATCCATCTTAATACAACTCATATTCTCCAGTTCTGCCACACTCTAGTGTGAAAGGGTTATGGAACTAATGAACATGGACAATGCCAGGAGGGGCATTAAAACATCATTTTAAAATCCTTTATCCACCTTGTCAAAATGTAAGTCCACCCCATCTCCCACGATTATGGATTTTTTAAAAAATCTGTACAGCGCTTAATACATTTCAGGCACTTTACAAATTATAAATAATAGGGTTTCACCGTTGTCTAGCTGGAGCTTCATAGAACTTTATAGTGGTGTTAAAGAAGTATTTTCTGAAGATAAGGGAAATGTGGCCTCACAGGCTTGAAAGGTTTGAGAGACCAGCTGGGGCTACGGAGAAGGCAGAGCGAAAGGACCCGAAAAGGACAGAATGTTTAAGTTGGACTTAAGCACGTTATATCTGGGAAGCCCATCTGAACAATCTCCAAGAATAAAATATGCAAAACATGAGAAACCCTTTGCTGGATTTACAGTTTGTTTCCTTTTAATGGAGATGAATGAAGCCAGCTATTTTAAATAAAAGTGCTGTCCTGCATAGGAATGTCCAAGTGATGCAGTGCAAACAAATTCTCAAAGCTGCCTTGCACCAAGGCTGGGCAATGTTCAAAGTTTTCTTTCTGGGGGGTGCCGCATTCCCCCAGAAGTTGTTCCTGAGGTGTTCCAGAGCCTTCCTCTCTTGTCCAGCCTTCCTCTTCTCTTGCCCTTGTTCTGTCACGGCTTCTCTCTCGCTGTGTCTCTCTCATGCCTGCACAAAACTGCGTCTCTTTCTTTCCTGGTCTGCCACACCTTCTGTCTCCCTCCTCACCCACCAGGACAAAGGGAGAAGGAAGGGTCACTCTTGCCAGAGGCCTGCCAATTTTGCAATGGCACCAAGGACTGCATGAAATCAGAACAAAAGCCGCCCACTCCTAATCTACAGAATGTGCTCAACACGGGGCCGTTCTTCACCTATTCCTTTTGCACAAAAGTGTGATCCAACCCCTTGGCCTTGTTCCAAAGCTCAGTTTCAACAGGGAAACCTAAAATGGCTGAAGTTGGGACACGAGAGAAATGATGGAGGAGAGGGGGAAGGAAGTGGAGAGAGTGCTTGGCAAGTAGAAGTTGTATCCTTCACTCCTTCTGGAGCATGTGGTTCTTTTGCAAGCAGAGCTGGAGATGGTGGCAAGAGCCGCGGGGCTGGCTCCAGGCACGCTGCCTTTGTTTCCCAACACCATCCCGCTGCACGGATTGTCTTGCCCTCCCAGGCCTGCCACCTTGTTTCCTTGGGCCACTTTGGCTTCTCATGCCTCCGCCTTTCCCCAGCTCTTCTGCCCACCCCTGCCCCGCCCCTCCAGGACCAACTCTTCCATCCTCTGCGCTTGCTGCTGATGTCACAACCGGCTGGCCAATCCATGCCGACAACAGCATCCCTTTGCCGATTGCAGCGCAAATGCATTTGCACATGGACTGTTGCAGATTAGGGACCTCCGGAGGAACCTTGCCATTCTGCACAGCAGAAAAGCCACCGAACCTACACACAGACGCCCAGCCTTGCACAACAGGGACCTTCCCTTCCCCCAGCATCCCTTCGGGACTTGAGCCTGGCTTTCTCTGCAGTCTGGCCACCTTGCTCTCCCTGCGTCCATCTTCTCCTCAGCATGTCTGATCACACACCAGTGAGAATGGCTTCAGAAATCTCGCCTCGCTCTCAATGTCCCCCTCCCCTTATCTCCCTTGGTACCCACTTTATTTATTTATTTCCCATCTCGCCCTGCCATTTCCTCTCGCTTTTCATGTACCTGCCTTTGGTTCTTTTTTGGAAAGCTGCACTTCCACCCATATGCATAAAATTAAGGGCAAGGGAGGAGGGGCGTGCTGAGCAAGATAACAGATCCCAGCCAGAGGGCGAGAAGGCAGCCTGTAAGATGCACTCCATCTTCATGCATGGGTACCAAGTGGCATCCTGAGTAGGCACATTTGGGCCCTGGCCAAGGGCCCACCCTTCTGCAGGGGCCCAATGCAAGGCCACCCAGAGTCTCCTGCTTCTTCTCCTCCCCACTACAGCCTACCTGTTCCCCTGCCTCCCACTCTGGCCCAGACGAAGGAGGCTGTGAGGACGGGCAGCAAATGCCTCTTTGCTTTCGGGCCCCCAACCTGTTCAGCAAGCAGCGGCAAGGAGTGAGAGGAGGATGTAAAAATGTGGCCAGTGACCATCGTCATGGGAAGTTGACTCTTCAGGTGACTCTCCACCAATCTTCCATCCCAAATTAAGCACTGGACTTTTGACTTGTTTCCCTTGTCCATCTGGCCCTGATTAATAAGCGGTACCTATTCAGTCTCAGCTCACAAGAGATGGGCTTGCTCAGGCAAACAGGAATGAACAAGGGGGAGAATTGTTTGGAATCGAACAGGGTGCTGTTTGGAGAAAAAGGCAGAGAGAGCAGAAAGAAACTCCTGCTGCTTATCTTGAAAATAATATGTTCTCCTGTTGTCAAAACTTCCTGAGGCTTTCACGGGGCCATGACATCCTGTACTGGGTGGTATTCTTGTATTCTTTTCTGCAACTCTCAGCTGAATTTCATTAAATTAAAAATGCATAAATGCTCAGCCATGTTTTCTTTCAATTTTAGTGTTCATAGAAGTAGAAAGGATTGATATGTCAGGAACAGCCGACTGCAGGGAGACAAATTTATGACCCTGGAAGTTCGGGGGCTCAACAATAGCATGAAGCATTTAAGTCTTTCTATTAAAGTAACTCATATTGAAAAACAAAACAGCAAGGCAATAGAAGGCGGTTTTGTTTTTGCTTTGCTTTTTTGGCCGTGGAGACTTTACTTATTTCATCAGAGGGAGACCAACAGAAAGCAATTTGTTACAGGCAGAGAGTCGAAAACAGCACAGTCGTTGTCCACAAAAAGAGCAAGACGTTGGCAAACATAAGGAGAATGAGAGACGAGGAGCTGCAGAGCTGGCCCCAAGGGACTGTGGGAGAGCCAGCTTCTCGGCTCACAATCCCATCACCTTTGAAATTATATTATCTGCTCGGTATGAGGCCCAACATATCACCTAGCAAGAACAGCTTGGCTGTGCGGGGCCTCAGCTCCTCATTCAAACAAAGAGAAAGTCCTTTTTCAGACCCTGCATATTTAACTTGTGGAACTCACTGCCACACAGTACAACCACACGTCCTGTTTTGCAGAGGAACATCTCTTTTAAAGGCCGTCTTCTTTTTGAAACCATTTCCTGTTTGAAACGCCAGCATTGGCTGATCTTTTAGAATTGCCCTGTCAGGTTCCAGTTTAAATGGGCAGAATCCTAGCTTGCTTCTGGTGGCAAGTTAGGATTTGGGTCACAGAATGGACAAGGAAGTACCCAAGACACCTAAACATAGCCTTCCACCTGATGATATGATGTCTTCCACTCACGGTGAGGTGGAAAATGCTGAGAGGTGCTCCACGCAGCCTTCCATATGTCCCACCAAGCGATGCGGTTGCCTTCAGCTGTTGTGTCCCCTTGTTGGTATGAAGAAGGGTGTTCAGTCTTGAGAAAGGCGGTTGCACATGGAACAGGAGAGGACCTTTGAGGACTTATGAGTAGATGGTCCTTTGGACTCCCCTGATCTTCTCTTCCACAAAGTGACCACCAATCTGGAAAGATAACCACAATCACAACTTGGGACTGGACTGAGTGAGCAGACACCATGAGAAGGTTCAAGACCACACCTGTTATGGAATCCCACCATGAGAAGTCCTTAATGTCCATTACAGAAGAGCCAAGGAGTCTCATCAGAAGTAGTATTGCTGGATATCTAGAGCAGGCCTCATGGGCAATCCAGATGATATTGAACCACTGGAATGTCCAACATGGCGCCCTTGGACACCTCTCTTGGTTCCTGCCAGGATCCCTCACACCCTCCTGATTTTAATCTTATTTTTAAGGCTTTCTCAATGTAATTTTTTTAACTGGGAGACTGATAGGCTTGCCTTCCAACAGCATCTTAATTTGGTCCAAAGTAGTGCTTTGCGGGGTTGGAGCTTAGATTTCACTGCTGCTGTGTAATTAATTTCTTGGGCAAGTCACTTTCCTTTAAGGCTTGCTGGTAAGCCTCCTGGGAATGAGCGTTTTGGGATGGTCATGCTCAGCATGACAGCCACTTTGGGAGGGCACTCACAACACTCGCGATTGCAAATGTTCCCCGACCCAAAAAGGCTGAGGGCCCCAGCCAGAACACATTCAGCAGGTCCTTCCCTGCATTCTGGTTCTCTACCATTCCTTTCACCTTGGAGGAAAAGAACGACATGGGACTGTCTTTCCCACATAGATGGAACTCAGCAACTCTAGTCCTGGAAAAGCCCATATTATTCAGTGGAACTATGAGCTTCTTTTCTACAAGAGAGCCAGGTTGGTGCATGGACCTCCACAGCCCTCTCGTATCACCTGGATGAAGTCTCTTGGTGAGCAATACAGTTAAGAAAGCCTTGAGGAACTTGTGCATTTCTTAAGCAGGAGTAACGGTGTCAACAAGGCCAAGAAGAGTAGGCAGTGTGTTTTCCACAGTGAGACAAGTGAAGAATTTGAAGGGCATCTCTTTAAAAGGCATACGGCATCTCTTTAAACACAGTCCAGATCCATCATGTGTTTCATCTTCCTGTTGTGGATATTTTTCCTCCATCCCAGAGCGTCCTTTTCGTTTGCCTGTCTAAGGGGCTGAATGAGAAGCTCAGCTGATTCGAGCGGATTTTGTCCGAAGGTTGTGAGGACCATCAAGTCCCACAAAATAAAGGGGACTCCGACTCTGTGAGCTCCTGATCAAATAGAGACCTGAGGAAGGAGAGAGGCAGAAAGGTCTCCATTCACATCCCTCGCATTTCCTTTTCCTTTTCCAAGCCATTTTCCATTCACTTACTGGATGCACACTCAATGAACAATCGTCGTACGAGGACCTGCCACGTTCCATTTGAGGAGAAGAAACAGAGAGCATGGAAAGCCAGTGCTCCTTGGAACATTCTGGAATGTGCCCGTGGACATCGGTCCCTTCCTTTCAAACAACATGCAGCCACTCTGAGGTATGCAGGAGTATGGCTATTGATTGATTGATTGATTGATTGATTTATATCCTGCCTTTTTCCTCAAAGGGCTCAAGGCAGCTTACATCATTCTCCTCCTCCATCTTATCCCCACAACAACAACCCTGTGAGGCAGGTTGAGCTGAGCGTCTGTGACTGGCCCAAAGTCACCCAGTTGGCTCCATGGCCGAGCGGGGACTAGAACCCAGATCCTCTGAGTCCCAGTCCCACACTCTTAACCACTACACCACACTGGCTCCTATCAAGTAAACTACAATGCCCAGGATCCCCAGCCACTTGGGGCCTCTGCAAACATGGCGCATGAGGCCAGGAATGAAATGTTCTCCCACCTGTAGATTGGCTGGGTCATGGGGTTCACTTTTACTCCACCCTTTGGCCATGAAGGCTGCCAGAGCAGCTTATGTGGATATAATATAAGCCAGTCCCTGAGACGGCATGACACAAAAGGAAAGGCAGCTGGGAGAGAGGAGGAAGAAAAGTGCGCTCAGACCCCGGATTCCAGGCTGCAGAGCGGAGGGAGTTCTTGAAGGGCTGCCTCCCCCACTTGGGCTGAATTCCGCAGCAGCAGGCAGGATGCATCCAAGCCCAGGAAGGGTGCTGGGCAGCTGCGGCTTCTCCATCTGCCAGCTCATGGCCCCCTCCAAGCCACCCGGGGGCACTGAGGCATCCACACCTGCATTTTTAATCATGCCCAGAGGTCAGAGCAGGGAGCCATGGCTGACACTGGAGTGCTCTGCAGAACTTGCTTTCTGCAGACCACCCTGCGGAGGAGACCAGCTGCCTCTGCTTTTCATCTCTAAGCCTGCAGGCTTGTTTCGATTTGCAACCTCCTGCGGATTCGGGGCCCCCAGGACCCCTCTTGAGCGGGGGGGGGGGCTGCATGCTGGATCACTGGCACCCCCCCAGCACATTTTCTTATGGTGTGCAGCCAACCCCTTCCCTTTGTACCACTGCAGCTTTTTGCACCAGCTCCCAAGCTTCTGTGGAAAACGTGGGACCCAAGCCTTCAGCTGCAGAGGGATGAAAGCAGTGACCAAATGAGAACCCAGAGCCCGGAAACCGCTTGCCAAGTAAAGCATTAGTTCCAGAAATTACAGGGGATGCAGAACTTACTTTTCAAAAACAACAATTAAAAGCAAAAAGAAGAAAAACGCACATTTCTGTCTAATGTTTGGGGAAGACTAATCATTGTTACAGCCGCTGGATGTTTATTTACTTCACAGCATTATTGAAAAGTGTATGTTCGACACAGTGCCAAAGCATTTCAAGGAGGGAAATGAACCTCAAAATGAGAAACGCTCTTCATAGAAGAGGATATTTTTTTATCTGGAAGAAAGCGAATATGGAAGAGAGATGCTGAGATGAACTAAGGGTTGGTTTATGTGGAATCTCCGACTTGCACCCTGCCTCACCCCACTTCCTCTGGACCACCCATTTCTCAAATACTTTTTGAATTGGGCGGCTGCAAAGGGAAGCCATGCCTTCCAGGGATTCCACCAAGATCACGCAAGGTGTGGAAGTGCATCTGGAAAGTTGTGTAGAAAGATGAGCGAGCTTCAAGCCATTGCACCATCCCTCGCGTGTGTGTGTGTGTGTGTGCCTTGGCAAAACATGGAAGGTCACCAAAAAGATCGCAAGCCAAGCAAGCTGGGCAAGCGCCGAGGCTGGGAATGCTTGTAGAAATCCAGATGCAATGAAATGCAGAGCGGTACGTCCCTGCAGAATGACCAAGGGCTGGGATTCTTATCGAGCCCTGCTAAGGAGATAGAATAGAGTGTATTCAGAATAAAACTGTCGGGTTTTCAGCAGTGATGTTTTATTAAAGGAATCATAGCGATACGGTTACAGTTGAAAATGACTGTGTGAGAGAGGGTATTCAAATCAGAGCACATCATTACACATATTGAGAGAGAACATTGGAGAGAGCTAGAACTTTTAAATGTGTTTAAAGTATCGAAATGCTTTTCCAACTAGCAAAGAAAAGACCCTTCCATTCAGGCTGGCCGAACTGAAGAGACAGTGAAAATCTTGAGAGCGTAGGTGCCTCGGTGATAAGACCAAAGCTCCATCTAGCCCAGAAGACTCAAAAGTAGGGCATGAAACACGTCACTGCTGCCCGTGTTTGGTCCCAACTTCTAGCAAATGTGGGTTTTAGCTACACATGCATATAGTCGGTCGGGAATGAGCTGTGAGAAGCAGAGTCAGAAACTGGGAGCTCAGAATCGTGTGACAAGCCAGGAAGCGATACCACGAAGCACACAACAGAAAAACAAGACACACCGGAGTTTTGGTAGATCATGCTGTACAAGCAAGATCAGCAGGAGGAGCAGTCCTTCCTGTACTGAAAGATCTAGTGGTTAGTTTGGATGGGAAGCATCAGTCCAGAAGGTTCTTCACTAGGAAGCTTCCCTGGGAACCACCAGAAGCCCATCAAAGCACCACACAAGGTCCACCAGCTGCTGGGATGGTTGCAGAGAGGCTGAGTGTCCTCCATGAATCTGCCTGTGCTTATCATTCTGCCTTTCTGGTCTGGATGCTCCTGTGGCGAGGAGACAGGCGCTCTGGGGATGCAGCCATGGGGTCAGGCTTGGCCAGCGCTCATCCCTTCAGCTGAAACTTGTATACCCCACCTTTTGTAGAACCATCGGATCAGAAAGCCTCGGAGGCGGAGGCACACACTGTGAGCAGCACAGACAAGCTGGAAGTGGAGGTACACAGACATCCACATACGCACAGCCCAGGCAGAGCGGTACTGAAGACAACTCCGTTCGCCCTTAGCACTGGGCCACTCCTGGGCCCTCTTTCCTTCCACCAGGAGCAGGCTTGCTGTGAAGCTCATGGATCAAGACAAACCTTCCCCAAAATGCTTTGCATTGGAACAGCTATCGCTCAAAACAATATATGGTTGCTCTGAAAATCCTCGTTCCCACCTCTTGTCAGCTGCTTTGGGGTCGCATCTGAGCTTGGGGGGAATCGAAGTTGGGGGCAGATAAGCCATCACCCCAGGAACCCAAACGCCTTGGCTTCGGGGCCCGATGGGCTGCGGCTCTGCTCCACCGTTCTCCCACTGGGCTTCGCCTGTCAAGATACATTGATTGTGGACAGTCACTGGTGAGCTGCCCAGCCTGACCCGGCTGGTGCATAATGGTCACTGGCTTGGCTCCTTCACCATTCCTTGGATCTATTACCTTAATTGCTACCCTCTCCAGGCTTTACTTTTAAGGTGAGCATTAATTGATTTCGAACTATAATCACAATTATGGCGTGTTAGCCTGATTAACGCACCGCCTGATGTACGCCTGAAAGGTGAGGCTGCGCCCCCTCTTCCAGCGGACGGGAGAAGATGAAATATGCTTTGGCTGGCAGCTGAAGTGCTAATTTCGCTGGAGAATGCTGTCGCTAATGCACAGCAATTAATAATCTTGTTTGTTCATTTGTGATCAAGCATCGTTTGCAGAGGCAAAATGGTGGGGCAATAAGCAATCCATCCAATGGCTTTGCTTTGTAGCCGGTAGAATCATAATAGCCGTAACGACATGTGGGATGGGTGGGGGCCGAGGGGGAGGGGAGGCGGTTCCAATTGTGTCGTCAAGCTAACCAAGGAGATTAAAATTGACTTGATCTGAGGAAGGCTCGGGGGACTTGAGGTTCCGGTCTCTGCTGCTGACAGAAAGGTTAACCTTCCCCTCCCTGGGAATGGCAGCCCCCCAAATCCCCTCTCCATGTGGTAATTTAAGCCAGGAAAGAACACCCCATTGATTCCAATAGGAGGATTGGGCCCTGCATCTTTTAAGCGAGCTTCTTTAGCCAATATTTACCTAAATGCTTAAATAAGAGAAGAATATGAGCCTTTTAGAGTTTTCTAGCTCATCATTGCAGGCACCTTTTAACAACTCTGCATCTTCTCTCCTGGCATTGTCTCGGCAGGTGCTCTTTAAAAACAACTTTGTAAGCCACTCTGTGACTTTTCAGCTGAAGTGTGGGATATAAATATCTCAGACAATTAAACAAGTCAAACCCATGTCATTCAGGTTTGCTATCTTTTGCCAGCCACACACACACAAGCAAACTTACAAACACACATACACACACACACAAGCAAACACCCAGTGCTAAGAAAATGAAAAGAAGAGTAAACTTCTCAGATCTCGTTCTTCTTTACAGAGCAGCTGAACCACCCAAGCTTGGCCAAAACGTTGACCCAGGTTCCTCTAAATCGGCTCCCCCTCCCTGCTTCTCCCTCCCTGTGGCTAGGTGAGGGGAAAACATGACATTCTTCGAACCGGATTATTGCTTAAATCTCCCAGCCACCCAGATATTCTGATAACTGAAACCAGATTAGGCATGTTGTACTGCTGTAAAGAAGAGAAGCCGAAGAAGATTACCCTCCAGCTTCACAGTGGGGTGGAGGGTGGGGATAAAAGGGAGTATTAAGCCATCACTGCCTGGGTAGCATCCACCACTGGAGCAGAGAAGGCCTGTCCCACCCGGCTGCCGGGGACGCTCTCTCGGCACTCGCGTTTCTATCAAGATGTTCCCAAGTCCTGTGGAAACTGATATAAGCTCATAATGGTGGGATTAGAGAGGTGGATGGGAGCCAGGAGTCCATCGCTTGCATTGATGCCAATCCCCAAATTATACATTGCAGCGATGCTTTCCAATCTTCTTCTGTCCAAGGCTGTTTTCTGAACCGACATGGCTGCTGAAAAGCGACTCTGCATGGCTGGAAATCAGGGTGCCTCCTTCCCCGGCAAGGGCTGTCACAGCTAGTGGGTTCCCCGGGAAGGGGAAGGGTCCTGCGGAGTGACATGGGAGGACAAGCCACTCACAGCAGCCGATGCTTTGGCGGATCCTTGGGGCTTTGGACTGTGGTGCAGGCCTGCACAGGACAGGGGTGCCTTCTCCCACGCCCTTCTAGATGCAGGATGTGGCCCTTATCTCACCTCTGCGCCCGGATCCCCAAGAGGATCCCCCTGACCTTGCTAAAGCCAGTGGGTGGAAAGCTGGCAAGAGCCTTCTAGTCCAGCCAATTCTGCTGGGGAGGCAGGTCCCCAGCACTGCAGACTTTCAAGAAGCCTCGAAGCCTCGCCTTTCCCCGGCCTTCCTGCTGCTTATGTTGCATGAGAATGTGCTGCGTTTTTGTTGCGGGCTTCACATTATGTGGTGTTTGTGGCCTTTATGAATGCCTGCTCTTTTATTTATTTCCCCTTAAATGCATTCTTAGCAGGCATTTGAGCATTGTCCTGACCTCTGCTGAAAAATGATCTAACCAGCCCTAAAAGAGATTCTCCCGTCCACATCCACTTCCCAATGAGCCTCTAATCCAAACAGACAGTCCAGTAACTCTCTCTCCTGGGTCAGCAGGCACGATCTGGTTGTTACCAGTCCCTAGGAGCAAAACGGAGAGGGGGTGAAGCACCTGGCAAGCCTCAACACATGGCAACGACCTGCAATTTGCTTGGTGCTCTGCACCGAGGCCTTTAAGGACTGTTTAACCATGGTGTGTATTCCAGCTCCCGTGGCTGCGACCATACCTGCTCTTAAAGCCTTTACAGGTGTTTCATTAACACCATCAGTGTGCCTGGTGTGATGTTGTGTGTAGAGGTTGGAAACTTGGACCAAGGTTTGGTACAGCCAAAACCCTGGCACTGGAAACTTTCCTTCTGAAGGGAGGCTTCACGTGAGCTGTCACAGTAATGAAAATAAGAAGATGCTGAGAAAAGCCGTGATATTTTTAATAGAGCTGCCTCTGAAGCCACTGGGATTAATCTGGATTTATTCGAGGCAGGAGGGGAATCTATGAAAGGCTCAGCCTACTGCCAGTTCTGTGACTTGTGCCCTTCTGTGCAACAGCCCAGCAATAATGATGGACAAATGGAGGAGGGAATCGTTTCCTGGGCTAAGGAAGCTCCGACTCTCCGAGTGGTGGGAATAATCACTGCGAAGGGAGCGATAATGTCTCCCCTGCAGCCACAGTGCAGCAGGATCAGCTCCCTTTGTTGGCTCTGCTTGCACGGGCAGCGACATATTTATTTTGACGAGAATGACAGCCCATCACAGGGAACAGGACGACTGGGAGGCGCATGGAGGAGAGATAGAATTGTCCCAGTGCCGCTTCTCCCGCGAGGAAGGCCTGATAATTCCCTTACCAGGTGTCCAGAATGTTTGCCCAGCATGCTGAGCAAGGACCCCCATTGTGCTCCTGGAGATAGATCGCTCTGGAGGGGAGATAACTGCCAGGAGCTGAACAAAGGCAGCCCATTCGGAGCTGGGCAGCAGGGGGGGTCCCTTGGGGAAGGCTGGGGGTGCAGCACAGAGGAGCAGTGGCAGCTCCGTAGATCGGTACTCTTCCCGGAGAGCACTCATTCTGCTCTGCTGCGGGTTTGGGAAGGGCAGCACCAGCAGGTGCTGTAGGTCCCACATCAGCATAGCTGCGAAGGCAACCAGTGTATGAAGGATGCCCTTACTTCACATCGGTTTCCATGCCTACCAGATTAAGGGGGAGAGGGGTTGGCAAGCTGAATAGGCCAAGATGCCAAAGGTCAAGAGGAAATGGGGCCTTCAAAGAAGAGCCTTGTGCACACAAACACAGAGAATGCTCCAGGACCAAGAAAATAAAACAAAACTGCCACCACAAACAGAGTCATGAGAAACTAATCAGGCAGGCGTGGCCATTCCTCTACCTATTTATGTATTTAAGGATTGTATATACCACTGGCTGTATTCAAAAATACCTTTCAGTGGTTTCATTTATTTATCTGAGTAAAATATTTTAGGCTGCCTTGCAGGGTAGGGTTGAGGGTACAGAACCTGTGAGCCTGGGAAGGTCTCCTCAGAGTCAGGCGCACAGTTGAAAGCTGAGCTGCAGAGTCCCAGGGTGGCACCTCCTCCAGCTCCGCACTTCTCCTCCTGCCCAAGGGCAAGGGGTGGATGTCTGTGCAACTTGGCAGGAGCTTCCTGAGCAGTCCTTGCACGATGCAGAAACACCTCAAAAAGTCATCAACACCACAAAATATAGTTCGGAGAGGAGTCTCCCTTTCCCTTCAGGTAGGACACACGCGTGGTCTGTCAAACACCTTTGCCAGGAGAATAGCAGCCTGTTGAACCACAGCAGGAGGGGAGGGAAGAGGGACCACATCACCCCAAAACCCACCTTGCTAGAATTAACCAAGCAGAAGGCGGGGAAATTCACTGCAGTGCCAAGGAGGGATTGGCAGGTTAAACCCATCAGGAAGCTGTTTCCCAATGGATGCGCTCACTCGAGATCAGCCTTCCCATCAAGATGTGAATGAGAGAGCTCAGCCTTGCTGTTCTAAGTCGAAACACATTAGAGGGGGGTTCCGGGGGGTTGGGGGCATTTCAATAGCTGTGCAAATGTGTTTCCCTTCCCCCAGATGAAATGTCACTGCCAGGACTGCAAAGACGTTGTTCAGCGATATTTCTTCAACTAGCTAGCCAAGTCGGCGTGATGGATGATTCGGGGTTCTGTATTTGTTTTAATGTGACCCCCCCCTCCACCCACCCTCTGCAAATCTGTGTCTTTTCTCCAAGACTTCAACCAGCGATCCATTTGAGCTGCAGGAAAGCCACAGAGTAGCTACTGTACAATTTATTAGTACCTGACATTTCCAGTTCTTGTCATAAAACGCCTGAGCCAGGCAGGTTACAAGGGTTAGGAATACCTCGTTGCAAGCAGCGATTATACATTGCCGCTAGCTTTTCCAGAGGCTACGTGAGAACCCCCATTCGCAGATTTGCATGCAGGACTCCCTTCTGCCTAACCAATGCACATGCGTGCGTGCGTGTGCATGCGCAAAGAGAGAGAGGGAGGGAGGGAGGGAGGGAGAGGGTGAGGGAGAGAGAAAGTTGCATCCCGGAAGTCCTAAGGATGGTGTGAAGTATCTGGCAGGGCAGGGGGTGAAATCCCAGTGGACCTTCACGATTCTCCTCCCCACCCCAAAATCTAGTTCTTTGCTCCTTCGCTGCAGCAGAATCATTCTGGCACAAGCCAAGCCAGTTTGTGGGCTCCCTTCTCTAAGGCAGACTGTGCCCCACTCCTCATTTCTAACGGTGAATGCCATTTGGGCAAGCGAGCACCGAAGAACGGGTGGCACACACATAATCTGTGCAGCTTTCATCCACACGTACACTTTTGTGCCTATGTGGCATTAGCATTTAAAAGGGCACAAATCGTGGTCTGCTTTAGAGACACAACTGCGTGAACGCCCCCTCCACACACACACACACACACACACACACACACACACACACGAGACATTGCATCACAAGCCAGCAGAAATCCTGTCCGGCCGGCCCTTGCTGTATTTCCCTTTCTCAGTACATCTCTATCCAGTGCTCACTCTCTTTATGAACAGCCTTTGTATATCACTTCATACCCCGGAGGCTTCGTGACCTTGCGACTCACTGTGCTCTGCCGGTTTCCTCAGGGAATCATAGGACAGTAGCGTTGGAAGGGGCCACGAGGCCATCGGGTCCATCGCAGGGCTCCCAGTTAAACGATCCCCCTCATGGGTGCCCACTTGCATCCCGAATGCCTCAAGTGTGGGAGAGCCTACCACCTCCCCAGGTCATTGGCCGTACTGCTCTCTCACTCAGGAAGCTTTTCCTGATCTCTAGCCAGAATCGGGCTCCCTGCAACTTGAGTCCATGATTCCATGTCCTGCACTCCAGGGTGATCGAGAAGCGATCCTGGCCTTGCTCTTTGTGACAGCCTTCCAAGGGCCTGTAGCCCTTGGGGCTGAATCTGGCTCGAAATCCAGTGGCTGGCTACTGCATCCTCACTGGGGATGCCCTCTCTCCCAGCTGGGAACAGCTCGAAGCTGCCCACATCCACCCAGGATGAAGGTTCCTGACGGTTCCAGCCTTTCAGCCCAGTGGGTCTGAGCCTCAAAATGCACAACCTGCTTTGCTGGATCACCAGGGCTATTTAGACCTAGGAGGGGGGAGAAAGTTTCTTGGGTCACCTTTTTAAGCAGCACCAAGCTAAATCACTCATCCGGAACAATACGAGGATTGAAACACAGCTATCCTTTGATTTCCACATTTCTCTGAAAGCTCTTGGCTCAGACATTGGTTTTGCCAAAGCATTTTTCTTATTATTTTCATAAAAAGTGAAATGTAAAAAAGAGAAAGAGAAAATGCCAAAGGATCATACATGGATATTACACATAATATCACAGTTGGAATGTCTCATAGTAAATCAATTATTTTTTGCTTCTACGCTCATTTAAATTTACTTAACTAAATTAAACCTCATAGAAGAATTTTTCTGATCTGTAATTCTTAATATTAACTTGTTTTCTATTCATTCTAACTTAGCTTAAAATAACAACAAAACATTGTATTTAAACTGTCACTCACTGGTTTAACATTTTAACGGCTTGCAGGAATTCTTGGGTGGTGATGGTGCTATTCAAAATTTCTCTGTGTTCAAATGAAAATACAGACCAATGCACGTCTTCCATGTATTGCTCCGTTCTGTCTTCTAAGACTGGGTCTTTATATATACATAAGAAAGAAAGAAGTAAAAAAGGGGGTGAACTGATCCTATATTTCTTTTTCTGCATGAGTGATTGCTTTCAGGCATTTGTGTATTAGGGCAAATACCTATGCTGTAAGGAAAGCTGCATTTCTTAGGGAATTAATGTGAATATTTATGCAATTGTCATTGTTGTTGTTACTATACTGCACTTGTAGCCTGCTATTTTTCCCCTTGTGAAACATTCCAGGCAGCTTACGTAGTTCTCCATTCCATTTTTATCCTCACAACAACAGCCCTCTGAGGTAGGCTGGGAGTGAGTGGCTGGCCCAGAGTCCCACCAGAACCTTCATGGCAGAGCAGGAACTCGAACCCGGGTCTTCCCAGTCTAACACCACCACACTGGCTGATGCAGAAGCCAGACAAAAAGGGCTTATTACTGGGAAAGCTACAAAAATGGATTGGACAGGAAATAAGTGGAGCTGTCCGTCCCTGCTCTAGACACCCCATTTCCAGCAGCGGCCCGCCATCCCCTTCGGCAAGATCTATCTGAGATGCTTGGTCTTCCTTTCAACCTAATAATAGGTGTTTGTTGATTTCCCCCCATGCGCCAGCTTTAAATGCCATATTAATTTCCCCTTACGATGCATCTGCAGCACTTACATTCTGGAGACCACCCAACCGTGGTGAGGAGCTTTGGTTTCTGAATGCCCCAACCTCATCTCACTGCGGATGATGCTGAGGTTCCCTTCGACGCTCCGAGGGAAAATTGCGCCAATAATTGCTTGCTGACTGATGGATAGGACACTGGTGGCAAGTGGAAAGGATGCAAGGAAGGAAGGCAGGCAGGCAGGCAGGGAGGAAGGAGTGGTGGATGTGGGCTAATTAAAGCTGTAAAATATGTACAGCTCCCCAGCAGCCCGTTCGATACCTTTTTGTGGGAAAAGCTGCGCACAGCCGTTCGCTGTGCTGCGTTCTCTGGAGGAAGCATCCTCCTCTCCTCAGTCCCTGGCATGCACATGTGCAAACACACAAATCCCTCTAAGTAACCTTATTAATTATTTTAAGATTTTTGGCAGCCATTTTCTATAATTAATTTCCATTCCCGGGGGGAACCTTACACGATTTGACTTCCCTTTTCTGTTCATTTGTTCCATGAAGTGAGATGTGAGCATGAGGTTGTTTCTGTTGCCAGAGCCTCCTCTCTGCTTTCTGAAGGTCACCAAAGGCACCCAGCACTCCATAAAAACAGAAGGCGGAACGGGGAGGGGAGGGGAGGAGGAAGCGGGAGAGAAAATTGGGAAAGGATGGAGAGTGCCAGGTCAGAACGCCGGGCAAGGTCTCTGCGGAAGCGCAGGAGGCTCCTAACACTCGGCACAGCGAAGGAGAATTCTTGGAGGCACACCTCCCCAATCTCGTGCCCAGCAGTTGTATCTGGCTAGTCTGCCAGGGCTTCTGGGAGTTGTAGTCCAGCACTTCAGGAGAGCATCAGGTTGGTGAAGGCTGCTTTGGAGTCTCATTCACAGGTTGCATTTAAAATATATATTAATAATAAGTTGCTATCACATGCCTTTAACCACCAGGATTCCCAAGGCAGCAAACAATACAAAACAGAATATTGCCCAATATAAACCTTACTGCGTAGAATGGATTTTATGAAAGCATGAATAATAAATTTGAAAAATCTCAACCCTAACCATAGACCCCTTCCACCGTTTGAACAATAAAAGTCTAAAGAAAATAAAAGCACTAAAATGCCTGGGAAAATAATCATTTTTTTTAAATCTTCACTGGGTGCTTAAATGGCACGAGGGGGAAGAATCCCAGAGACAGACGCCACGGCAGCAGAGGCTGTTTTTCCAGTAGCCAATAGAAAATAAGCAGGGCCAATGCAGATGTTTCCAAATGCACAGAAGGGCCCCCATCCACGCGCCAACCATCACTACGGCCTTTGACGTGCCTACAAGCACGTGGCAACCATCCAGTCGAGAACTGGGCTTGTTTGCTGGCTGGCTGGATTCCTCCCCTGTGTATTAGTCACTCAACAACCAAAGTTCACCTTAGTGCGATACCGGCCAAACCCAGCAAAATCGCAGTTCAATGCACCCTCGATAACTGCCCCGAGCTCCCATCGATGCCCCACAAATTGAATTTCAGTAACAACAAAATAGTACAGAAAACCACAGAAATATGCTTTGGAGGGCTAAAACCCATCGTGCCAAAGCCACAGCGAAATGCAGGGCTTATAATAGTAAAATAAACTATTTGGGAATGCTGTGGCTGGGGGGCAGAATGGAAAAGTCTTGCCTGGCGCCAAAAACATAGGAAAGCTCTGAGCCCTAATCAGGCTTCCCAGAGTTTCCCTGGAGAATGGGGGTTGCCCAGCACAAGCACAAAGAGGCAGGTGTGATGGGGGTGGGGGAGGATGTCCAGGAGCCCCTCGCTGCATGTGTGATTAACCACACACGGGATGCCTGGATGGAGCTCCTGCAGGCCAGAATTTCCCCAGCCTGGGGCCACCTCTGAAGAGGCCCTTACTTTTGAAGACACCCTCCCTATCTCAGCTTGCCAGGGCGTGGATCACTGAGCCTGGGCCACTGACAAAATGCAAACCTATCCTAATTCACCAGGATGAACACCCAGGTAGAAAAGCGAGTCATACTTTCCACAGATATGGGTGTGTTGTTTCAGAGTACAGATGGAAGCAAAACCTCAGCCATTTGGTGAGGAGCTTTCTGCACACAAAGCTAACATATCAGGATGAAGGCTTGTCTCCAACAAGTCTCTCCAGCGCCCTTGTTTTCCACGTGTGAGGACATCCATGCAGAAGAAAGGGAAGGTCTGGAAGACCATTTGATCATGTGGTTTCCTCACCAGCCATTTGAAGCAATACCAGCTGTGCAAAAATTCAGTAAGTAGTAGATCCAAGCTGTGAAGGATAGATGAAAAAGGTGCAAAGCAGCAAACCCGATCTTTAGCATGAAGAGGGATAAATGATAAAATCTTCAACATGATATTAGAGGGCTCTGCACTTTCCGTCACTGAAAAGCCTCAGGCTTTTTTGCAAGGAATGTTAGTACCTTTACAAAACTGCAATTCCCAGGAGATCTTGGATATTCCATGTCTATCAAAGAGCAAACTAAGATAATGGTTGAAATGCAGGTCACCTTTCAGCTTGCTCATGATGAGTGCCAAGCCCAAAATTCAACCCAGAAAGTGGATTACTTTAATCTTGGCGATCAAGACAATTCTTCCACAATTTCTCCACTCTCACTTTTGGATGGATTCTGAAGAACCCATCCCTGCTATGTAGGAAATGATTCATGGGGGAATCATGAAAAGGTTTTATTAACTCCACATTCAAAATGAGACAAGCAGGTTTATTTCGGTGAACTCCTTCTAGTTATAATTTAATCTTTGTGGCTCTGAAAATCAAAGGACTGTCTTATTTCCCCTGAACCGGAGTGGTAGCAAACTCCCTCTCTCAACTGCTGCTTCTTTCTCTTTCCAACATTAGCCATACGGTGATCCCACCAACAGAACAAATATGATGACACCACACAACAGCAAGACACCACAACTTCTGGCTACACAATCTGGCTCCATCGGTTTGGGCAAGTGAGGGCAATCTCAATGAATGCATGAAGGGTTTGGAAAGAGAAGTTGCTAAAATTGGAATCAAGTTATGCCACTTCCAAAGCTGTGCTCTAGATTTAGCTGGAATTCTCCCCGTGAATAGCCAAAGGCTGTTCAGTCCTTTGTTGCTGACATCTACCCACCTTCCACTCATGGCCCCCCAAGGAATGGGCCCCACCAAAACGCCCTGTCCTTGGCAGTCCTGCTCAGCTCTTGTGAGGTCCAGCCGGTGGAACCGGTCCATCCCCAAGCTGCTGTTCCCCATCTTCCGCCTTTGACGTTCCCTAATAGTATTGTCTTCTTGTGATGCACCCAAAATACAACAGCTTTGGTGTTGCCATATTTACTCCCACAGAAAGTACTGGCTTGATCTCACTGAGGGCCCAGTTGCTCATCTTTCTGGCAGTGTGTACTGCAAAGCATGGCACCATGTTTCCAAAAATGTCCCTCCCCGCCTTGTCAGCTTTCCTCCCCATCCAGCTTTCATTCCATAGCAGGCAACAAAGGGAAAAGGCAAGGTTTATGTTTTCTTGTCTGGTGGATATTTTTTCTTCAGACCCAAACGATGATATTGGCTTGAAATGCCTAGAACTTTATCTCCTCAGGAATGCTTTGAAATAAGCTCATCTTGAAACCAGACGCATTCCACCAGGAAGGGTGAGGGGAGGGAATCTCCAAGCCAAACCTGACTGTTCCCGTTGTGTAAATACACAAGCTGTTCAGAGGCTGCTCTGCATTGTGCTCCCAGTTTACTTTGGAAAAAAGAGGCATGCAATTTTCCCTTGTCCCATGCATTATCTCCCTCCCCTCCCCTTCCCACACACGAATATTGTCTTTTTATGGGCTGGAGAATGTTTCCAGATTCTTGCAACGATGTATATTTAGGTTAGCCCTCTTCCTGGAATGTCCCACCAGTGTAGCAGATTCCAGATCTGAACTTCTCCTCTAATCACATGCTTAATGTTCATGGTCCGTGGTGGACAGTTGAGATATTTGGAGGTCCGATAAGCAGAAGTAGACCAGAAACCCTCTAAAAGGGAGCTCCCCCTGCTCACTGGAAGCATCGTTGATTGCCGTGTGGGATCCAGAGATGCTGACCACAGGGAGGTACATGTCCCATGGCACCCAACATCCCTGCATCCCACCCTGTGCGCCACTCAGAATACCAGGAACAATCCGGCATGCTTGGGACTGCAGGCTTCACCATGAGTTGACTGGGTGGACTGTCCTGTGGACAGCGTCCACTTAGGTCTAGATTTTCCTTGCTTATTTCTTACGTTCATTTATTATGCATTTGCTGCATGCACCCCCATTCCACCAGAATGGGTGCTCAGGGCAGCTTGCAATAATAAAGCTAGACTGAAATAAAAGCGTTGCTAAAGCTTCATAATAACTAATAGATTAAAGCCACAGTATGGCGCACTGCAATCAGAGAAGCCAGAATGACATGGAACCCAGTTAAATGCATTTCTCCTTACCCCTGATCAGGAGCAAGCAGCACTAGCTGAGGTTTTTGTCAGCCGCTGTCTTCAGATAAACAGTGTTATGGACAGTTCAAGGTTTCTTTCTGAATTATGCTGCTTTATAAATACTTGTCCTCCACTCTTCTGGAAAGCCATGCCCATTTTCAGTGCCCAGGCGAATTTCTCTAAGAAATCCAAAACTGACCTCCTGCAAGGTAGATTCTACTGGGCTCACTGTGTAGGCCTGCACCAGATCAGGACCATGTGGCTGAAGTCCCTTGAGCTCGTCTGCTAGGGAGCAACTCTTGCTGAACACAGTGAGCTTCCGGCGGCCCAACACGCAGTGCTTCCCTTTGCGCTTTGGTCGGACAAAGCCCTGAAGCGACGAGGCCCGCCTGGCTGGCTCCCCTCCCAGAACAGCCTGCTGTGCAAATGGTAAGGCTGGTAGCTCTCCATTATCTCTGGTTTCCACAAACAACTTCTAGGCTGACCTTTTCAGACGAGAAGGACCCACGGCAAGGAGGAACACTATAACTCACCAGTTCCTCGGGAAACAATATTTACTTTCTTTTCATTTCATGGAAATTTTATAGAGGGTGGGAGACAGGCAAGAAGGACGTAGGGCAATTTCATTTCGGGTAGTGACATCTAAGTGCAAGGCAGCAGAGGCAGATAAAAGAACAAATAGAGGTTTTTTCCATCTGAAAATCAGAGCGAGATAAAATGTATTCTCGAGTGTGTGCGTGTGTGTGTGCGTGCATGCACATACATGTGTGTGTGTTTAATCTAAGAGTGTGTTTTTTACTTTTCTTCTTTTTTATTTGCAATGTGAACTATATTGAAGCTCTGATAAGATGGATAGTGAGGTTGTTGTTGTTGTTTTAAATAATCAATAAATAGATGTAATATTCAGATATTCAACCAAGAACATTTGGAGCTAAAGAGTGGTGGTGGCCAGGACCTCCATGCTAAGCACTTGATCATAGCCTCTTCTGGGGGGTGGGGGGTGTAAAATTATTTTCACCTGACCAGAATAGGCAATATGCAGAACACGGAGGGAGAGTAGCTCTAATGAACACTTGATCAAAGGGATAATGGTGGCAACTCTTTGTTTGTCATAGAATAGAACAGCGCAAGGGCCAAGCCACTGAAGGCTGCCCAACACATGTTGCTGCTTGATACAAAGGAGTCCCTTGTGTCTCTCATTGTATGCCAGAGGATTCAGATATGCATGAGGTGCCGGCTACTTCCTTGGGGGTACAGCAGCCAATGCCTTATGCGAGTTGCTCTTGGCAGAGAGCACGGATTTGCTATCACCTTCCAGCCCAGAGGATGAGGGCTTGGCCAAACCGCCACCTCCCTTGAAGAAGTCTCAGGTTACAGAACAAGTCTGTGGCCCTTTAAGGGTGCAGCTGGCTCTTCCAGGAGGGACAGAGATGACCACACTGAAGGTCTTGTCAGCTGACATATGGCTTCAATCGGCTTTCGCTCCCTGCTGAGACAACATCCTCCTATTACCCTAATAGAAGAGCTCTAGCCAGCAGAACCCACTTGGAACTGAACAAGGGAATTTTTCTTATGGTCCTGATCTTCTTATCAGCTTATCTTGTCTGCCTCTAGGCAACTAGGCAAGAACAGGGAAATGGGACAGGTGATGGCACTAACGGTAGAGGCAGTTGCCCTGTTGTGCATGCAACCTGGGACGGGTGCATGACTCCACCTCGGAGACAGAGGAACAGCTCAATTATTTTTCTCTACTGACTGTCTCATTGTCTTTCATGTTTTGCAGTATGGTTCACTTTTATGATTTGTCTTGCAGCTTTCTGCCAGTGACTAAGCTTTAGGAAAGGCAGTGCAACCTTTTAGGATGTTCAGCTGCACAAAGGCTTGAGGGAAAGGGTAGGGGCCAGGGGCAGAGGCAAGGCTGTGCGTGGCAGCAGCACCAGTGACCTCAGTTGGGACACCACCCGGGCCAGGTTGGGATCCTGAGCCTCTAAGCTAAAGTAGGTGCTGGTTTTCCCACAACAGGACTCTGTCTCATAAAGCAAATTACTTGTATCACTTGCATCCTGCTTGGGTCAGATGCCATGTTTTGCCCTAAGAGATGACCACTGGCCCAACTTAACCCAGTAAGCCTCAAGCTTGGGATTCTAAACCAGATCCCCCCAGGTCCAAATCCACCATCCAGTCCCGGCCCATTCTCCCTCTTCTCCAGAAAGCAAAGCCTGACGTTTGGAAGAGCTAGCCTTTCAAATCAAAGTGTCGGCTCTCCGGCAAAACTACTCCAGTCACATCAATGTCCTGATGGGTGGCAATTAGAAAGTACTCATCAACTGAGAATCTTCTCAGTGGGTTCGATGTGATCCTTCGCGCCTCTCTTGAGGATGTTATCTCTTAAACAGCAAACCCGGCAAAAATGAAAAGGCCTGTTCACAAAAAATCAAACCTGGACTAATCTGTCCTACAGGCGGTGAAAGCATTTCATCCTTAATTGCAATATAATAAGAAGGCACACCATTCTATAAACCACATCTGGCTTAACTGATAAACAATGCCTGTCTGTAGTTCAGCCATTAAAGATGTTAGCTGGCGATGGGAGGCCCACCGCCCTTCCCTTTCCTTTGAAGTTCTTAAGATATAGGGGCGCGCACGGCCAAAGTGGTTTTTCTACTGTGGGATCTTGTCCGCCTTTGACGGGCAGTTCGGTGTGAAAACAAAAACGCCCTTCCGCCGTGCTCACACATCAGTTTACAGCCATTGGACATGTAGAGAAATAGCTTGATCCTCTTGCATATTCACAGGGCTTGGCAGGAGCAGCAGATGATAATCTGGTCAAACAGAACCTTGTTGGCTTTCGAAGTAGAATCTCCTTGCTTTCAACCAGACACTTGCTCTGCCTCTCGTGGGACACAGGAAACCAGCAACATGGAAGAAGTAAAAGCATGACTTGGGTATTGTGATGGTGCAGCAGTTGGTGGGAGAGGGCGCAGTCTGGTTTAGGTGCCTCCACATGGTGAGCAACCAATGAAATATGGAGCCTCAAAGGAGGACATGTCTGCCTGCCCTGTGAAGCCTGCAGAATGAGATAACCTACAGGAGCCTTTGACGAAGTCATGGAGGAAGAAAGGTCTATCGACAGCTGTTTGCCAAGTTAGCTAAAGAGGTGATCCCATGATATGCTTAGGCAGAAAGTGTCCTATGACTCCCAGAATCCCCCAGACAGCATGCATATGAATATCTCAGCATCTGAGTCAGGGACAGATGTCATCTGAGACATTGTTGCCTTCACACCTTTCTTGTGTGTTCTCTGGAGGCATCTCCCTGCCTTTGGGAGGAACAGGAGGTAAACAGTTCCAAGAACCCTCCGCCACTACAGGCCTTTGGTTCAGATCTTTCCCTACCGCAGTTTAGGGATCAGGTAACCAGCTGCACAATTATTTATTATGTGGTGGGGAGTGGCTTTCTTCGCTGAGAAAAACCTACTTTCCACATGACCCAAGAGAGGAGAACAAAGGGGGGACAATGCCTGGATTCCTTACAGATGCCAGCCAGCACTTCAAAGGGCTCATGACGAGCGGACCTCCAAGGTTAATTTTATAAGCTGCTCCTGAGCAAAAGATCTTCTCCTCCACCTGGCTGTTATTTAGTTTTTCCTGGGTTTTGATTTCCTTGCCTGCCAGCTGGCAAACGCTCACCTGCTCTTCAGCCTGAAAGGGAAATTGCTGGGGGAGGGGGGAGGGTAGCAATTTCCTGGCAAATAATAGTCATCCAGGAGTGTGGCATTCAGCTCCTCAAGATTATCTTGAAGGGTGACTTGTTCAGGTGGCATAAGTAATTTCAATCAAGCTAAAAAGAAGCCAGGATGGGCCAATATTCTCTCAGGGATTTGGAGCTGAGCAGCTCCCCGGGTCTTTTGGTCCCCTGCAGGGACAAAAAGCTGCCTCGGGAAAGGTTTAATAAGAACTAGATGTGCTTGCATTTTGGGGAGGGGAGGGGAGGGGAGGAAAGATGATTTAGGAGAAGAAAGAGCTTTGCAGTGTGACCAATAGGGAAGTTATCCTTCCTCTAGAACTTGGAGTCCACAGTCAGTTCAGGACAAATGACAGGAAGCACTTCCTTTGCAACCTGTAATTAAGTGATGGAATTCATCATCACCAAATGTGGTCAGGAGAAGGCCAGGCCTTGAGAATGGCATGGCTGGGAGCCAGAAAGCCCCCGGTTCCAAGCCGGGCTGCGTCGCGACGTGGCACGGAGCTCCAGTCGGCTGGGCAAGCTCCTGTCCAGCACGCATTTCCTATTCCTCTCGATCTTTCTCGGTTTGCAACATTTAATCCTGCTCACCCACATTTCAAGGCAAAGCTCGGCAAGAACTGAAAGGGACGAGGTCTAGCAAGGCAGCAGCTTGTCCCCCTAGGAAAGGACTTATTATTTTGATTTTATTTTAGTTAAAACATTTCTATGCCGCCCCATTCGCAAAGAGCCTCGGGGCGGCTTACAAAACAGACACGATACACACAATTAACCTTAAAAATTTGGAGACATCTCAGCACAATATAAAACCCAATAAATAGTCAAATTAACAATTAAAATAACTTTTAAATAAAAAGGTCTTCCCAGAAGGGAGCGAGGGAAAGAGTGCTGATGGAACCACAGGCCGGCCAAAAGGACCGCTATCCCATTTGGAGCATGGGATAGGGGTCTCCCTCTGCTCATTCTCCACCCCCTTCCCCAGTTTTCCCAGCAGGCCATGTCTGCCTGGTCTTCTCTCCCCAGCCATTGCTCACCTCTCCCATGACGTGACAAAATCAGAAAGGGGAGCTCCTGCCCGTTTGCACTCCTCAAAGTGGCCCCAGCAGTGACGGTCTGTTGCGTCACCATTCTCCACGTTTCCAGCTCAGCAGCATCTGTATGTGAAAATTAGAAGCAAGATTGCTTTCTTAGATGGAGCTAACTTAGCTGAAATTTCCATTTTCTGCCCTGCTCCTGGCCATGGGCTTTAATTAAAACCATTTGGGTGACAAGTCGTTTAAAGAAATTAAAGCCCAAACCCTCATTCTCCTGTGAAAAGGAAGCCCCCCCCCCCCCCGCATCTTATACTGAAAGAGAAAATTCAGGCTGATGTCAAGCCAGACATTACGTTTGCTTCTGCATTTAACTGGAATCATATCTGAGAGAGCAACATATTTTTGCAGCTATTACAATTTGATTTATTAGCATTTGATTTGTACGTTCATTTTGGAAGGGAAAGCTGCCTTTTCCCCCAGGATGATGTAAAGCGCAGACTAGAAGAAAGTGAGTTATTGACACACACCAGGGCCTGCAATCTCACTTGTGTGTATACTTAGCATATCTCGCCAGCACACACGGCACACCACAAGGCCTGACAATCACAGCCAAGTTCATTCAGCCCGCCCCCCTCTTTGATTCTCTCTCTCCCCTCCTCTCTCTTCCACCCATCCCACTGACCGATGGTAACAAAACCGCAGAAGGAAATGTGGGGGGTGGGAGGGAAGTAGAGCAGCCGGGGGATTTCAATATTGAGCAACAGTTTGTAAAATCCAATAATGGAGCTGTCAAACTTGCTTTGTGTAGCCAAATAATGCACCAAACAAATGTTTCTAATCTTGAAAGGTCACGCTGGAAGCGGCGTTCTCTCTCCCCATCTCAAACGAGGCTACGGTGAGATCCGAACAGGCGGAGGAAGAAACTAGAGGGAGAGGTCCCCGTTTTTGTTCTGTTGAGATATTTACATGCCTTTTGCATCTGCTCTGGGCTCCTTCCCTGCTTTCCTTGCTTGCCCTTCTTCTCCCTGCCTGGCTGGAGACAAAGGATTGGGTTCTCCAGCATGGAAGATGATGCGGCAGAATGATTTAAGGGATTTAACAGAGTTTGGTAACCCTGACTAAAGATGGCAGCGCGTCGAAATTATTTATGAACTTCTTGACGTATATTTACTGTCTGCCATGGACGTGGCTCATTACGCAATTCAAGAGGGCAGGACCTGCCCCAAGGAGTTTCCATCCTAAAAGCTGGCACAACAGAGGAAGAAGAAGGAAGGAGCGGTAGATGGAGAAAGCGAAATGGGCAACTGTTTGTTTCTACATGTAGCCTGTAACCATTTACAGTAAATGGAGCGACAGGATGGCAGGAAGAATCAAAAAAGCAGTGTCCGTCTCTTCTCACACCCTCTTGCTGCCTCCTGCTCCAATCCGCCATGGATTTGGTCCTCCAAAGCCATTGGAAATGCTCAACAGTTGTTGACAAGAAGCCAAGCACAAGGGCCTCAGGGATTCTGCCTCTCGCGGTTTCTGCGTAACTCAGTGATTCTTCCATCCTCTGCCCACCTCTTTTCATCTCTCTAGCTGGATTTGGTGCAAGCTACACTCCCCAAGAATGGATAGAAGACGGGGGTGGGACAAAGGGGCAGGCCGATGGATGGCATCAGTCTATCTTCAGGACAATCTTTAATGTTTGAAAAGGATAAAAAAAAAATGTCTCCAGAGAAACGATTCAGGAGGGGACAAACACCCTCCTATCACATGGCAACATTTGTCTGCACTGGAAAACATTGTCTGACTGGGAGTGCAGAAAGAATAGAGGATTGGATTCTCTGCTCAGACAATTCATTCCAGTGCCTTGGTTCACACAAAACACCAGGCAAGGAATAACGACTTTAATTTTGAGGCTGGGTTCGGATTCAATGAACATCCGTAACAGAGAGGCGATGGGCAGCTAATTGAAGGAGACATATTCATAGGAAGCCTGGGCCCCAGAGAAGCTGGCATCTCGGCAGTGGCACAGGGCATCCGT
This sequence comes from Varanus komodoensis, assembly GCF_004798865.1. NCBI lineage: Eukaryota > Metazoa > Chordata > Lepidosauria > Squamata > Varanidae > Varanus > Varanus komodoensis. Next base: position 1,983,613 of record NW_025336520.1, read on the forward strand.
GGATAATCCCTTGACCTTTCACTAGAATGGATTTCGTTTGCTGGTGTCTTTAGCAGAAAAGGCTCTTTTTTCAAAGTAATTGGTTTGCAGCCTCGATGGCCTGCGAAAGGGACAGCTGCCAGTCCCGAACCATGATAGCTTAGTGACAGCGGTGCAGGCATGGGCAGCCTCCAGACTGGATTATCGCTGGGCTCGGTCCAGAAGCGGCAGCTGGTGCCGAATGCTGTTAACTAAGTCCTCCTTCCAACACCGAGCTAAGAGCACTGCACTGGTTGCCAGTGAGCTCCGGGCCGAGTTTGCTGACCTGGGAAGCCCTAGCGGCCCGGAACCGAGCTCTCTGAGGGAGCGCCTCCCGGCTTGATCGTGGCGAGGAGGACAAGGAGCACGTCTGAGGCGCTGTGGCTCCAGAGGCCTGCGCTTGAGGAAGATGCACAAGCCTTGCCCTGCTGCACTGCCATGCCCTGCTGGGCCCTGCCTTGGTGTCTCCCCAATGGGGGGGGGGGTGTCCCAGAGCTCCCGAAGGCTCTTCCCATGGAAAAGCCCTCCATGCCACTTGAAGCAGGGCCTTCACTGTCGTCACCCACTGAGTTGAGGAACCAGAGGAGTAGAGTTGGAAGGGGCCGTGATGGCCATTGGGTGCACCCCTGCTGTTGAGGGTGCCATGTCACCCCACCCCACCCAGAGGGCTGCCCGGTTTCTTTCTGAGTGTCTCCAGGGTGGGAGAGCCCCCCACCTCTCCGGGCAGTTGGTTCCACCGCCACATTGCTCTGACTGTGAGGAAGCTTTTCCTGGTATCTAGCCTGAATGTGGGTTGTTGCAGCTTGAACTGATTATTCAGGGTCCTACACTCTGGCATCAATGCTGGGAACAATAGATGGCAAAAGAAGGAGGGGGTGGCAGAGGATGAGGGGGCGGGATGGAGTCACTGAAGCAGTTGGTGTGGGCTTGGGTGGACTCCGGGGGATGGTGGAGGACAGGAAGGCCTGGAGGAATGTTGTCCATGGGGTCGCACTGGGTCGGGCATGACTTCGCAACTAGCAACAACACCACCACACTCTGGCATCAGCAAGAGACCTTGACCTTCCTCTTCATGGCAGCCTTGGAGGGGCTTGCACTGTACTCAGTCTAGGCTCACTCCTGGGCCAAATTACACACCAGCCCAAATCTCAGCCCTGATGTGCAGAAGTGAGTCCTGCACATCCAGAAAGACACGGCACAAGGCATCACACAGAGGTTTCTTGGCTGCTCACTTTCCCTGACGCACAAGTGCACTGGCTGTTGTTGGGTGACCTTGTAAGCTTGAGGCAGCATTGGAACAGCTCAAATGAATTAATGAAACTCAGGAGCACTTATTAAAAACAGCCAAGGTCTGTGTCTGTAGCACTGGTATTTTTTGCTTTCATGTGCGATATTAGCTGTCATTCTTTTTATCATGGTCTGTGAGAAACTAATCACGCACAACCCCACAACAGCCAGTATTGCTTTCCAGTAAAACCTGTTGGGCTGACTGTGGGAGCCAAAGATGGAGGCAAGTCTTGCTTGCTGGCCAGGCATGTGGAAAGGGTTTCATTGACACGGCGATTTCCAGGGGAGTCTGAAGCACGGATGCACCTAGTTTTTCGCATCAAGGCAGAGAAAGCAAGAGGTGGGCACCATTCCCTATCAGATCTCCAGCCGTGCTAAGAAGCATCAAGTAAATCTGTCCTCTGGACTCTGCTGTTAAGCAGCTTTGAAGTAGATGAAAAACAAACAGCTCACTGATCTCAGCATCGCGAGTAAATTAAATGTCTGGTTTGGTGGCAGGCGGTGTACTTTTATAAATAGAACGTGAAGAGCACACACGAGACACAAGCTCATGCATCAGGAGCAGAGGGGAATGGGCAAGGGCAGGGAAAGCTGAAGATGTAGCTCCGAATTGGAAAGGACCTTCTCATCTAAGTCGCGATGCATATTATGCTGTGTGATAAAGACAGAAGAACCGTTCCTGAGATGGGTCTCTCCAGCTTTCAGCAGCTGCCTTGAGCCGAAGCTGTTTTGCTAGTTCCCAGAGCCATTCCCCATTTGCCCTTGGTTTTCCAGACCAGGGTTATGCAGGGGCGATTGAGCTGTCGACAAAGATGTGTGAGAGTTTATTTTTAGGATGTTACTGAGCATTTTTAGTGTGCAACAGCTGTTTCAAAAGAGCTCTAAATATTTCTAACACTTCCCCCTTTCCCCCTGGTCACAACTGGTTGTTGTTGCAGCACCGGGCTTTTTTTAAAGTCTGCCCCAACCTCAGAACAAGAGTTGTGGGAGCTGATCAGATATGGCTATGTGAGAATGTCAGTGAGGGCAAGTCAATTCAAAGGGAAGTCAATGCCTGTTTGGGAAGAAATGCCTTCACTCTGAATGGCCTTCCTTTGGCTCAGTGACAAGATCATGTCAATAACTCCTTTTATTCACATGGCAATTCTCCTGTTTGAGAAGAAGCAACTTGCGGGAGAAGACCCTCATGCTAGGAACAATTGATGGCAAAAGAAGAGGGTGAGGGGGCTGGATGGAGTCACTGGGAAGTGGGTGTGGGCTTGGGTGGACTCCGAGAGATGGTGGAGGACAGGAGAGCCTGGAGGAATGTTGTCCATGGGGCTGTGATGGGTCAGGCAACTAAACAACAACAACAATTCGCTTGTTACAGGCACAGGAAGGAAAGCCCATTTTAATAGTGCATCAGCGAGCAGCAGCTGCAAAGATTCACAAATAGGGATGTGACCTCTGGGTTGATTTCAACTCAGCCTCAGCATCTTTCGAGCTATTGCATTCCCTCTTCCCTGTGGATCCCATGAGCAGAAGGTTTGACTATCCATTCTCCTATATATTCAGCTCAGTGCTTAGCAGACAGGATAAGTTGAAAACCAGCTATCTTTCTCTTAGGAGCAACAAACGCAATCAGCAAGCCACACTCCGACGCGCATGCTCCCCTAGGGAGACAGAGTAAACTGGAGCCAGACCCAAGTGGCCTGAAACTGCCCCAGGCTGGTGTCAAAGGGTACCTGAACTGCCCCAGTATAAAGAAAATCCAGCACATCCAGCAGACTTTGAGGATTCTTGCTTGCAGGTCTTTTGGAAAGCTTGACTGGATTGTGCTGCTTAATCCATGAACTCGGTGGGGTAGTGAGCGGCCTTGAGCGGCCTTGCTGGAGCTGATACGAAGGGCGAATGGGGAAGTAAGGCCCAGGGAAGCGTGTGCCCTGACTTCTTAGTGCATGGGGCGAGGTGGAACAAGGACGCTCCGCCTCTGGACGCTCAGAGGTACCAATTTGTGGAGGGAGGGCACTGGGACTGCCGGGGCGGGGGATCCTGCTGGGGCGCCAGCCTTGTGTGCACGCATCCTTTCCAAAGGAAACGAGGCAGCCAACAGTTCTGTGACCTGTTGCAGAACCCGTATCTTTTATTAGAATAACAACAGTGGCAGCAACAAATGAATAATGAATCCTGCTAATAAACTATATGTGAGAAGTCATGACCCTCCAAAGGGTATGAAAGGAGGCTATTTTGTCTCAAGCACGCGCATGATGCTGACGTGGAATGCACCGTGTCCATTTTGTGTTGGCCCCACTTGAAGCCGGGAGCCACGCCAGCCTGCCGTTTCCTCCGAGGTGCCATTGCTGGGCACTGGGGTTGTTCAATGTGCGCACAGACTCTCACACAATTACACTCTCATTTTTTAAAACATTTAGGGCCCGTTTGACTTAGCAATTAGTCCCCAAAGGCAGAGTTGGGCCAATTAAGACAAATGACCCTCCTTGATGGAAATGGTCTTGTTGCTACCAAAGAAGGCAAAACTGAGTTATAGTCTCAATTTTCTCCATGGCTGACAGATTTGGAATAAGTTCAGGAGGCAGGTCAAGTGCTTGGCTTCCTGTCTGCTGATCCTCCACACACACAAAATTATGTTCCCATCCATCTTGCTGCTTTTTCCCTGTCCTGTATCTCCAGAGTGCAGATATTTCTTGCCAACCTTCCCCCAAGTTTGTCCGATGAAGCTTGACTTCCCTACTCCTCCAGGGCTGGGGGAGACTGAGAATCACTCCATCGACACTGGCTTCCCGCAGATTAAGTATACAGCTCCACTGTATCCCACCCTCCCTCCAAGGGGGCTGCAGCCCACCAAGACTCTGGGCAGAGGCCCTCCTGGCCCAAGCCCGCAATATGGCCGCTGCTCCACCCAGCCCGTGGGAGGGCCCGGAGCTCACGGACAGAGTGCCTCATCGGCATTCGGAAGGCTTGCTGTAGCCACCCTCCCCTCCTTTCACTCCAGCAAGCTGTTCCCTCCTTTAGCAACAATGGGACAAGGAAGGCTACTGGGATAAATGAAGGGGCTGTTTTCAGGCCGGGCAGCTCCACCCCCCTGGCAGCCAGAGGTAATTACCCTGCGCATTGTCTGGGCGCACGTGTGCATCCACCGAGCGCATGCTTTGCTCCCTGCGGCAGCCACAATGGGTAACGAGACTTCGCATGTGGCATTTACAAATCGAGAGCGCTGGCAGAAGGAAGCTCTCCGCCAGCTGCTCTGTGCACGGAGCAAGAGGAAGAGTGGGATTTGGGGGAGGGAGTTCAAAGCCGTCAGCAAGGAGAATGGGGGATGCAAGGAGGGCCAGCCAAAGATGGATGCCTCTGCCTATGTCTACCCCAGAGAGGTCACCGCAATGCACATTTCCTGAGACCCTGGCAGCAGAAATCTCAGGGGCTCGCGGTGCTCATGTCTGAGCCAGGGCGAGCATTATTCCAACCCTGCAATTTGATCCGGTGGAGAAGAATCCGTCTCCTCCTTCCTCCCCTCACTCTGGCTTCCCGGACTGCTGGATCCAGCAGTGTTTGTAATAGATCTGTCCCTTCTCAGCACATGAACGCCAGGCAAAAGCAGACCCAGAACTATAATCTTCCCAAGGGTGACTGTCATCTGCAGTAACTGCTTTGGGAAACTGCATTTCCCATAACTACTCTGTGCATGGCATATGGGAGAGAGTCCTCTGGCAGATGCTAGGAAACAAACTGGGCAGGAGACGGGCTTGGGGTTGAGTGATGGAGGAGATGTCAGAACAAACTGAGCCAAAGCTTTGCCATGATATGGCTGCCAAAACCCTGGTGCTGCTGGTGCTGCTTTAGATCTAAGGTGGGATTCCAGATCTGAGCAGGTATCCACGTTGCAAATCTTGCTTCCCAGGTTCGTCTTAGACTTTCTAAGAGGTCTATCTTTGGAGTACATAGGGTAATGATGTATGTATTTATTTAACATTTAACCTGTATTACTGATGCATTTTTAAAGGAGAGAAAGCTTCAAACCCTTTTCTTTATGGAGACGCAAAAGGGGGGAAATGTGTAGGTGTGCCTTTCTTTTCAAACCACTAGGCAAAAATTAACTGTCTGCAGACATTGCAGAGTCTCTATAAACATTTGACTGCTCATTTGAAACCGCTTGGGGGGCACCCTGATCTGCCACCACCAACCGCGGCAGCAGTGCTTCTGGGCGAGTGTGCGCAGGATGGAGTGGAGAGCGGGCCTGTTTTTCTGGAGTTCCCAAAGCTGATCATAAAGATGCGGGCAAGTAAGAGCAGCGTTGCCAGCTGGCCAGCTGGGTGGGGGTCCCCCGTCTTCGTCTGAAGCCCCAAACCTCGGGGGTGGGGGGAGGTCCCTCGGCCCCATGGCTCTGCTGTTCGGTGGCCTTGAAGCATCTTTTGCCCACCTCTTCCTGGCACCCCTTTTTCCTGCAGTCCGTGCCCTCTGATCCTTACATCCTTTTTTACAAAGGAGGTTTTCTCAGCACATGGGGTCCTTTAAACATGCGACCGTGCATGCACATGGGTGTGCACACACAGAGAGACGTTAGGACATATCAAGAGCCTTGAAACAGTATTTATTCATTATGTCTTGGGGGTGCCAGATCCTTTTGGCCCACAGAAATGCCCCTACCGAGATCTCCAAACTACTATGTATGCGTATGAAAAATTATTAATTTTTTTTTAAACCCACCTTGCCAAGTTGCTTTGTATGCCCAGCAGATTAATCCATTAAAAGCTTTGGCCCAAGTCACCATTGTTAAGTAAACCGCTTCCAGCTTCCAATTAAAGTGGCCAGACAAAAAAGGGGACATGAATTCCTGAAGCAGCTTCCAATTTGCCTAAAATTTGCATATGCTAACTGACATAGAATGATGGCCATAATAATAGTAATAACTATATAATCTGTTATTGCTATCAACAATACAAATATTATTTATATTATTAAATAATATAATTATTAGACTGTGTGATAATTATACAATAGAATATGCATATTAATGCATGTATTTAGTGTATATAAATATACGGGGTGACATTTCTCACCCTTAGCCAGGTGGAGCAGCGGTGAGATGAGACCAGGCTGCATTCCCCCCTCAGCTGTGCTGCTCAGTGGAGACGCTCTTCAGCCAGGTACCCGCTGGGCCGCCTCGGCCTCTGCGCATGGACAGGTGCCAGCCGCCCTGCTTCACCCCGCGGGGCTGCCAGGACAGGCGCAAGTGGGGCGGCCGCTTCCTCCTTCAGTGCCATTCAGGAGTGGGAGGCCGGGAGGAACTGCCAGGCTTTCTATTTTGCTCCTTTGCTGCTTTGAACCCAGACATGGCGAATGGGGCTAAAAACAGGCAAATGGAAAGGCGAGCGAAGCAGAAGGGCCATTTCCCGCCCGCGCCTGCTTCCCAGCTGCTCCTGACGCGCTCTCAAGAGAAAAGGCAAAAATCGTCGTGTGTGCAGCACCATTACGAGCCCCGCAGGGTGCGTCTTGTCCCTGGGAGCGGCGTGCAAGCGATGCCGGCCGTGTGCGCGGGGAGGGAGGAAAGCGGGATGTGGGCAGAGGAACAGCGTGAGCGGCATGAGCTGAGAGGCAGAGCCAGCCTTGGGCCGGACGACCCCCCAGCAGAACTGGGACCCCTCGAACAGAGGACCGTCCTCTGAAAAAGGGCACTCATGGCCAGCCTTTTGTTTCCTTTTGACCTCCAAGAACGCCACACTTTGGAAGCGAGGAAGCACAGAACGGCGTATGGGGGAGCAGCACAGGTGTTTGGCTCATGACAAGCCACACGGGAGCCAAACAGCGTTAAATATCTGGCTCCTGGATTTAAGGAAAAACCGCCATGACTTCCCTGGGCATCCGACTCCTGCTGCCAAGGGCGCTGGCTTCATCCCCTTGTGTCGCGGCCAAAGGTTCACGCGGGGCTCTGCCGTCCAACGTGCCAGCAAATGCTCTGAGCGGCATCAGTCAGAAGAAGGGTCCAGAAGGAGCTGCTTCCTGCCGGAATGTGTTTCCTGCAGTGGACCAAGGCAGCTTTCCTCGGAGCCGTTCCGAAGCACAGCTCTGCCAGCTCCAGCCATCGGCCATGCCAGCAGGGGCTGCTGGGAATTATTCTGAAGCAGCTGCTGGCAGACGGAACGTGCCTGCTTCTGGAGTCTCCTCTGGGCTCAGCCATCTTAAACACTGTGGAGATATGAAACAGGTCTCATGTGAGGACCAGGTCCTGGAGAAGGGGTGAGACTCAGCGGAAGAGGACTATGGACACAGGGGGAAGTCAAAGGCTAAATATCAAGAATGCAGGACAGGAGATTTGGACGCTCCCAGTGCTCAGCTGGGAGGCAGGCCTGCTGCTCGGAAGCGGGCCGGGAGCAGCTGAGATGAGCTTGTGAGAAGCTGGAGGTCTACAGTGGAGAGGGAAGGCCAGGTGGTCTCTCATCTCCCAGCAGCAAAAGGCTGTGGGGACCAGTCAGGTCCACTCGTCTGGATCCCCCCAGGGGCATCTGAAAACTGGGGACCAGCCCAGGTGATGTTAAGAAGAGATCTATATGACGAGGAGATCCCGAGCTAAGGAAGGGCAGAGTTCGCCCACGGAGGGTCTTTTCCTGAGTGCTCTTCTACTTTGCCAATCCTCCGTAGTCATCCTAGCAGATGACAACATCCATGGACACAGGACATGGGCCTGTGAAGATGAAGCCGAGGCCAAGCCAGTCAACTCTGCATGGGCTGCAGCTAGCATCTGACGGTCTTTCCCGCAGGGCAGAGGGCTTGTGCCAGGGGAGGAGAGAAATACTTGGCTGTGGGCCTCCGGTGGGTCTAAAAAGGCAGTATTACTTGGTTCTGACCTCTAGGGAAGTAGCTCTGCTGTCCTAGCCTCAGAAAGCTGAAGGGACCTCCCTTGACCTCGCAAGGGGTACTGAAATGCACTGTACAATGCCGGCTCTTTTGCATCTCTCAGAGATGTCCTGAGTCCTCAGCCTTGCCTCTGCATGCACTATCCATCGTATTTCAGTGCATGCGCACGGAGCAGGGGAGAGGCTTTGTTTTGCATGGTCAATCTCAAGAGAAGGAACAACGTGCTCACAGGAAACAAAAACTACCAAAATGCACTAACACAATCCATTGCATCATCATCATCATCATCATCATCATCATCATCCAGTTAAAACAAATGGAATCTGCTTTGGTAGGAAAAATGCTTTCTTGAAATATTCACGATTTGGGGCAAAGCAGAATAATAATGATGTATATTTCAGGGAAATGTTTAATTTTTCACATCAGGCTGTTTTGCTTCATGTCAGAGTCTGACATCAAAGCTCTCTTTTGCTCTACAGAGAGAGGGGAGGGAGAGAATTCAGCGGCACGAGTGGCTGTTTCTGACAGTTTTCTGCCCAAAGTTAACTCCCTGATGGATTTTGTCTTGTCTCCCAGACACCGCCTGCTAGCGGGGAGAGGGCGCTGCGAGTGCAGCCCCATCAGCTCTCTGTCACATGCAGTTCCATGTTTCTCTTCCCCCAGCAAACCGCTCGCTTTGGCTCCAGAAGACCATGCAGCCACGCAAGGGGATGCCAACTACCGGACTGCACAAACGGGCCACTTTTGGTACCCGGCAGCAGCCCTGCTTTGGTGGCCTGGCCCATCGGCTCAGAATCCTAAACAGCCCCTGGAGGAGGATCTTGACCCCAGTGTGAGACACACGCCTCAGCCCAGTGCTGCTCAAAGAAGGGGATTGCGCTGGAGAAAGAGCGGTTGTGTGAATAGGACCCAGGTAACAGCAGCAGCTCCAGCTCTTGCAGGCACTGCTGACTGCCATGGAGTAACTTAGTTGGAACCTACTCCATCACTGCGACCAACACCTTAGGCTCTCCTCCAAGCGCCTCCTGCCAGGCACTCCCCTGTCTTCTCCTCCTGAGACCAGCACGGCCATCTTTTCTTCTCCAAATTAAGATGTTTATCTGTGCCCAGACATCGGATGACACAGAATGAAGATCCATAATGTTAGTTCTTTGTAAAGCCACAGTGATTTATTGCTGGCTGTTTTCAATGGCTTTACATTTCCCTCAGTTTCAATTTTGGCTGTAAGACACCTTCAGTCTTCTGCTGGCAAGTCTAATATATTATTATTTTCATTGATTCTGATTCAGACTGGTCCTGGCCCTTGAGTCGGCTCACCGTGTGCCAAGGATGCCTTCTGCCCTTGCATGTTACGTGGCGCTTCCGCCAAGCCCTTTGGGGCCACGTTTCACTTTTCCAAGGAATGTCAAGGCATCCACAAAAATATCTGCCACCACTTCTCCGAAAAGAAGGGACGCTTCCCATTGTTTCCAAGCGTCTTTCCAGGCCTGGCATTACTGATGAGGTAGAGGAGAGACCTCCATGTCCTGTTTGCCTTCCCGGCACAAACAGAATTTAGAACATTCCGTTCACAAGCAAGTCTAATCCCCACAAACAATACCTAGCAAGGCAACAAATCTTCTCTTATGTGACTGCAACTTCAGCACCTAATCCTGTCTCCCAGCAGGCCGGCAGGCAGCCAAAGCATCAGGGGAAGAGGGGGAGGCGGGGGCTGCTGGAATGGAAAACAGTCACTTTCCTTGCAAGGGAAAATGTTTTAACCAACTGTTTTCAGGTCACTCGTGCGGCTGCGGCAGGGCCCCTTCCAGCACCGTCTGTGGGCTCCTCGCCACCTTTGCCACCCGTGTCCAGTTCCTTTTGTACGCGGATAAATCTCCCTCAAAAGAAAATGAGGCCTTGGGTAGAAACGTGTTTTAAGGAAGGTGTGTATTGCAGCATCCCTATGCTTATGCATGACTAAAAAGCAGGAAATGAATCCCCAAAGAAAAGGTGCAAAATTTGCCAAAGATATGCATGTGTTAATGTAGCTAGAGGGATGCAAATTTAGGAATATCCATTGTGATTTACATACAGGTTGAGAAAGTGTGTGTTCCTACCACCAGAGCACAACCAGTGAGGCCACCAACACTGAAGCCCTGGTGTCATCTCTGCCCCGACACAGGAGGCTGACAGCGTTGTGTGAGTGCTAGAAGTGCAGTTTTCACACAGCGTGGACTGACCAAGCCCTGCCCCAAAGACCCATGGAATGGCAGGAGACGTGGCTCCACGGAGGAGCCCTACTGGGCATGCCAAAGAGCTGAGTTCGATCCCCAGCATCTCCCGGCAGGGCTAGAAAAACTCCTGCCGGAGACCCAGGAGAGCGACTGCTGCCAGTCTGTGCTGGCAGTACCAGGCTGGATGGACCAAGCCTCTAATCCATATGGGGCTGCTCCTGTTGGCAGGAGTGGCCTCATAGCTGCAGGAAGGCTTGGTTCAGGTTACATGTGCTGGCTGGCAGTCCTTGGGCTTAAGCCTGGTGTCACGTCTGGCTCAAGCCACACTGCAGTAATGTTTCCGGAGCATCGATTCTGTGTAAATATGCGTAGGATGGATGGAGTCCGCCCTTCTGCAGACTGACGCTCTCCAAGTGACTTCCAGCTGTGTTGCGCAAGGACGCACGCTGGCTGCGGAGTGTCGGGTGCTGTCTTGAGACACATCTGGGCGATATGGGGGAGAGGACCAATTAACTAATCAGTTAACCTTTTTAAGAGCACCCCATATTAATCCAGCCACAGATTCGTTTTAACGTAGAATATGTTTAACACAAGTAATTGTTTAATCTATTCCAGCTGACAGAATCTTGGAAGCGGTATCCCCGCTTCTCTCACATTTGCAGAATGGAATGACTTTTCTAATGGGAGACCGGCATCTCCAGCTAAAAACAAACCCAAATGCCTTTTGCTGTCCCAAGTATTATTTTATTCATAGGCCAATGCACAGAGAGAGACCCCATTCATCAGTATAGAGTGTGATTCTATACATTCTATACACTGAATTCCATGAGGCTTACTTCTATAGGATTGCACTGCAAAATTCATACAATTCTTCAGTTCGGACATCTTTCGGTCTGGAGGCAGATCCACCTCTGATGCAAGAGTCGTGAACCTTTCTGGCTCAGCGGGCACATTTGGAATTTTGAAAAGTGTGTTGTGGGCACTCTCGCAAAATGGATGCTTGGAATGGCTTGCCCATTCACAAACTGGCCTCCATGGTGGGTGTGGCTAGTTGCAAAACATCTCTTTCCCAGAAGGCAAACCCACGACACTTAAACATAACTTGCCCAAGGACATAAGGGAACGGCAGAAGTGGCTTCTGAGCTTCTGTCCTGCAGTTTTGAACCCAAAGGCAGCCCTTTGCCTTAAAGCACAGCAGCATTGTAACATACTAATTAAAAAAAGCAATCTTGGGAAATTTATTTAAAATCAGGAGAGGCAGGAAACGTGATGGGTTCCATGTGATGTGTCCTTGAATACACGGGTGTCAACAAGCACCATGTTCGAGACCTGGGGCTATTCCCATATATTATTTCAACCATCCCAGTAACAACTCTGAAGGTTGGTCAGTGTTATTTAACCCTCCTGAGAGCGGCAGGAGACTGAGGCTAAGAATCCGTGGCTTAACTCAGCACCATCCTTTTGTGGCAGAGAAAGAATTTGAACATTGGGCCTAATTCTCTCTCTGGCTAAATAAAATGGGATGAAGATGCCATCCCAACCTCTCAAAGTACGGGAGATCGGCTGGAACCCATGCACTGTGAACATTCACTTGGGGTACAGGCTGAGTTGCAAAGACTTTTGATACCTAAGCATGCATTGGATCGCACGCTTGATGGTTAAATCTATGGCTAAATAGAACAAGGGGTTCTGTTCCTAAGAGAGCGACCCAGAACAAGGGGTTCTGATCCTAAGAGAGCAACCCTCATTTGAAGAGGAAGCTCCCCGCTGCATTTCTCCCCCATCCCCAACCTCAGAGTGCTCCGTGCTGGGATAAAAGGCCATCCTGCCATTGCTCCTTCTTGCATCCCTTGGTATAATTAGAGAAGCACCAAATCCGTTTCATGTCCAGGGAAGCTGTGCCAACTTCTGCACACAACTCAAGCCAGCAATTATGGGCAAAGGAGTTTTCCCCAGAGTTGAAACCATTTGGATTCAACTAAAAACAGCAGAAAAACCGACGGGAGGGGGAAGGCAGCCCCATCCAATTAGGGCTCTATTTTTGGAGACAGACCTCAGAGGAATCAGAAACAGGGATGCGGAGCAGCGCCCCTGGAAGGCAGCCAAGAGAGAGCTGCCTTTGCATTATTTAAAGTAGCGACATCGGCCACTGGTGGAGACACTCAGGCTGAGCAAGGGGCAGGGGACGCAGCTGTGGCTCCGTAAAGTCCCCTGCAAGCCGCATGCAGAAATCAGTAGCCGCAGCGCTTTCTCTGCAAGCAAGAGCGGCTCCAAAGGTTGGTAAATAGCACCCCCTGGAGGGAAGAAGGCTCTCCCAACCCCTTTGGAGCTTTTCTTCCAAGTTCGGGCCTGCCTGGGCTGGATCCAGTCTCGCTATTGCAGTGAGCCCCCCCCCCCCCCGCTGTTGCCTCACCAGCCAACTGCTCTTTCAGGCGAAGCAGTGGCAAGCTCAGTGCTCACAGCTAGTTCCGCAGAATGTGTGCAGAACCGTGCTCTCCTCTTCCAGGCAGAACCGTGCCAGCAGGGAAGGTGAGCTGGTGCCATGCAGAAACCCCGTGGTTTCAAGCTCATCCAATGGGAGCGGCGACCAGGCATGGGAAGGGCAGCTTCAGCAGCTGCAGTCCTGGATCCTGCAGGAAGGAAGGCATGCAGAGTTCGTTCGTGGCCACATGAAAGGACTTGCTACAAGCCCTGGTCTCCTGAGAAAAAGGACAGAAGCCACTGGTCCAAGAACAGGAGCAGGACTTGCCTGCCATGTGGCTGTGAGGACGGACGGCCTGCCAAGGAAAAAGAGGCGACAAGCAAAACCGGCCAAATACTCAGGGGTTCAGTCCATACTTTTAAGAGCTACGCAGTTAATGCCTGACTGAATTTCCAAACCTGTCTCCCATATTCAAAAGTTGCACCTCTCCCGTGCTTTCTCTTCCGTTTACACATTGCAAATTTTGATAAGTTCTTCTGCAAGTGAGACAAGCAAAACCTCTCCCAACCCTAGATGGAAGTCTGCAGTCCAGGGTTTCTCTGTCTTAGCCAGCTAAAACTTTCTCTGATGTCTTAAGATCCGAGGTACTACAGCTGACTCCAAGATTGTGCTTCTAATCACACGGCAAACCAAGCATGTAGGTCTTGCCTGCGGTTTGAGCTGAGCATCGCTGCACTTCTTTTCCTCCTCTCCTTGTCTCACCCCTTCATCCTTCTTGGAAACAGCCCTCCTTGGCTAATTGCATGTCCAGGTCTACAACCAACCAGCTCCCCACAGAGTCTCCCCCAGGGCCAGCCCTATCCTTAGGCATGTGCGGGGCTCATTCCAGCAGCAGATGTCGCAGACGACGGCTGCGGGAAAGGAGTCATCTTCCGAGGGATCTGACTTGTGTCTCCTGAGCAGGGCAGCTGCCCCTTTCCCCAAGGAATAGGAGAAGCTCTTGTCCCGTTCTTGCTTCAGCCCGCCAACTGTCCCTAGCCAGAGCTGCTGTGTGGAATTTTAAGGGCTGGTCACATGGAAAAGATTACTTTTCCTGCCATCAAGCCCTTTTTAATGGGTGTTTGGATGCATTTACCTTGAGTGGCTTATAAAAAGTGCTGCATTAAGGGCTGAGTTTAACTTGGCATGGCATCCCAGCTTGTGCATAGAGGTTAATGCCTCCATTTAAATGGAAATTGAGTACTGAATTATTAGCAACTGTTTGCAAGGGGCAAATTAGAAAGGATTCCTGCCAGTGACAGAGGGGAAGACATTTGCGGGTGACTTTTGCTGGAAGCAGCAGGCAGGTCGGGTCGAATCCTCCTGAAAGTAACTCACCGAGCAAAGCACAAACCCAGGTGAGAAACACCCGAGTTGCCACTGGGCAACCCCAGTGCAGATGAGTTGCGTGAAGCTCCTTCAGCTAAGCTATCGGGGTTTTATTTTATGCCTTTCACAGTGGGCCTGTGAAGATTTGGGAGGGTAATAGAATGAATTCTGTCTCGTTCTGAGAAGTGGTCTCTTAAGGCATGGGTGGCAGCATTGGAATTCATAGTACCTTGATGCTCCCAGGTCCTCCATGGGGCCTGGGCTGTAGCAGAGTGGTGGAGCCCCTGCCTCGCATGCAGAAGGATCTGGGTTCGATCCCCGGTGTCTCCAGTGTGCAGATAGATCACGGTTGTCTTCAGTCCCTGAACTGAGGGTAACAGCAGATGGAAAACCACATTTGTATCCCTACAGACCAGGGGTGGGTGTCTTGCAGACCTGAGGAGGTCTTTGGACACCAGGTCCCATCCACCTTGACCATTGGGTGTGATGAGAGACAGAGTCCTACAGCATCTGGAGACGTGCAGGTGCCCCAGCCTCCATTGTAGGCCAAAGTTCACAGTCAACAAGAACATTGCCCAAAACATGGACTCGCAATCAGTGTTAAAATATACAGCCGTTAAAGCAGAAGTACAACTTTCCCCAATGTTCAAAGACCTCTCCTTCACAGAAGAAAGCCCACACAAAGCACGGCGAAATTCCATCCACCGCTGATGCTAAGCTCTTCTAAACTTCGCTGTCCAGTGGGACTCCCACTTTGCCAGCATCACGTCCGTAGCTGCCTTTTGCTCTCAGAAATAGTTGCTGCTCTCCTTAGTCTTGGGGGGTGGGCATATCCCAAACCAGGTTGGATTTCCCTCTGGCTGGAAGAAGGTCTGTTTTCCATCAGGCCATGGCAATCGGTCATGTGATTTGTTCTGCCGTGCAACTCAACTTCGGGCGGCCCGTTTCCCCTCTCTGTGCCGCAGCTGCCAAAAAGAGAAAATGACACTTTGGGTTTAGCTGACAAAGACCAAAAGAGCTGCCGCAAAGCAAGAATGTGTGTTGGCAGGGAGCACTGGGGGACGCACTGGGACCCTCTTAAAAGGGGGTGGGAGAAAGAAGAGAGAATTAGATCATTCTGGAAATATTACACTCCCTGGTCGCCTTGCTGCTGAGTGAATTCACTCTGCCATCTTTAATTTATTTCAGGCATAGAAGGACAAATATCTCATTAAGGACCGGTACTTCAAAAAACAAAGGAGAACGCATGTGTTCACACTCACAGTAACTCTTGGGCTGAAAGAGAAGTGGGGAGGAACTGGGGAGGAGAAAGGTCCAAGCTGCGGGTGTCTGCTCCTGAAGGGTTAGCAGGTTAGCCACACCTGCTGCCCGAAACAGGCTCGCTAGGCTTGCCAGTTCCCCAGCGTCCTAGTGAATACCTGGTGGGAATCCATGAGACGTCCTCCATGCGTACATTCATGGAAGCATCTGCCCTCAGGAAAAAACCTTGACTGGCCAATGCACATGAATGTGCTGCTCTTCCTCATGGATGTCTGCAGAATGTTCATTGGGGAAGACACCACGTGGTCGTCATGGCAGAATCAATCAGCCACTTCTCACCCCATCCCCTAGTTGGGGGGCAGGAGGGCCACCTGTCTTCTCCCCTTGCAAAGCTCGCAAGCAGTTGGCCAATGAGTGGTCATGCTTGGACCCGGACAGACCTGGAATCTGGGAACTGTGTCACATAGTTGGAGGGATGAGTTACCACTAAGCCACTTGGATGAATACTCCCTAATTGGTCCCAGAATGGTTTTTAGCAGCTCAGCAATCAGAACCAGGCTGTTCGGCCTCAAAATCTGTGCGGCTGTTTTGCATTCTCTGTGCTGCCTCCGATCAACACCAGTTGGAGCTCTTTTGTGATCTGCAGGACTAAATTCGAAGCCCTCCATTGCAAATGCTGCCTTAGCACCAAATTATGCCATAATTAGACCTCTTGCGCATTTGCTGATTGCATCTCTCTCTCTCTCTCTCTCTCTCTCTCTCTCTCTCTCTCTCTCTCTCTCTCTCACGCACACGCCTGATGTGGATTTTGATAGTTATCCTTCCTCACCTCTCTTTGCCCATTTCTTGCGATATGCCAGTTATCCTCAGAATGCAATAGATTGATTTCCCTCTTGAGCAGCAGGTGCAATCGAAGAATTATTTTCACACTTTTGCCCCAGAAAAAATGTATTTGCTGGAATGCTGTGAACTCCGATGCAAAACACAGGAGCGGCTCCGTTCTTGGGAAAGGAAAGAATCACCCCTCCACTTTGCCAAAGATAAGACAAGGGGTCACAGTCGGAAGCAAGAAAGAGGTAGATTTGGGCTTAAATTACACTAGTAAGAGTTCCATATGGTGGCTGTGTGTCCTGTCTGACAGAGGACAGTCCTCTATTTGAAGGGCTGCACAGTCCAAGTCTGGGTTAAAGTTGTGGACCCCTGAACGGGCTTGTCGATGTCTATCCACTCTTAGTGCCTGGACAGCTGAAAAGAAGGCATGGGTGTCACATAGCCCATCTTCCTCCCTGTGGAAGATGTAGAGCATTCCTATTTACATTACAGGCATTATCTGTAAATACACATCTATGCTTATTTATACTCACGCATTCTATGGAATTTTGCTTCATCTTCCCCCTTCAGTGGCAGTCCAAGTCCTGGGACACATGGCAGAAGTTGTTCTGGCAACCCTTGGCTATGGGTGGTTTGAAAGGATGGGTTAGGTAGACGGGCTGGGAAGCCAGCAACAGATTAAGCTGCCTAACTAACTTCCCTGCTCTCAGATCACGGCAGTGGAGCTGCTTTCTGTGACTAGAAGCAGCTGCTTCTGGTCTCCATTAAGATGTGGTCCCACAAGGAGTTCAGATCTGTGGGGATCTGCGGGGATCTCGTAGCTTGCATGTCGTATGACAAGAAAGAGGATCACATCTCATTGAACTTGATGGCTCAGGTAACCCCTCGGCAGCATGTGGGTGCAGAGCAGCTGCTTCACCACAGCAAAATTGAGAAAACAATTCAGCAGTGCAACATGGGGTTTCTGTATCAGCCATTCATCATTCTGGAAAACACCAATGGAGTGCCAGATATTGCAGAAAAAATGCTCCCTGACCAGAGAAATCATTGAACACATGAGGGGCAGACTGATTCTAGATGCTCACCATGCCAGCCCTGGATTTAGCATTGGACACAGCATTCAGTCTCCCAAGATTCTAGTCCTTAAGATGTGAAAACAGATCTGGAAGAGCATGGGCAAATCCTGGTGAACTTTTTGGAAGCAGAGTGAGATTTTCAGCACAAGGATTCTGTCCTAGAGAAAGAGAATCAACTTTGCATACACAGAAAATTGGACAAATTAACATAATGCATCCAGACTGAAAAAAGAGCCACTAATTGTTTTGGCACAGAATTCAGGCAGCTTTAGCACTGAGGACTGTATTTGCTTTGTTGGTTTTTAAAGCACAAAATGAAGACAGGCAAGGACAAAATTAAGGGTGATGGGGGCTTTATTTTTTATTTTAATTGGAAGATGACATTCTCAGCCTTCTGCATGGAGCCAAAATGAACTTCACATGCACTTGCATTGCTGTGCTTTTTATTTTATTTAATTCTGAAGCTGGTGCAGGTAGAATTTCCTTCCCCATTAGGAAAGAAAAGTTCTCTTTCATTGTGATAATTCTGGTTAAAGGATGAGCCAAATGGCCCCATCACAGAAAAATATTTACCTAGCATGAGTCATGGATAATATCTTGAAACAGCCTCAGTCATACTCATCATGAATGAAAATGCAAACACAGAACTGTGCTTTCCATTGGTGGGAACAGAGTGTAAGTTTATTCAGTGCCAACTCAAGAAGTCGAGATGTTCTGGATGGCAAAATCCAGCTTATCCATCCAGGTGCACCTTAGAGACTAGTTATAGTGGAATATCAGCTGGATGGATGGATGGATGGATGAATGAGAGAAGAGCCTGCACCCCCATGGCTCACTGAGATACTGTCTGGACATAGCAGGGAAAACCACAACTCGGGTCAAAGGGTTGGGGGAAGATTTTTGCTCCATGGATCTATGCGTAGCAGGAGACTCCATGGAGAGGATGAAAGTACACATCCCATAAAATCACAGAATCACAGAAGAGTAGAGTTGGAAGGGGCCATGAAGGCCACTGAGTCCAACCCCATATGCCAAGAGAAAACCCCTGTACCAGCCCCAGGGTGGTTGGGGCTTGTAGGTCTGTGGGAAGGGTGATTTTGCTGAGCGCAGCCACATAGCCATGGTGTTGCCTTGATCCTGCACTTTGAGGATGCTTGGAGCTGCCCTGGCCACTTTATTTGCAAGCAAGCCATATTTCCATTGGTATGGAAGTAGCTCTTTTCTCTCCCCTCCCCGCCACCGGTGGTCAGCCGCCACTCTCCTCCTTCTCCTCCTCCTCCTCCTCCTCCTCTACCCAGATCCAGGGTCACTGTTTCCTGCTGCAAAATCTCCTTAGGAAATTGAAGAAGTGAGCGGTCCGAAGGTGGCATTTCATGCCCTGCTATTTAGCAAAAGGGAGGTTTCCCCGCACAGGCCTGCATTTGAAAGTAAACAGAGATGGAAGAGAGTAAGCAGCAATTACGAGCTCCGGTTTGGTTCAATGTGTGAGAGGAGATACATTTCACTGCCTGGCTTAGTGGGCCACAGGATCCTTTTTGTAAGCAAGGAGTCCAGCCTTCCTGTAATAAATGATTTTCCAAGGAAATATGCAGCCCCCGGAGCAGCTGGTGCACACAGTTTAAAAAGCCGGCATTCTGCAGCAACCCAAGGAGGGTGGCGTTCTTATCAAGCTGGGAGCAACTCCCGTTTCTGCCTGCCTCCACTGCAATCGGATTAAATAGTCTGGTGTTCAAAGCCTCCAGGCTTTAATGTGATTTATGAACTGCCCTGATCTTGTTTTTTCTTTTTTTCAGAGGGGGGTGCTGTGCAGTGGGCAATTAAAGATGCGTTGACTGTTCCCCCTCCTCCTCTCTGCCACCTTGGCTTTTGCCCCTGCTGTATGAAGGAGACCTTCCCCCTGGCTTGCCCCCTTGGCCAGTCCTGCCTCTCTGAAGCTGCTTTCTGGGGCATTCCAGGATCCTCCCAGGCCAGCTTTTTATGCAATACCTAAAAAGAGTCACTGCCCCCACCAAAAAAGAGGTCACAGATTTGCATAGTATTTGCATGTGCTCATTCATTTGTATTGATGCAAATATGCAAACCTTTTGGGTGGACAATTGTTCACAACCAAGTCTGGATCTTTGCACAGAGCATGCTCAGGTTTTTTGAGAACAAGAGCCAAGCGTTCTTTGGGAAGACGTCTCTACCTGTGAAGAGAGATTTCCCAGAGCCTGCCAGAGCCCTGCTTGTTTGTTATCATGCAGACCTGAGCTGGACGTTAAGGGGATGCCTTTTGCCAAAAAGATGCCCATGTCGTGGGCCTGTCTCTTGCCACCCCACCTGCTGCATTCCTTCCGAGCAGGTCAGGATAGCAGTCTGCTAACTAAGTGCTTATTGTATCTGAACTGGCCATCTAGCCTGGCTTTGAGATGAGCAGAGTACTGCAGAGTCATGGGCAAAAGCTGTCAGGGAGGTAAGAACGCCAGTGACTGGGGGAATGTGCTTAATGCAGGCTGAATCCCCCACCTCCTTCCCAACCAAAAGGAGTTACCCCCATCCTCAGGGTGGTTCTGACTGCTTGGGGGCCTGATGGGGGAACGTCGCAAGCTGCTCGATGGATCCACTCTTCTGGTCTGCTCCCAGGCTTTTGGACTGGTCATGTAACAGCTTTGCTGGCCTTGGTATTTCAGCTAAGCATTCCAAACCTGCCTCTATCTCCAGTTCTGACTCAGATTTTGGGGCAACGACTTTGGAATGCTGTTTATTGGGGGACACGGGCCTAATTCCCATGCCCCAATATCTTCCCCTTTCATAATCCTGATGGGGGGAACTTGGTGCCCATTTGAACCTGGATTAGGTAAATTTGGCAGGTGACTGACTCTGCTTAGCTTCAAATAAACCTTTGGTTCCAGCCCTCCTGTTCTCCTTTTTTCCTCATCAGTTTCTCAAAGCATTCAGCTACAGACACAGATCCATCTGTGAACGGTATGGTGACTATGTGGCAGAACATTATGGCTGCTTCTCCCCCCCCCCCCCACCACCCTGCTTCTGCTGCGTGGGTTTGCTTGCAGAGAAATCAAAAGTGCAAATTGTTGTTAATGTGTCTGTTTGGCTCAAGTTTTCCTGTTAATGCATCGTCTGCCATCAGGAGAATTATGACTAAATCAAGGCGTGATGCAGTAAGACAACTCGACTAACTCACAATTCGAAAGAATCCTGCAAAGCCAATTAATAGGTCCCTCTGTGTCAGAAGCAACATTAGAACACCATTTCCCACTAAATTAATGTAAATTGCAAGTGCAGGTCACTTAAACTGCTACTGTTGGACGTGATTGGAGGTGGAGAGAATCAAAGAGAACAGAATTATTTGCTCGAGTCCCTTTTAGGAAAAACACAGTCTTTGCAAAACCATGAAGCTGAAATAAAATGGGCTGGATTCTGTGCCCAGATCGATTCTACTGCAGAGATGAGGGTCCTGCAACAAGGATACCAATGGAGTAAACCCAAAAAAGTCCAGGACGCTACATCACTGTCCTTCTTAAAAGTGGGCCAGGGAGGACTGGGGGCTGAGAAGGGCTCATGACAAGAACACTGCTAGTCCAGCCAGAAAGCTGTTACATCTCAGTTGCTCATTTTACCAATCTTAAATTTGGTTCGTCTTGAATTTCGTGCCTTTCTCTAACAAGTTAAGCTTGTGCATGGACATTCAAAAGCATTTTTGTGCACATTTTTCTGAATCAGTATGTTTATGCCTGCAATCCTACTATAAGACATTTTCGACTGTAATGTCCCATAATATATTCATTTTTGCGCACAGTTTGTTTTGATTGGAGAACCCCTTTAAAAAATTCAGAGCAATGTGAATTTTAAAGGATGAGTTGAGCTTTAGCTTGAATTGTGGTCCAAAACTGGGAAATTTGGCATCAAAATGTAAACCCAGTGAATTTCTTCAGCATCCACCTCTTGGAGGCATCTGACTGGTTGCTGTGGGAAGAGGGATGCCCTGTCGGAATGGATCAGGCCTCAACTATTCCAGCACTCCAGGGACCTGGAAGAAGCCCGCGAGCAGGTCCAGGTTTGTCCTTAGCTCCCCATAATCTTAAGTGGGCCGTCTCTGCACATGGTGTCTCTATTTAGCTCATGCTTCGTGGTCATTGATCGATCAAATTTTCATTTAATCCTTTCTAAGAGTAAAGATAGATGCAATATTGCTTAGAGTAGGGAGACAGATTTAAACTCTTTTAACATGTTTTTAATGTAAAAGAAATAACTGTGTTTTTATTAGGCTATATTTTAATTTGTAATTTTTGTGAACTACCCAGAAAGCTTTGGCATTTGGACAGCATGGAAAGGAAAGGAAAGGAAAGGAAAGGAAAGGAAAGGAAAGGAAAGGAAAGGAAGAATTTGGAAGTACCCTGGTCAAGTACAGTACAAAATTAGCTTTCTTCTCTACAGTTGCATTCAGAGCTCATTTGTAAGCACCCCACCCCCAAAGCTATTGTGTTTTGAAAATATATATAGGCACTGCAGTGTCCTACAAACTAAAGTTTCCCTGGTGTAGATCCTGCCCCTATCTCAGAACCAAGTGAGATGTGTGTCAATTTGGCCTGCATTTTTTTTCTTGATCAAATAGAGGAACAGAGAAGACAAGGGCATCAGGGAGGGAAGGCTGAACAGCTGTGGAAGGTCTGCAAATGATTTTAGCCCTGTGGATTAACCACATGCTGAATATATATATCTTAGAAAGCAGTGACTTATTGGCTGGAAACTGTAGGACATTTTTCTGTCTAAACATACATAAACTGGTTCCAATTAGCTTGTTAACACTGACCCTTTAGCTCTCTGCTGCACCGAGCTTGCCAAGGTCGCTTTGCAAAGAGATATATATATATGCTTGCTCCTGAATTTGACAGGGCCAGGGACATCTGATGCTGCCCCCTCCCCTGCCTTAACCCCTTGTCCCTCCACCACCCCAGCTGGCTTCACACATGCACAAAACCCACGCCTGCGACTCGTGGCAGGAAGAGGGCCACAAAGGCTTCCCTGCCTGCCTTTGACTCAGACTGTGTCAGGAAACTGCCCGGAATGGTGTCCTTTTTGAGCTTAGACGATTGTTCCAGTTGGAAGAAGGGTGGACCCGGTTTGCTTCATTTTATTTTTTTTAAGAGAAGCATCTGCATAAGGCAAAAGCACGGAACAACTGGTGCACCTCAGGCTGGTCCCTGGAGACACGCCTTCCCGACCTCAAAGGATTGCCCGGAAAGCGGTCTTGGATCTGGGCATCCACACAACAAGGATGGGAATCCACTGGTTTCCGCAGACAAGGAGATGCTCTGGCTCTCAGGATTGGCTGCCGTGTTGTCGCTCTGATATACCGGGAGGGAAGAGGAATGGAGACTGGATGGGAGGAAAAGAAGAGTGTTTATCATCAAATACGCATGGCTGTCTAGGGGACAGGGGCATTATTTCCCAGATCTAAACTTCCCTAGCTGCCTCCTGGAGCAAAATAACAGGCATCAATGGGTGTGTCTGGATTGCCCCTTTCCCTCTGGATGGTGCGTCCAACGTATGCAATCAGGGATGACTACCGCAGTTTATCCTGTACAACAGTCACTTTCAAACCAAGGAGGCGCTTCTAAAGGAAAAGAAAACCTAGTTGGGAAGCACTCCTGGGGGTCTGGAAGATGGCCACGGAGCTGTAACTCCCGCCGGGCGCTATCCGAGCCCAGCCTCCGTGCTGCATCCAGCCTTCCGGAGGCCTGAGCGGACGGATAACGGCTCGTCATTCCACGTGGCTGGTGTCATCAAAGTGGAATCAATAAGCTAAGCAGCTCGCCAGCCCTTGCGCCTCCATTCTCACACCAGCAAAGTGGTTCAGAGGTCAGTACAGACTTAATTGACCTCTGGCTATTTAATTGCTTGCAGTGAAGAAATACCAGTGGATTTAGGATATTTAATTAAAAGCTTGCATGAGGGGGGAGAAAAATGGCAGCAAATTAATTAACATATAACTTTCAGCAAAATCGCCCTGCAAATACTCCTTAAGATGGGTGTAGGCGAGGCAAGGCAGCATTAATTGTAGCAATTAATTAGGCATTAAACTGATAATGGGTACAGCTGCTAACAATTAAGACCTAATTATAGCAAGCATTTTTAACCCTTTGAGGAATGAATTCTCATCTGATAGAAAGGAGGTGGTAACCAGTAGCAGGTGGTGACTGCCTTCCAGGAGGAAATTTTATACCTACTGCGGTTATTTATTGCTTGCAATGGAGTTTTCAGTCCTCACGACATTCTCAACATAATCTAAGTCACCATCCGATGAGGAAACTGAGGCAGACTAGTTTACCAACACAGTAAACCCAGTGATGGGGTCCTTCAAATCCACATGATGCTGCACCCAATATAGACAACTGAAGTCCACCCAACCTCTCATAATTCACTTAAAATTCAAGATTAAATATCACATTTCCGAACGTACATGTTACATTTTTTGAAATGAGATCATTTTTTTCTGTTGGCATGTAAATTTGTAAATAAAGTGAGGGGGGCTTTTTCAAGGATAGCACCCCAATTTTGGAACTCATTTCCACTGGAGGTCCACCTGGCACCTACACTTTGGCCTTTAGGTGCCAACTTAAGACATATCTATTCCACAGTTATTTTAACAGGTGACATCTTGATTTTTAATGATGCTTTAATTTTTTACACTTTCATTATTATTTATTTAACACTTTTCTATACCGTCCCATCACAGACACCTCGGGGTGGTTTCCAACACTGGTAATAGCTTTTAAATACTAGCTATTGATTTAAGCCCAAATTTTAAGTGGGTTATGTTTTATTTTTGGAGTTTTATATAACATATCTTTTATTTTTACTATTTCTCTTTTGTATATTTAATGACTTTATTATTATTGGTCTGTTTTTTGTGCTGTCTAGGATTTTATAATGATGTAAAATGCGCAGAGAGCCTATGACTAGAAGGGTAACATATGAACTGAATAAATATATTTATCCTTCTACTGCCCCTACCTTTCAATCCTTAGTTCCCAGCGTGTATTCAAGACAGATCTGCCTGCCAGCCAGAATCCGGAAGAGATGTTTTCATATTTCTGCTCCCAGTCTCAGCACCCAAGCGCCCCCAAAATGCAGTGGCCCCTTCACTCTTGTAGCCGTCAGGGAGGAGCCACTAAACTTATGGTCCAAGAGACATACCTGTACTAGTTGCCTAGCAACCGCTTGTGTTCTCTGGAATAGCTCTTCCAGCTGTATTGTTATCATTAAGTCTTTGTTTGCATTGCCCTTAAAATTTCCCCAAAATGTGCAGTGGGAAGGGAATTTGTAACTGAACATTCTCCTCTGTAAATGCTGATGCTGAATATTCTCAGATTCAGATATCAGTAACTGACCTATTGTATCTGATTATGACGTTTCACTCTCGGTTTTTGACAGCAGTATTTGATGTGCAAGAGTGTTTGTGTCTGATGTTGACAGTGTTTAATAGCTGGTTTGTAACACCAGCATTTAAGATCTGACATCTGAGAATGCAAATGAATTTTAATTTTGACGTCTGACAGCCGGAAAATTTACAAAAATGATGCCTGCCAGAACCATTGCAAGGGTGCCACAAATTGGA
The DNA here is from genome assembly GCF_004798865.1 of Varanus komodoensis. Classification (NCBI taxonomy): domain Eukaryota; kingdom Metazoa; phylum Chordata; class Lepidosauria; order Squamata; family Varanidae; genus Varanus; species Varanus komodoensis. The sequence goes on from NW_025336520.1 coordinate 2,008,558, forward strand.
AAGCCCCAGAATTCCAAGGATAAATTCCACATTCAATTGCAAATTGCAAATTTGCAATTTAAATCCTTCACAATCAGAAATGTTGGCTTCTACTGAATATTTCTGAATATTCATTTATGCTTGAGGGGAATAATTATCCCTGTAGATACACAATGGAAGGTGACTCTGACTCAGGATGTTAGACTGAACTTTGGTTCAAGGGTTGAAGTTGAAAGTAAGCAAACACATTTTATTTATTTATTCCTGTCTACTATTCATTATTATTTCATTAATTCCATTTATTTCCCACCTTGTTTCTTCTTGCAAGGAATCCAAGGCAGCTCATATAAATATCCTGAGGCTCTGCGAAAGGACGACATATAAATATTCTAAATAAATAAATATGATTTCTCCCCCTCTCCATATTCTCCTCACAACAACAATCCTGCAAAGTAGGCTGAGCTTGATATAAGAGTGTCTGTGCCAAGCCAAAATTCTGCAAAATGCAAACAGGCTGACATTTTCTTGGCCTACCAAGGAAAATTCTTCTGCACCAGCCTCTCTCAAGCCAGCCGCCTCGCAGCTCAGATCCACCCCATTGAGGTAATCCTCCACAGGTGCGCACGTAGAAATCAAGCAGCCAACAGGAGTGGAAATGCCTCACCCCATGGATTCCCAATAATGGCATCATATCCTGAATTAATCAAGATTGTGCAGTCCAGCAGACCGTGTCTCTCTCATCATCGATCCTAGCATAGTTCCCCTTTTCTTCTGACTGCAGAGATGAAGAAGGAAAAGTTGTTTTTATTATGCATGCTTGCAAGGGTTTATTTCTCCAAGTGTTGCTATGAGAATTATTAAATACCGATTTCACCAGCTTTAAATTTATCCTATCAGACCATTTGATTTCTGTTTCAGGGCTGGTGGGTTGCACTGTGCCAAACGCAGCCTGCTTTTAAATGGACCTCGGAGTTTCACTTAAACAAGACCTCCGCCATGTTCCAGATCTGTGCCTTTCTCCCTTGGGCCAGGAGCTTTGGAGGCTGCCCTTCACTCCTTCCTGATCCTCCCTCAAAAGCTCAGCCCATCCCTGTCGAATTTGTTCCTTCACATTCTTATAGTGTTTGCCAGTGCTTTTTTTGTCACAGAACGCACCGGAACAGAGTTCCGGCATCTTTTTTTGACAGAATTTCCAAGTTTTAAAAGTAACTTTTGAAAATTTGATGTTTGGTCCACATGGATTTGAATCGCCCTGTTGAGCATAGCAGGTTGACGACAAAATCATTAAAATGGTGCATGCGGGCTGCTTGTGTGTCGAATCCGATGCGTGCGCACTTCGTCTGTGCTGGTTGTGATGGCGCTGCTCGGCTTGTGGCGCTGCTCGGCTTGTGATTAGTCGTGTGGTTGTGCACCGAGTGCTTACTGCAGGCGGCGACCATTATGTTTTGTGACACAACTGATGTGTGTGGGTGTGTGTACAGTGATTGACTACGTGCAAAAGGTAAATAATTCCATGAGTTCCGGCACCCTTTTTCTAACAAAAAAAGCACTGGTGTAGCACATCCTTTCTCTCCTACCCCGACAGACATGATCTCACGTGCGCCACTTCTACAGGCAGGGAAACCAGAGCTAAAAGAAAGCGACTTGGCCTGTCCCCTGATACCAAGATGAAGCGTGTGGATGGGGCAATGGAGACGGGGTGGATGGACACTGGTGGACGCGAATGCTTGGAGGCAAGTGGGTGGAGAGAATGAGTAAAGCAGCTGATTACTCGGACGGGCTGTGCAAGCTTTAGGTGGGCTTGGTGCTCTGCATCAAATACGTCGAAAACAGATGAGAGGATGAAGGTGCAGATCCGCAAGGGACAAGGCGTCAGGTAGCACCATACCCACCCCCAACAAAAGCAGAAGAAACGAAGCAAGGTGCGTGCAGAGTTAAAATGATCAGGCAGCGGGATGGATGCAGGTCCCAGAATTCTACCTTGTGTCTTTTGCGTAGCCGCAGAATGTGGGCTGACTCAGTGGCCCGGCATTTGACTTCTTCTCTTCCTTCCTTCCGAGAGCACCAGCTATGCCACTCCAGCCATCAGCAATGAGCTCTATTAATTGCTTTTACACCTCCTCGCGATAAGGCTGAGCGTGTTTCCGGGCCTGTGCCAGTTGCTAGGCAACCCGGAGGGCCGTGGCACAGATTTCCCAGGATCGGGGGGCCTGCACACTGCTGTGCCAAGGCACGGTTGAGCCACCCAGTGCAGCCACGGGCCTGTTAATTATTTAGGCCCCCATAAAGGCAGAAAGTCCCTTCCCTTCCCTTCCCTGTCACTCCTCTCCCAAACCGATTTTCTTACCCGGGATCGTTAATCCCCAGGGACTCTCTCCTCCGTCACGGTCGATGCCTCCCCCTCGACCAGAGCCGATCACCAAAGCGGCTTGTTTAACGGAGCCATACCAGCCGAGTACAGCATTTAAATTTAATTGTCCGTAAACTGCTAGCATAATATCCTATCATTTCACCTCTCTTTTTGGTGTAAACAAGACCGCATGTCCTCAACCGACTGAGGGGGAGAGAGAGAGTCCCTGGCAGAACCCTGAGGCCCTTTCCCCCTCCATCAAGGTGCTGCCTATGGCTCCACCAGCTCCCATCTCCTCCATGATGCTGGTGCCAGAAATCTGGTGCTTATGCCTCAATGTCTTCCAGGTGCCACATCTCCCTATGGCAGTAACCCTTCCCAGCCAAGAAAACGGGGATACCGGGTGAACGGTGGGGTGGTGTGGCACGGCACGGCACAGTGCCAGCAGGCTCTGCTTCCAGCTTTTGCATGTTCACTTAAACTCTGGTCCAGTCCTGTCCATGGACTCTTCTCTGTAGGACTGGCAAGTCTACTTTTACCAGGTTTCCATTCGCACAGAGAAATCCCTCACACACGCACACACGCATATGCACATGGGATCTGTTACAAGAGAGCAGAGCCTGTGGCCACGACCCAGTGGACGACCCAGGTCAGACAAGCCCTGGGCTCCATCTCCTTCCCGGGAAGCTGTGGATGGAGCCTTCAGGTGGTTGGTGCTCCCCTGCCTCATGCCGGAGCCAAAGCAGACTCCCCATCCCGGGGGAAAATGTGCTTCCCATGCAGAAGTCATCCGTTCCCACCCTGTCATTTCCCAGCTCCTTTAAGCATGGCTTGTTGCTGTGATTACTTTCCTGGGTTTCCCTGCGGTGCTTAAGCAACACTTTCGAGAAGCTTCCAGTCTTCTCTGTTTCTCTTTCTGTCTTTCGGCTTTATGCCGCTCAAGAGAGGGCTTTAGAGTAACGAAGGGTCGGTGCTAGAACAATGGCGAGAGATCCAGCTGCTGCCAGGAGTTGTGTGTGCGTCAGAGTCATTGCACGACGCAGCTGCATGTGCAGAGTCTGTCGCCATGTCAGCTTCAGGCAGAGCACTGAAATAACATGTGTTCCTGCTTGCCAGGAAATTGTCAGCTCTGCAACAAGAGGTGGAGTCCTGAAATAAAATGGACCCCTTAAAGAGATGGACGTCCCGAGGGAGGAATGGCAGCGTCCCATTGCCAATACGGGACTCGTACCTGCTCTTGGCAAACAGGATTGGCCATGCCAACTCGTGGCTCATGATTTAAAATTGACCCTGGTTTTTCATACTGATGTTTTATTGGTGTTTTCATGCCATAAATGTATCTCAAGCAGGCTTTTTAACCTGCTACTTTGTGTGGTTTGCAGGATTTAGATCTGATCTCTCCAAGCGTTTGTTTCATTTTTTTGGTCTTTCCATACCTCAAGCAGCAAAGCCACTAAGTAAGGCATAACAGAGTGAAGTGGAGGCGCATTGTGTCCCACGAGTCCTAAAACGACCCTATTTTCCCCGAGGGGAGGGGAGGAGAGGGGAGGGGAGAGGCCAAAATATGGGTTATCGTGCGTCTCTCCTGGCCCCCTCCTTAGACAAAAAGACCCATTTAATGGAACAAGCTGGGTAGGGGGATAAGCAGGCAAGGATCTGTTTTTTGCTTCTCCTACCTTGCATCAGATGGTCGGGAATCTCCAAGTTTGCACCTTTGTTATCATCAAGGGTCCAGTCAATAGGCTTGTACAATCAATAGGCTGCAATCCTGCACATATCTGGGAACAAGCCCCACTGAATTCAACAGGACTTACTTCTGAGTAAACATACATAGGATTGCACTATAAATGAATGAGTGTCTGTGAGACTACAGAACAACCAGGTTTGTTGACTGTTATTAAAAGCCCTTCCTGCAGTGCTAGATATGGGGTTACATGGAAAGCACTCTGCACATGTTTAAAGGAGGTCTCTTCACTTACACTTTTTGCCACGTTAAGGTTTTCTTTGTTACAGATTTGTAGCTCAGTATTAGGGCTGCACCTGACTCTGCTTTTAATATTTTACTGTTTATTTTTATTGTTTCTTGGTTATTTTTATTGCTCGCTTGCTCGCTCGCTCGCTCGCTCTCTCTCTCTCTCTCTCTCTCTCTCTCTCTCTCTCTCTCATTTGGATTTATACATTGTTGTAAGTCCTTGAGAGCTGCAAATGCACTGGAACAGTAGGGTGTAATTGTGGTTCATAAAATAAAATGACTCCGTTTGTTCTGAGCCTCTGTTCCCAGTTAGATCTCAGCCAAAGCCCTGGATTGAATATAGAAATCCAGGAAAACAGTTCCTATTGCTAAGCAAACCTGCACCAAATCTGGAGAGTCAGTGTCCCATTATATATAATTATGCACAGATAAAACATCCTTATCATGTGGGATCTATTTTTCACAAAGGGTCATGCATGCACGCAAACACATGGCAAGTTACAGAATATCTCATTAAATGTCATACCAGATACAGCCAGCTAGTTCTTTATCAGGATTTCTTTTCCAATTCTACACATTTCCCTCTTTAAACCATCTAGGAATACATAACTTCATTTTAATCATATCAATGGAAAGGCCGGTTAGAAAATGAAAGCATTTGCAAAAGAGGCACGTAGAATTGATTCGGTGAATGTCCAGGGTCCATTTCGACTTAAATGAGAACTCAGATTTGGAGGCACCAAGAAGAAATATTATATTACCCCTGCTGAACAGACAAATTTGTAATGATGGGGGAAAGTTAAAGGGTGAGATGAAAGAACAAAATGTCGGCACAGGGAAGTTGTGGGAGACAGCTCCTGTCTTAACCCCAGTGTGCTAAGCCAAGGCTTCCAAGCGGTTCAGTGCTGCTCTCGCGGGGCTGAGTGAAGCACCCGGCTCGGGCGCCAGAAGCTGGAGGCTGAGAGCTGCGCCCAGTTGCTGGAGGACAGAACTGCGGGTGCCTTGCAGCTCTCTCCTGCCCCTAATCTACGAAGGCAAGGTAGCTAATGAAAGCACGGCACCCTCCTCTTCCTATCCCATTGGTCTAGACCAGTGGTGTCCAACCTTTGGCTTCTCTGGGCCACATTGGAAGAAGCACAGTAGCAGATCTCAGTTCATGCCTGGGAGGGCAGCACAGGCAAAGCTTGTAGAACAGCTGCTGGAACCCCATAGGACTGCAAGTCTCATACAGGGGGAGTTTCTGTCCCAGCTGCTAGCAGATCAGTATCCCGATTCTGTTTTGACCTGTTGGGGATACCTTATTAAAATGCTATTCCTGCAAGTCCTTAGAGTTGCCAGTGCTTAAGCTTTAATTCCCCCTTTGGGGTCTCTAGAGGCTGAATTTCTAATGAAGAAGGAAGTCATCTGGATCTCTGTGTGCGAACGCAAAGGCACCACGTGGCGCACAGGCCCACCAGTTTGCACATCGCAGCTGCAAAGACATCTCTGGTCACTCCGTACGGCATCTTGTTAGACAGCCGCTGCTTTCAAATGCAGCTTTATCCTTCTTGGCATTTGAATAGAATGAATGGATGGCTAGATAAATAGATAAATAATGCAGTGTCCAGCAGGGAGAGGTGAGTCCTTTGATAATGGGACCTGGCGGTGGCAGGTTGCAAAGAGTGGAGAAGCCACCTTAGCTGCACTTCCATGCAAGGTCTTCTTTCATCCGTGGAACAATGGGAGGGACCTGAGCCATGCGGGGCTCCCCGAGACACACATGGTGCCCCCCTGGACTCGGGTCCCGAGCCCAACAGCCATCATTGCCCACTTCTGCTGGGCTGCAGAGCAGGTGGATCCTCGGCGGGGTCCATGCTGCGCATTCTCCCCATTTCCATTTTGAGAACCGCAGAGGCTCTGACGAAGGCAGTGGGCAAATCAAGCAAAACTGGGAGGGGTCATCCAGGGATGCGGCTTCGAGTGTCTCCCATATGCAAATAACCCCTAATTCAATTCTCTTTTTGCTCTCATTCATTGGCTGCCCTTCATCATTGCCTGGATGCCAGGAACTCACCTGGAACTTGTTTGGGCTGACCAGCTACCCCACCTGGCAAGTGGTCTCCAACCAGATCGAGAGGCGTCCCCTAAAGCAAGGACCCACACTTCTAGCCTTCCACCTGGGTCTTAGATACCTGAAGGAGCACCTCCTTCCCCACACGCCTTCCTGGCCCTTTAGCTCTGAGGTGGAGGTCTTTCTTCAGGAGCCCTCCTTGGAAGTGATTTAGGAGGAGGGCTACTCAGAGCAGGGCCTTCTCTGCGGTGGCACCCCGATTGTGGAATATGCTCCCGGGTCAGGTTTGCCTGGTGCTGACGCTTCTTTCTTCTCAGCGCCAGGCAAGACCCTTTTGATTCTCCCATTCTTCTAATGTCTAATTAGTTTTAATGTGTTTTATAATGCATGCTGTTTATTTTTTAATTTCTATTTTACTGGTTGTTTGTTGTCCCAGAACACTAGTATAGGGATGGCTTATAAAAGCCTTAAATAAGTAATAAAAATAAATACATATTTTGGTCTGCACCCATCATAATCCCACTCTATTCTTTTCGGCAGCAGGCTAAACCCCTTTTATTTTCACAATAGGTTAATGTTTGAATGGCTTCATTATCTATGTCGTATAGTGCTTTTTACTGAAGTGCTGTTGTGTTGTTATCATTATTATTGTCTTAGTGAACCATCTTGAGGTGTCACTGAAATGTTAGATGGTGTAGAAACGATGTAAATAAATAAAGGGCATGGCAGAAGGCGTTGCCTCCAGAGGGTCCATTCTGTGTGAACGGCAGTGCAAAACAGTGCCAGAGCTCTCACGGGCCTGGTCTCAAAGGCCCGCAAATGATGTAAGTGAGGACTCACAAGTGCACAATAAACACCTCTGGGGGTATTTGCCCCCAGAGACAACGCCCTGCCCCTTAGAGCCCTTCAGGGGTCTTGGTGTTCCGTCTGTCAGGTCCCGCGATGGCCCCGGCCTCTTTGCACGCCGGTCTCTTGCAAGAGAAATGAAAGAAACGGGTGTCCACATGAGATGTGTGTGAAGCTCCATTAGCCGGCTGCCGTGGGATGTAATTTAGTGTGGCTCTTTTCCTAGTGGCGTAAGTTATTTCCCGTGCGATCCGGTGCGTTGAGCCAAGCAGAGAGCGCTGCCCTCTGACAGTGGGGAGATGGACGGTTATTACCTGAAGGGTTATCAATGCAAATTGCATAACAAATAGCATACCTGGCCCGATCTGGGTTTTGGTGGTGGTGCAGAGCATTTATTCCACCGAGTCGTTTTATAATGAGACATGGGAGGGAAGCCACAAAGGGAGAGCTATTGCGAAGAAGAATATTGCAAGTATTAAGGTCCAGTGAACATGGCTGGCCTGGAGAGGAGTCCCAGCCCCTTCCTCTCTCCTCCGACACCTGCACCGAAAAGCCACAGGCCCTTCAATGGGTCGTTAGAACATCTGAGCAGGTGCAGCTTCTGGAAATGTTAATAGGATGGGTTATAAATCCCAGTCACCTGCCCCGTGCTGGGTCTGAGCCTCCGAGGGACAGACAATGGAATTTCAGAAGGAACGAGGCCATCGCCTACGCAACACCCTGTTTTCACATCATCACTGTGCTGACTGCCCCAGCTAACATGTTTAAGGTACAGGGAGCTTTGCAATTCCCCTGTAGCCTCAGTTGGCTCTACAGCAAAATGTGGAGTGTTTCTCAAAAGGATCCCAGAAGAGCCATCTTCCGGAAGAATCCCTGCTCTTTCCCACCTTGTGCTTTCTGCTCTGTCCCCATCCCTCAATCGCCACACGGTGTCCCTCCCCAGGCAGCATCAGGCCTGGCAGTTGCCCTCTCCATGTTTTCCTTAATTAAATCACTTTGCACTTCTGCAAACGTCAGGATTCCCGAAGGCTGCTGAGGCCTCCCCCCCCCCCCGCCCCCCAGTGAATGGACAGCATCCTCGGAGATATAATGATCTACACCATTAGTACATAAGACGAGCAGAGGAAGAGCAGCAGGAGGACGCCCCATCCATCTTACTTTACAATGGAAGCCTTTAAAATACGTTCCTCTACCAATAGTTCACCACAGCGAGCAAAGGATGCGCAAAACCCAAATATGAGCAATGCAAAATCCCTGCAGTCTAGAGAGTAGCGGGCCTCGTGCATCGCGCTCTGCTTAGAACCCTTCTGGGCAGAGCCAGCCTTCAGCCCCTGAGACAAGTGCCTAGAAGGCAGCAGAGCTGGCTGGGTTCTCACCTCAGAGGTCCAGGCCTCAGATCTGCAGACCCACCTGCAGCTCCCCTGCCCATCCTGCTTCTCAGAGGCCGAACGAGCAACCCGGGAGGCCTGCTCTGGAGGTTTCCCGGCAGGCAGCGGTGGGGGCAGACTGGTGCAGCGAGACATCTGGGCAGTGCCTTGGCGTCTTTCCCTCTCCCTCCAAACCTGGTCCTTCCAACCCTTTGCAAAGCAAGAGGAGTGCCAACTCAACTTCCCCGCCGTGCGCCTCTTGCTACACGCAGGCTGCCTGTAATCCTGTGCATGTGGAGGGCTGCAGGCACCCCTTTGGATGGCGCCAAATGCCATTTTGAACTCTTGCTCTTAATTTACCGGATTATGTCCTTCCAGACATGAGAGCGAGCACCCAGAAAATGCTGTTCTGAGACTTTGAGAAGGGAAAGGGCAGCAACCACCAAAGGAGGAGAAGGAAAGGCCAGTGGCAAGATCTGATTTGAGCAGCAGCGATTTAAACTCGGGTGGGTTGTTGGCTGGTTGTTTGGAGCCATGGATCTCTTTGGCCAAGTCTTGGACCTCTCGGACAACATCATCAAGAGGTGCTTGGAATACTCGCTGTCAGGTTCCCCCTGAAGTGGAAGTTCCCGTCCATGGAAGACCATTTCCGAGACATTTCGCTTGCAATCAAATTATCTCGACAGGCTTTTAATCGTTCCTCGTGACCCTTGGATGTACTGTGCGTTATTTTCTAGCCCATCCTGTAATTTTGTGCTTGAGAACTCAAAACAAGACACCGGTTGGCATTGCATGCAGCTTCAGCTGGAACACAGTGCCCTGCTGCTCTTGTAGAGACCGGCGGATGCATCGCCCCTGGAAAAAGCCTCGCCAAATGGCCATTAATAACAAATAGGTGAACTGAGCAGTGCTGAGAGAGAATATGAGATGCTGTAATTTCAGCAGAATAATGGCCAAGGGCCTGAATCATAACTGTTAATAAAATGACATCATAGCTGGCATTCCAATTGTAGGTTTATCAGAGAGAAGAAACGAATTCCCAAAACACTGCAGTAGGAAATGATATGTACGTATATGCTGCAATTTCTGATCTGCCATAATCCTGATAGTCCGGAATGGGCAGCTGGCACCGTGCAATCACCAGTGTAAAGTATAGCACAGCCCCTTGGAAGGATCTCCGCCTAATGCAGCAAAATATCTATGGCATCCATATTTTTACAATATAGTCTGCACTCACGCAGACTGAGAAAGAGAGGGAGAAGCGCAGTTCACGAGCGCAGTTCACAGGGGCTTTGAGCTACATGAACTAAGAGTCCATCGTGCCACTGTAAGCAAGGGCCTTTGTGGCTTTCAGGGGCGGTTTCATTTAACTAACAAAGCTACAACTGGAACCACTTTTACACTTGCGGTTTAGGTTTTCTTTGAAGTATTGCAGCCTAAATGCATTTCTTCCTGATGGAGTCCCCCAGCTGCAATATTGTCTCCTGCGTACAAGGGCAGCTTTTTGCATCTTTCAGAACAATTTCTGTGTGTTTTCTCCTACAGGCTTGCCTTGTCATGATCATTTTGTCTCCATTCGCATGGCCGTTCTCAATTAGGCCAAGCTTCCACTTAATGACACATTGCATACGGCATTGTTCAAAGCTCATCTAAACATGGTCCTTCAATGATGGCTCAGGCAAGAAATTTCCTGGAAAATTCCCTCTCTTAGCCTAGCATACCTCACAAGGTTGTTGGGTTTGGGTTTTGCTCTGCTCTGCTCTGCTTCACTTCGCTTTGCTTCACTTCGCTTCTTTGGTTGTTGCCACATACAAGAGCCAGTGTGCAGTGAAATCTTGGACCTACCGGGGACCTGGAAAATGCAGCTTCTATCCACCACACGGCCAGGAAACTCACTGGGTGACTTTGGGCCAGTCGCTCACTCCCAGTCTAACCTCCTTCACTAGGTTGTTGTTGGGAGGATTAAATGGAGCTATGGAAGCTGCAGTTCCATGGGACTATGGAAGGGCAGAATATGAATGCCATGCTATAAGAACAACAGTAAAATAGTAAAACTGAGGCATGTTTCAGTCTGCCAGACTACTAGCTCAAGGTGAGATGGACTCCATTTGGGAATGTGTTGGCCTGGTCCGATCCTGGATCCATACCACGAGCCCAAAAACACCAGCCTGAAGCTCTCACCAACCGTTGTCCTCCAGGCTGGAGGTCTGTTGGAAGAAAGATGAGAGATTCGTCGCACGTGTCTTTTGCCACAAGGAAGCAAGTCTGAAATCGGTTGGGCAGCTCGGCTGGTGGTTTGTTGACTCTGAGAAAAGGACGATTTGCAGCGTTCCCAATAAACAGCCGTTCCGGAGGTGTTTCTACAAAATGTGATGCCATATTTTACGCTAATGATCCAAAATGCTGCAGTGCCCCAAGAGATGCATTGCTGTAAAAAAAACTAATAAATAAAAAAAAAACCTGCTGTTTTTTTTTAATCAATAAGCTGATTAGTTTGTATATTTGGAATAGGAGGTAAGGCCGATGGGGTGCTGCCATCTAGTGGCAGGCGGGTGGGGGAACGTCTGGGCAGAAATGTAACATTTAATTTTTATTTAAACGTTTTGATTTAAATGTTATTTAAATTAATTGCTAAATTATTCATTGGTTTTATTAATTGCCTGGATGTGTCCAATTTTTATATTTTTGTATTGTTATTTATTTGTTGGAAGCCACCCCGAGGCTTATGCGAATGGGGCGGCATCCAAGTACCCCAAATAAATAAATAAATATCCTTATGCGAGGCAGCAGAAGGAAAGATGTTGAACCTGAAGCAGGGAAAGCCAGGACCTGTCTGTCAGTGGGGTCTCTTACCCATTGCAGATTTTATTCTGAGCTTTATATGAGACCACCACACTGTTCCATGGTGGCAAACCTATTCTGGGGATGACTTCTGCTCTTATGAAGCTCAGAATAAAAGCTGCAATCATGAACAACCCTGCTGAGCTGGGTGCCCCAGCACCCTCTAGAATGAGCGGTCTTGGGTTCGAAGCCTCTCCATTGCTGAAGGAACTATGCAAGAAATGGGAAAGATACACAGTGTGAAAAGAGTAAATGTCTGAGAAATGTGGATAAATGAAGCTTTACGTGGGAGAAAACCAACAAAGCAATATATGGACCTGAATGAATATATGGACCTTCAGAAAGTGTATTTAGGACACAATCCTATGCAACCTTAGGCAGAAAAGGGCCTGAAGATCCAGGAACAGCCCAGACAGTATTATATTAATAAGTAATCATCGTGAATAACAGGGCAGTATTTGAGTTGTCAAACCCTTTGGCCTCTAGATGCCAGAGAACTTTTAAAATACAGATTTTGAAGAAATTTAGATTGCAAATTTTCTTTATGTATTAATTCCAGCTGAAATTCACCCAGATGGGATTTCATCCAATTAATTCCAATGACATTGTTGCTTCAAATGTGCCAAACGCAGCTGTGTGCGAGTCAACAAAACACACTTTAATGTTTACGTTAGAGCAAAATGCTACACATGTTTAGACTGAGAAAAAGGCATGAAGTTCCCGTCATGCCTAGACGGGTGGGAGTTGTTGGCCTTTGTTCCCTGTCTAAACATTCATGGGATTGCGCATTTCACTGTTTTAATTAAATCAACCCATTGCTTCATTTTAAAATGAATTTACAGCTTTAATTGGATTTAATTTTTGAATTAAAAATGCTATGCAGATTTGTTAAGGTCATGCCACAAGCAAAACCTCATTAGAGTACATGTAGAACCTTATTCAGGAACCTCTTGGGACACCAAAACAATATTAATCTGCCCTGCATGTGAAAGTAATTCTCCGTATCCCCTCCAAGAAACAGTAAGCAGGAGCAAAACCACACTTCCAGTGCAAATATTGAGGGTCATGGAAGAAAGAGAACGAGCAGAGCTGTCAGACTCTCATACATTGATGGCGCCTAAATAGGGTCTTCTCTTTCAAAATCTCTCAAGAATATAGCCCCATAACAATTACTAATTACGCTTTCTATTCTTTGCTGTTGTTGCCAATGCAGAGACTTAATTAGTGCCAAAAAAGAGGGCATGCATTCCCAAAAGGAGAACAAGACTCACTGACATGGTACTATACAGCTAGGAGTAAACTTAGAAATTATTGCTACTCTTTCAACAGATATACAATACATCTTGCCATACTGCGGAAGACTGTTTGAGCAGCTGGATTACTTGGGCCTGGATTACTTGGCACTGTTGATGCACAGCTTTGGGCACAGGTCCTTCTTCCTTCCAGGGCTGTTTTTAATTTTTTTGTACACGATTGGAGACTGGACAGCACCTCAAATTCTCCTTCTAAACAGAGGACTGTAAAAAAGGACACACAGCCACTCTGGGCTGTGATTTTAAACTAACCCCAAAACGTGCCTGTCTGTGAATTGCCTCCCCCACATCCTTGCGTTACATGCCCTCCCATGGCTTTAAGTCCAACAAAGGTAAAGGTAAAGGTTTCCCTTGGACATTACATCCAGTCATGCCCGACTCATCTCCGTTTCCTGGCCGAGGGAGCCAGTGTTTGTCCGCAGACGGTCTCCGTGGTCATGTGGCCGGCATGACTGAACACCAAAGTGCACTTAAGTCCAATAGTGGATTATAAATAAGTTGTGTATGGCTGGTCCATTCGACCTGAGTTTGGAAGAGGGAGTGCTATCAGCTCACACAAACGAAGTGCTAGTACGGGATCCCCCAAAGGCCGCAACAATGACAGCAGCAGAAGGATAAACCTTCACCAGGGCCTGTCGAGAGCAGAGGGTGGGTGGACCCGGTGGGTAAGGGCAGCTGGAGCACAACCCCTGGGCTTGACTAGCCAGACTGAAGGGTGTCCATGCTGGCAGGCATGCCTGGCATCCTCCTGCCTCCACACCTGAAGGGGAGCTATGCAGATGACTGGGGGAAACAACCTGCTAGCTGGGGAGCAAGGATCCAAGAGGAGAGAGCTCCCAAGCCTTGTCCGGTGGACTCCAGATGAACCCGCCAAGAAACGGAAGAGAAGCAGAGGCGTGCAGAAACCTGGGATCAAGCCATAGAAGCCTCATCCCCAGCATGACCTTAGAGCAGTGGTGGTAAACCTATGGCTTGCACGCCACAGTGGGCGCTCAGAGCCCTCCCGGTTGGCGTGCGATCCAAGCCACCCCAGCAGAGCCCCAGCAGCCAAGCATTGGATAACAGTGCACACAGGGGCCATGCGCATTCCAGAAAGGAGTAGCAACTCCAGGCGATGCTGTCACAAGCCGTAACACATTGGCCGCGACTCATCCAAGCTTTCGCATGGCCGGTCAGTGCACTGCCAAGGATACATACATGTATTTGCGTGGACTGGCTGTCAGTTGTTTTCTCTAAACTAAAACCTCAAATTTCAGGTTTTCTTCCAGCGTTGGCACTTTGCGATAAATGAGTGGGTTTTGGGTTGCAGTCTGGGCACTTAATCTCTGAAAGGTATGCCATCACTGGGTTAAGGTTCGGAGAACAAGGTGTCCTGGAGCGACTTTGATGCTTGGAATGTGTTTAGAATGGGCAGAAATGATGAGCTGGGCAGAAAAAGCTAATCAAGGAAGCCTTTTTCAAAATCGCCCCCTTTCAGTGGAAATTTACCCCTCTGTTAGGGTTAGGGGTGTGCGCCAGGGTAGGGTTAGGGTTCGGAGAACAAGGTGTCCTGGAGTGACTTTGATGGTTGGAATGTGCTTAGATTGGGCAGAAATGATGAGCTGGGCAGAAAAAGCTACTGAAGGAAGCCTTTTTCAAAATCACCCCCTTTCAGTGGAACATTACCCCTATATTAGGGTTAGGGGTGTGCGCCAGGGTAGGGTTAGGGTTTGGAAAACGAGGTGTCCTGGAGTGACTTTGAGGGTTGGAATATGTTTAGAATGGGCAGAAATGATGAGCTGGGCAGAAAAAGCTACTCAAGGAAGACTTTTTCAAAATCGCCTCCTTTCAGTGGAACTTTACCCCTATATTAGGGTTAGGGGTGTGCACCAGGGTAGGGTTAGGGTTCGGTATACGAGGTGTCCTGGAATGACTTTGATGGTTGGAATGTGTTTAGATTGGGCAGAAATGATGAGCTGGGCAGAAAAAACTACTCAGGGAAGCCTTTTTCAAAATCGCCCCCTTTCAGTGGAACTTTACCCCTATATTAGGGTTAGGGGTGTGCACCAGGGTAGGGTTAGGGTTCGGAGAACGAGGTGTCCTGGGGTGACTTTGATGCTTGGAATGTGTTTAGAATGGGCAGAAATGATGAGCTGGGCAGAAAAACGTACTCAAGGAAGCCTTTTTCAAAATTGCCCCCTTTCAGTGGAACTTTACGCCTATATTAGGGTTAGGGGTGTGCACCAGGGTAGGGTTAGGGTTTGCAGAACGAGGTGTCCTGGAGAGACTTTTATGGTTGGAATGTGTTTAGAATGGGCAGAAATTATGAGCTGGGCAGAAAAAGCTACTCAAGGAAGCCTTTTTCAAAATCGCCCCCTTTCAGTGGAACTTTACCCCCATCTTAGGGTTAGGGGTGTGCGCCAGGGTAGGGTTAGGGTTCGGAAAATGAGGTGTCCTGGAGTGACTTTGATGGTTGGAATGTGTTTAGAATGGGCAGAAATGATGAGCTCTACTAGTCAGTTATGCTACTCACGGAAGGTTTTTCCAAATCCGCCTTTCCTATGATATTTTACCCCTATATTAGGGTTAGGGGAGTGCACCAGGGCAGGGGCAGGGCAGTGGTGGCGCGCCCATGGCACCTGTTCCACTGCAGGCATGCAGCGCCATCTCTGTCAGCGCGTGAGCCCTGTTGCCCCAGCAGCCGAGCATCAGACCACAGTGCACTTCGGGGCCATGCTCATGCTCGTAAATGAGTAGCGGCGCCAGGCAATGATGTCGTGAGCCGTGACTCATTCGCTGTGCCTCATCCAAGCTTTTGCATGGCTGCTCAGTATACTGGCAAGGATATATATGTATTTGCTTGGACCTCCTGTGACTTGCTTTTTCTAAGCTAAAACCTCAGTATTCAGGTTTTATTGCAGTGTTGGCACTTTGCGATAAATGGGTGGGCTTTGGGTTGCTGTTTGGGCCCTTGGTCTCTCAAGGCTTCGCCATCTCTGCCTTAGAGCATCCTCGGAAGCCAAGCTTGACGCTTCCTGGTACTGCCTCGGCTGCTCTGGGGGTCTGTGTAGACATCCCTACCTGTAGCGCATACCTGTTGCAGAAATAATTGCATGGATTCGCAAGGCAACTTCACATTTCAACGCAAAAGAAGTGGACATCTCAGGACATCTCATGGCAGGCATGAAAAACTGAGGAGGGAGGGGACCTGCCCGTGGTATGAGCTGAAGACAGAGGGCATCCCCACCTCCGAAGTTTAGAAAGGCTCAGCAGTGTCAGAATCCGCCTCGGGCAGTCCTCCATGTCTCGGTTTCCGTTGCCGGTCCTTGGCAAGGTACTCTGAAGAGCAAAGGTCCTTCCCAGATCCAGATTCCGCAGTCCCAAGTTTTGACTGCATCCCATTGTGCCTCCGTAGACTGAAGAAGACCACAAAACGGACCCAAGAGACTGGGGAAGGGAGAAACCACTACACCACACTGAGAGCCAGTGGGATGTAGCGGTAAAGAGCCCGGGACTGGGACTCGGGCGATCCGGGTTCGAGTCCCTGCTCAGCCATGGAGCCCACTGGGTGACTTTGGACCAGTCACAGACTCTCAGCCCAACCTGCCTCACAGGGTTGTTGTTGTGGGGATGAGATGGAGGAGGAGAATGATGTAAGCTGCCTTGAGCCCTTTGTAGGAGAAAGGCAGGATATAAATCAAAAAATAAAATAAATAAAAAATAAAATAAAAATAAATTTAGCAAAACCAGGAATTGGATTCCGAGCTGGATCTGGATTCGGATAGGATCTGCGCTCCGAAGAGAACCTTGGCAAGGAGCCCCGCAAAAAAGACATGCCAAGCTGTCCCTGAGAAGCAGAAGAGGCCAGGCTGCTGAGTCTGGGTTTGCCTAGCACCTAGCTTAAAGGGCATGCTTCCTACCTTTCTGCAGCCTCTGGGATGAGTGATTTGGCTTCCTTCCTGGCACTAATTGCTTTTTACAAATTCTCTTGTTCTGTTTCTGCAAGGGACTTAATGGCACTTCAGCCTCTGATTTCTTATCTGAAGGTGCCACAGCTCAAATTCCTCCCTCTGTTGCTGCTTTGATGTTGCAAATTTCCTTGAGCTGAGATAATACACTTCTGCTGTGCCTTTCCCAGCACCCGCAACCCTTTTTTAGCGTGCATAACAAAAGCCCCTCTCAGAGGTCCTCTTTGTTCTGTAATTGCACTCCTGCCTCCAAAGCCAGCCGGTCTCATTTGAACACCCTTTTTCCTGCACCTAAATAACAAATTTCTCTTTCTCACCTGCTGGCCAAAGATCTGAAATCTACATGAATAAAAAGCCCATTGCATCACCACACGGCACATTCCTAAACCTGGGTGTTCTGCGTTGCATCCACACGTAACCCTAAACCTGGTGTTCTGCGTTGCCTCCACACATTGAGAGCAAGGCTTTCTCTTCCAGAACAAGCCACTCCTGGTGCAAAAGAGCCCGGAGCTTGTGTCACTGGACAATTGGGAGCCTGGGCTGTGCATTAGAAAGTCCCTCAATCTGAGTTTTCACCTCTTTCACAAGGCCATGAGCTGGCCCAGCTCTTGCCCATCATTGGGCTGAATTTGTTAATTTAAAACTTTTCTAGGCTGCCCCATTGCCGAAGTCTCAGGAGAGCTTAACAATACAAAATGTAAAATTAAACACAGCATCCTAAAAATTTGACTAACAATAAAACCCCAGTTAAAACAACCAGGTCTTAAAACATTGGGAAAATAAAAAGGCTTTGGTCTGGCACCGAAAAGAATAAAGTTTTCTGGGTTCTGCCTTCGGGGTGCCTGCCAGCCAGCCAGCCGTGCCTTCCTCTGGAAAGCTGGGGCTGCCACGCTGCAGAAAAGAGCAGCTTTATTGTGGAGCCAAAAGCCCACTTCTGCCCTGGACGTTGGCTCCTCCATAAGTCCGCCTTGTCTTTCGGTTTCACCAGCTGTCCTTCTGGAAAACCGGTTCTCTCCTGCCTGGCCACACCCACCAGGGCTGCTGGTTTGTGAATGGGCAAGCCACTGCCACAGTGGCCATGTTGTGAGAGTGTCCACCACCCCACTCCAAATTGCGACCGTGCGCAAAAAGCTTAAGGATTGCGTGGATGGGAAACGCTAGTGCATTGACGGTGGGATCTGCAGTCCAGAACATCTGGGATGCTGCAGATGAAGCACTTCCGCACAGCTTCTCTGGGTCCTGATACATTTTGAGCCTGTTCCAGGGAATCCCACACTCCCGCTGGCTTGCCCTAGAATCCTGCACGCCACCCGGGGGGTTCTTCCCCTCTTTCGTGTTCCCCGTGTTGTCACAGAAACCAATCCGATGGAGCCAGCAGAGGGGGATCGCAACACCCTAACTCATCTCCAGGCCTGGGTGGAAAACATGGAGAAGGCAGAAAGAAGCAGAGAATTCATTCCTTTGTGAGGCATGGGAACATGCACATGAGGGGCAGTGCTGCCCAGTGGGTAAAGTCTTAAAACTAGGAAGTCTGCCACAAACCTGTTATATACCTTCCAACAAGTCAGTGATCTGTTTGTCAGGGGACGGATTGGCCTCCTGGTGCCATTTCGCCATTTTCCTTCCGGGCAAGCTGCTGTCCCCTTCCCTCACTCCTTTTGGCAACATCATGGATGAGAATTGCTTATCATCTTCCTCTTCCTCCTTCTCATCATTCTCATTGTCATTATTCTCATTATCATTATTATCGTCTTCACCATCATCAATGTTGTTGTTGTTAAAGTCCAGACTGGTGGGAATAAGGACTGGCATCTCCTTCTTCAAGCTGGCATCTCTCCGTGGGGTTTTCACGAAGGCTTTTCCACATGTCAGAGATGGGTTATTTATTCTAATTTAAGCCCTGGCAATTTGCTCCCAGCCTGCCTGAATAGCATCTGCCTTCTACTCTGGCTCTCTGCCCCCTCTGGGAAATTCATTGAGATGAGGAATTTGTGCCCTGGAATCGATGTTGCGAAATGAATTATTGGCAGCTTTCTCCTGGGCGGCTGCAGTCTCGGGTCTGTTGGAGCAGGGCGTGTGTGGGACTCCAGCGCCCGCAGAATCGCTCCCAGCCACCCGCCGCCCCTCGATCTGCTCTGACACAGATGGGCGGGTGCTTGCATGGAAGCCACGTGTCCCAGGACGCCTCTTGCCTTTCCTCTCGTCTGTCACAGGCTGGTGGCAGGGGGCGCGTTCCCCCTCAGGGTGCAGCAACGTCAGACCTGGGGGTCCAGGTTTGCCACCTGCCTTGCTCGGGAACGTATCTTGCAGAACAAATTCCGGACCTCTCACAGACCCGTCTGTTCCCCTGTACATCAAGCAGGTCAACGTCTGTGTTTAGACGGGGAAAAACAGCACGTTTTCCACCTGAAATATGCAGACTTGGTCAAGACCTGCAAGGCTTTCAAACCATTCTCCGTAGGATTACTCACTTCATGGCTGGGTGTGGATATCGACCCATTTGGTCTTCCCGGACAAAATCCAGCGCTCTGGCTCTAGGCCACGCGGACTCTCCACTGAATGGTTACTGGGTGGCGGGGGAAGAGGTGACACTGCAAATACTAGTCTGGGGCCTTCGGTGCAGAGGCCGGAGACGACGACGCCACCCCCGGAAGGATTTCTGCTCCCACTCAGCTGCCAAGAAAAGGAGCAAAGGGCTGCTTGGTGCCCGCTTCATCTTGTCCCACCCGCAGACCTCAACCCTGTGCTGCCTTTCACTGTCTGTCCATGCCCAGCCTCTAGCCTTGCGTTCTCCCCACCCAGCCACATTCCTCTCCATCCCTCTCCCCTGTCCACCTTCTTTCTCCTTGCTCTCCCCTCCTTGCCTTGCATCATCTCCACTCACCCCTTCATCCCACTGTTTGGGTCCCCTCTCCCCTTTGGCTTGGCTGGTTGCCCCTTCTTCCCAGCCTGTTTTATTCCCTCTGCGTCTCTGAGCTAGACAGACTCCACCTGGAGAATTATATTGCATTTTTTCCAAGTTTGCCAGGGAAAAATTGACTTCCTAGCCATCTAAGTGCCTACCAAGATCCCTGTTGCTTTTAATAGGCTTTGAATTAGTCGGTAATTGATTCTTATCTGTGGAGGTATTTTTGATACCTGCCTCTCTTAATGGCCGCATAAAGCATGTCTGGAATGTAAAGCAATGCACAGGGGCAGGAAAAGGCCAAAGAGTGCTTGCCTCTCACTCCAGCATCTTTTCTTCTTCTTTTTTAATGATGCATCTACCTTTCACTGCAGCCTTCGCTTCAGAACTTCAGCTGTTTGTCAGGTTTCCCACCCCCTCCCCTTAGACACAGCAAAAATATAAGATTCCCACTGAGACTTCACTTCCCTGCATGACTGGTTTATAGCCAAGCAACTTGCAACAGGATGAGATAATGAGAGAAAATATGACAGACTGCGAGATCCAAGCCGTGTGACACAGTGCAGGGCTGGAAGGTGTGGGGCAGGCTGCGGAACGAGGGTGCCGGCATCTCTGCGGAGGTTCGGCAGGTCTTAATAGGAACGGGCTCTTCCCGAGCTTTGCTCCCGAGCCTGCTATAAAGTCCAGAAACACCTGTCATACTGAGCACACGAGGGAGTTGTCTTTACCATCCCTCAGAATAGCTGCAAGAAGCCCCTCCAGGTAAAAATGCCCCCCCTCCGAGCAGATCAAAGGTCTTCTTGGTTCAGTGCATAGTTGCCAACACCTGCCAGCCAGATGGTTTGGAGAAGCGTGCAGGATGCATTGGGGTTGGCATCGGTTCCTTTTAGACTTTGAGTGTCATGGTCTTCAAGCACACACACACACTGAGAGCGAGTTTGCAGATGACAATATACGTTGTGTCATGTCCTTCAAAATGTGACAAAGCAGCCCTGTTGGGAGGCCAAATTTCTGTTGAACTCTGTCTTTTGTTCCAAGAAGCTCTTCTGACAGCACTAATACAGAAATATAATACCTGTACATAGGATTGTGTGAATCAGCACAATCTGAGGTTACAGAAATCCTCTGAATTTTGATTCATAATTTGTTTTGATGTGAGTCTACATGGAATTAAAAGCTTTGCTTTTTGTTTCAATTGGTTACTTGGTTTTCTTTTGCATGAAAAGCCATGTGGGGGGGGGGGCACAGTTTTCCGAATGACCCCATCAGTTGCGCACATCTTTGCAAATTATGTTCCCATAGACTAAACCATATTTGTGACATTTGTCAAAAGCATACACTTTCGCATGCACATTTCAAAATGTTCACATGGCTGACGAGCATTATGTTTTGGCTTGCACATCATACTGCATGCTCAGAAATATATGATGTTAAGTGCAGATTGTCCCCATGTTCAGTCTGGAGAAATTCTGATAAAAAATGAACTGAGCCAAATTCCTCATATATCCCAATCTGCATGTGAAGGTTCTATTTACTTATCACGGCTGTCAGCCCTTCTCGTTCGACAAATTCTCTTTTTAAGCCTTCCAAGTAGCTAATTATAATCACCTCTTGCGGCAGGCTGTTCTGGGAGCTGATTACACATCATTCCAGAGACAGTACAGCTTAGTGGTCCAAAGGATGCGCCAGTTCTGGGCACACCCAGGTTAAAATCCCGGGCCCACACTGTCGTTCAGCAGGTCACCTTTGGCGTGGCACCATCTCACGGTCTAACCTGCTCCCCAGAGTGGTTGTCAAGATAAAATGTGTGGAAGTGAACCAGGTATGGCACCTTGAGCTCCTTAGAGCTTCAGGCCCCCTGTAAGGTGTTTACACTAATATATCAAGCCCTACACAGGTTAGGATATCTAAAGGAACGTCTCCTCCCATATACACCTACCCAGACACTTGGATCATCCACAGAGGTCCTTCTCCAAGAGCCAGCCCTGGAGGAAGTGAAGAGGGTGGCTACAAAGTGAAGGGCCTTCTCAGCTGTGGCCCCCACCCATGGGCTTTGCTCCCCAGAGAAATACACCTGGCGCCAACCCCATATATTTTCTGGTGCAGGTTACAACTTTTTTTCTATTTTCCCACCATTTAAATTGTGAATTCTCAGGCTATATACTGGCTTATAAATTGTTTGGTACATGAGGCATAGTTACATGTACTGTATTGCTTGTTTATTATTGCTGTATACACCTGCTAAATTTTATCGTATGCAGATGTTTTCTGGCAGGCGAGTCTGTTTTACATTGTTTTAATTGTGGTATTTTGTATATTTTAATTAGATTTTATAAACTGTTTTGAGAGCGTTGTGTTAATCAAATGGTCTAGAAGTGCTTTAAATAAAATAAATCGGGCAGGAAGCTGAATTTCCGAGAAGTGTTCAAGGTGCCCATTTGGGGGCAGGTGGAACTGAAGGCGAATGGGAGCCACAAAACCTGTGCTCCGTTTTAGCAAGAGGCACCTGCTTCTGGAAACTAAACCAAATCAGAAGTGCTTCAGCCTTCTAAAATGAGGGACAGACATTTCCAAAACAAAGAAACCACCAAACAATTGGAGGTGATGTGAAAGGGCATGACCACCTAGGGAAGCCGAGAAGGTCAAGTGAAGACCCACCAACCCTGGAACTTGGAGGAACAGTGGAATATAAATAACTAGAAATACCCCAGTGTGCCTTTTCTGAACCTCAGCCAACCAATGCTGCAGAGTGACTACAGCTTCTAGAGCAGCAGGAAAACATGAAAAATCCACCTCTCTCAACACCCTTAACCCTGCCATTTTTATTTATTTTTAATTTAGGGAAAATTACAAAGCATTTCATTCTTCCTGATCCAACTCATTTTTAACACCCCCAAAACCAAGCAGGAACTGCTATGCCATTCCCCGACTCAAAAGAACCCAAGTTCTCTCAGTAAGCTGTTGGTCTGCTCCTCCATTTATTCCCGAAATGAAACATAATGGTGCTTTAATGGAGAATAGCTATTACCTACATTAGTTCATTAATCCGGTGGCTTGCAAACTCATTACATCCACCCAGATTCTGTGACATTGACCATCCATTACCCACAGGACACCCTCCCAAACTGAACGACTTCAAGAGACAAAGTTGTCTCAACGAGGCAAGGCCTGTTGACTGCCAAGCAAACAGACCGAGTTGGACCATAACACAATCTCGGAGGGTTCTGGCCAATTTGGAAATTTGCTTCTCCCACAGTTGGAATGGATTCGTGTAGAATTTAGCTGGTGCCCCTGGAGGCCCTGCAGAATGTCTGTGAGGATTCATGAAAAAGCAGGAAGCAGCCATTCTGCAGAACTAACTATTTAGAGATTCAGACTGTTTTTCATGGGTTTTCCAGTATTTAAGGATTATCTTCGTAAGTTAGATCATTTTTCATGCACAGAAATAATCCACTTTTTATGTTTTATCAGCAGATGCAACAGTAGCAAGCGAATAAACAAGCCCAAAACAAAATGCAAAGGAGTGGAAAGCACAAAAGAGAAGGGGGAGGAAAAAAGGGAAAGCTTATCATAAAAGATATCTATGCGTAATAGCCACTTCACATCAGACTTAATACAAAATGAAAGGAGACTGGGGAGTTCAGGGGAGGGATTTGAACTTCCACTTGTATAACAGAAGCAATTTGTATATTTAAAAAAAGCATCTGTACCAAATGGACGAATGCAGGGGGATGCTCAAATGTAGGCAAAGCAGGGGAAAAACTCCTTCTCCTGGATGAGATCTGAGAGGGGTTTATTCTTCCAAGCTTAATGTCTAAATTTCTCTGCACCAATAGGGGTTCCATTTCTGCTGCTCCTGGGTTAGCCCTCACCTCAGAAGTATGATTTGAAAATGTATGAACACCTATTATTATCACGGTCAAGGAAGGAAGGAAGGAAGGAAGGAAGGAAGGAAGGAAGGAAGGAAGGGCAATGCAATTGTGCCATTGTGACACAACAATGTTGGGTCTACTTTGCTCTGTATTCACAATTGTCCCCAGTCGTAGCCACGCAGCAACTGCGCCTCCTTCCAGTTATCCTGCTGGTCGGGAGTGAAGCACCTGGCTGATTCAAGCCGGCCCAGGAGGCTTGGTCTCTGCAGTTCTCCTCTCAAGCCAAGCCAGCAGTGCTACGTAACATCCAGCTCCAGTGGTTCTTGGGTTGCCAGTCCAGCCTTCCAGTGCTCCCTTGAAGACCATTTGCTCCTCCATTGGCACCACCAAATTCCGCCCCACTGCAGAGCAACTGGCAGCTTTTGTGTGCTTTCTTTCTCCCATGCTAGAAGGTTGAAATGACTCTCTGGAGGGTTGGCAACTAGGCCACAAGCGCGTCAAGGCGGAATACGTGGGTCTCTCCCCACTCTGCCCCCTTTGCTTCCAGCCCTCTCTGAGAACTCTGCTGAAGTTGAGTTCAACCCTCAGGAAGAAAGGGGTTCAGCACCCCCCAAAATATTCTCTTCCTAGGACTTCCTTCCCTTTGCTCCCTTTCCGGACCTCCAGCTTCTCATTCCCAAGGCCACCCGGCCAGCCCAACTCTCTCCTGCATCTCAGAGACTCTTCGGAGATTCACCTCTCCTACAAAAGGCAGGTCAGCTGCTCACACTCGGAGACATCTGTCCTGACATTTTGCACTTGCGTTTCTCCAAGACAAGGCATTTGACATTGTGGTCCATCTAGCCAGCCTCCGAAGTGTTGTGGCTATTAAAATGTATGTGTTTCCACCACACTGTCTGAAGAATTTTCAGGAGAGAAGGAAAGGGATGGGGGTTGGTCACAAATGTGCTTTCATCTGCAAATTCCTGGAGATGAAAGCTGTTTACAAGATGAGAGATTTGACAGGATATGAAACCATCTTCATGCTGGGTAGCAATCAACAAATTAGAATGCAGTCAATAATACTGGCTTGGCAAAACATCTCTGCCCTCAGCTGCTTTCCTCTGAGGGATGCTGGAGTTTGCCCGCGACATACTAAAGAAGGCAAGAGAAGCATTGTCACTTGGCGTTATTCAGCCCCATTGATCTAAACGTGCCATTTTTCTGAACAATACTAAATGCAAGCCTGCATTGCTGGGTGTGGAAAGGCAGGCAGAGGGTGCCGTTCCACAGGGTGGCTGTGTGCCCTATTTCGCAGGGGACAGTCCTCAGCTGGGAGGCATCCTTTATTTCCAGGTATATGCAGTCCACATCTGGGCGAAAGGAGAAGAACCCTAAGAAAGGAGAGCAGGCAGGGCCTTGGAGCATCGCCACTCTTCCTCGAGATGGTGAAAGGCATTTTTCGATTTAAAGTCCTAGAGGAGCACATGGAAATATCATGCCAACGGATGTCCTCTTTTCTCTTCTCTGCCAGTGGGTTTCCCCTTTTGTGGTGCATGAGTAGCCTCTAACGTGCAACGATTTGGACAGAATCCGCCCACATTTCTGACCTGTGGGAGGAGTCTGCAAAGCGAAGATCTTCCATCGCTTGGAAGGCCAATTCAGTTGGCCGTGCTACCCTGGGGACGAGAGACTGCTCGTTCCAACCAGCTGGGACAAGAGGGCCACCTGTAGGAGTTCCTCTTCTGTGTGGGGCCCCCATGCCATCCAAACCCATCTTCCACTTTCCCCATGAGGTCTTCTCCTAGCATCCTCCAGCAGCTGGAGGGAGAAGAACCTCATGCGGAACCTTCTGCATGGGTGCTGGTGCTGGTCCCTGGACACGACCCGGCCAGCACCAGGTCAGGTGGTCAAAACACCCAGCCAAGGGCTGAACAGAAGTTTCCGCTGTGCGCCCCCTAATGCCCACCCCCCTGCTGCAGACCTCTTGCTGCGGAAGAGGCAGCGGGACGGAAGGAGCCCTCGTTGACAGAAAACTGACTTGAAACCATTGCAGGTTCTGCAGGCAGAAATTAATGTTTTGGAACATAATATTATTGGATTGATTTTAAATAGATGTTTCCCTGCTCTTTGGTAATAAAATGAATGCTGCTAAGAGAGCCAGAGGAAAATGATATAAACCGAGGCTGATTATTGCTTTTGGAAGCGTCTTCCAATATTTCTCCCCATCCTCTGTTTGACGCTGGAACATGAGTAGCAAATGACAAGCAGCGAGGAGCAGATGAATATCTATTTATGCGGGAATATGGAATGTATGAATAGTTATTTGGAGGACAAATGTATTTTGACAGGTATCTAATTTCATTCTGTTGATAAAATGCACTTTGTCAAGTGCTGAAGCACATTTCGTGCTTGACAGTTGTTAGATCTTTTCTCTCTCCATCTTTTTTGTGCAGGGGAGGGGGGTTAAAGAAAAAAATAGATACATTTTGAGTGCATTTATCAAACATCACAATGCAATTTAATTTAATATCATCGTGGATGCATGTGCGCCTTTTTCCTGAAGATGCAGATATCTGGAGATTATTTATCTATCACCAACAATGAGAGAAAAAATGGACATTCGTAAGACAGAAAAGTGTTTCTAGCACTATCTAGGGCTAAGCTAAATGGGAGGCATTTTTTACCAAGCTTTCCATCAGTGTCCAAAAGTCTCCCTCCCCACTTTCTTGGTGTTTCTGGAGGAGGAGGACCACTTCAGATGAGGGTGGCGACTGTGCCAATTCGGAGAAGCATTGCTCTCCCTCTGAATTGGCTTTGTTTACTCCCACTGAGATAGAATAATCCACCTCTAGCAAAACAGCAACACCTTTTCCTTCGTTAGCCCTTGTTGGCTGGCATTTCCCACATTTCTATTCCAAGAAGAAGAGGGAAGAAGAATAATTCCACTATTCCAAGAAGAAGTGGGTAGGGAGAATGGCTCTCAAGCAGCTACAAAGAGGGAAATGACGCCAGTGAAATGACGCCAGATGGTAAAGGATTTACGTAAGAGCGATATGGTAAATACGGATCTTCTCCTCTGCCACTTGTTTCTCTTAGGTCTGGTGCCTCGTTCCAGAGTGAAGCCTAACAGGGGAACATGGGACTTAAGGAAAAGGCAGGGTGCAGGTCATTAGGATGGGGCAGAGTGTGTGCAGAGGCTCATCCTGGGTTCTGTTCAGACAACATGAGGACCCAGACTCTGGCATTAGGATAAATGACTGGTCCGTCAGTGGCTTACCAAGCTGATGGGTGCAGTGGGAATGGGTGGTGGGGCAGAATCCTGAGCTTCCTGCCCGCCACCTCTCCTCCTAGCCTTCCCCCTCTCTCTCACTCCTCCCCTTGCGCCAGCTTCTCCTCTCCCTGCAAAACGGGGCCTCAAAAGGGAATTCTTCCCCAGCACCATCCCTGGTACTCGCACTGCTTGATCTCCTGATGGCACCCTTGGGACTCTCAGGCTACCTTGCACACACGTCGCCTGTAAATCCAAACTGAGCAAAAATGATCAGTCCTGAAGCCAACTTGTACTCAGAGCTCACAAAGCATATCTTATGATGTGCGATAATGAAATGGGTGAGGCTCATCAGCAATACAGGAAAATAACTCTTGCGGAAGAGAAGGAGGTGTAGCATCTTGTTTAGGAAGGGAAGTTGGAATATTCTCCCTACCCCTGATTTCCACAATTCCAGGAGGATTGGACATAGAATAATGGGTTCAAGTTACAGGAAGCCAGGTTCCAGCTAGATATCGGGAAAAATCCCCTAACTCTTAGAGCAGTAAGGCAATGGAACCAATTACCTAGGTTGGCTCTGGGCTCTCCCACTCTAGGGGCATTCAAGGTGCAACTGGACAGCCTTCTGAGGGATGCTTTACCTGGTCAGATGTCAGGGCTTGTCGTTCTACCAGTGTGAGCAGGTTGCCGAAAGAGATGCAGAAAAAGCTGATTATATCCCCACCAGACCCAAGCTCTGTGGGCTTCTTCAATCCAACACTGCTCACTTCATTGCTCTTGATGGCCCACACTCGACGGTCGCGTACGGGTGGACTACGGGCTGCCACTGAACCGCAGGTTGCTGTGAAAATATGGGTCACTGCACTGTCTAAACCCTCTTCCTCAGGGGCTTCCAGGAGAGACAGATCTGCGCTTGCTAGGGACCCCTGGCAGGAGCCTCCGCAGGAGGAAGGCGCGGGCAGTTCTCCCCCTGCAGCTCCCAGCCAGTGATGAAGAAGCCACCAAGGCTGAGAAGAAGGTTTTTGGAAGAAAGGCTCTGCAGCTGCATTATAGCACTGGTTGCCTAGCAACTTGAACACCTGTGCAGCATTCCAATTACGATGCCTCTAAGCATCCAATGAACGCAATTAGACTGGCCCTGTACCATTCAGGGGAAATGGAGCGGGAATAGACAGTATTTTCCTCAGCCCTACTTCTGAGTGGGGTAGACACTTTATTTTGGGGGTCCCCAAAAGGCCAGGCCATGAATACCTTCCGGTCATGCATACCTCTTTGCACCATTATGGTACATCCGTGAATCATGGCCCTTCCTTTCAGGTGAATGCTTAGGTTACTTTCCATGGGAAGGTAAACGAACCGCCTCTTTCTTGCCCTCCTGTTGGCAGGGAGAGATTTTTAAATTTGAGATCCCTTTGGCATTTTGGCAGGTTTGCAGCTAAAGGGGGTTTAATTGGTTAGTGCTGTTTGTTTCTTTGATTTTAATCTATCTATTTGTATGTTACATTTAATTAAGTTGTCATTTTAATCAGGATTTTATTGTTCACCATCTTGCAATCCCTTTTTGGCAGAGACCAGGGAACAATAAAGGAAGAAAGGTGGGTATAAATGTAATGTACTTATAATAAATATGGCACCTCAAGGTACAGGGCCTGGTGCCTTATAAGAACATTTATTTGTCTCCACCTGCATAAAACAAATATAGCCCTTAAAAAGGCGAATAGTCCCCAGTGCCCTCTCTTACAGAGAAAAATAAGACCTAAGTAATACCCCTGGAAAATCACAGGTCAGGAGATCAAAGTGTTCACATCAGTATTTGCTTTTAATTGTCCTTCACTAATTAAACTGTCCCAATTAGTCAGCGAAGGCTGTAATCCTGTGCCCACTTACCCATCACACTGGGAGACCTCTGTTCTGTGGAAACAGTTGCATTTCAGACACCCAGGCTTCTGCAAATGAGTCCTACAGGGGAAGGAGCTGGCCGGCATGCTGGTGAAGCTTTTAATCACCAATGACACCTGCCTCGGCCGCGGGATTTTGCTGGGCACTCGGAGGATTGTTTTTCCACCCGTCGCCCTTCCGTGTTTTCCCACCACTGCTTCAGTCTTGGTCCTTCACTCAGAAGATCTGTTCAGGGCCCGATAGCCAGTTCCTTCCCTCTGATCAACCCATGCAGTCACTGAGGCCGAGGGCATGGTCTTCTTGAATGATGGGCCAAGGTGGATCCACCCAGAAAGGACCCTTCCTTCTGGCGGCTCCTTTCCTCTGGAGGTCAGGCAGGCATCAACATTTTATTGTTTCTGATGCCTCCTGAAAACGTGGCTATTTCAGGATGTCTTCCTTGGTTGACCAGCACAGGTTTAATAGACACTCTTTTGTAATATTGTGCATTATTCTTTTTAATTTTTCCTCTCCTTTATTGTTCATAGCTCCAGAATATGCATCGATGTGGTGCAGTAGATAACTCATTGATTAAAAACAATAATCGGAGTTTGCTCTTGGAAACACCTGAAGCTGTTGATCCTAATACTGGGCTAAGCGAATGAAAAAAAGCTTGCAAGCTTGGGGGAAAGGGCTTAGGACTTAAAAAATCTGAATCTGACTGAGAAAATGTCCATGGAGCTCAGAAAGAAAATGTTTTCAATGTTGCTGTGTTCACGTCTGATTAGGTTTCCTTCTCACCATCTGCTTGATGTTGCTCGCATTCTCGGTGAGCTTGTTCTGACCTCCACTTGGAGGTCCTCAAAACGTATGTTGTAAGGAAGCACCACAGCTCTCCCCATTGCTTTCCTGTTCCCAAAGGAATGTCCCCCCCCCCCCGCCACCCACAAAGACTGAACAGGAGAAGGCCAGAAAAAAGCATGCAATACTGCAAAATGAGAATGTCTCTCTCTTACATGGAGCATCCCTCCGCATCCAAATGTTGGAGGCATTTCTGATGCATCATCCACAGCAGATCCATCACGCTTCCTCTGACACAGAGGAAACAAGCCACAAACCCCTTCAGACAGCCCCAAGGCCCTCCCAGGGACAGGTGATGAGAGAGATTACTTAGACTTGGGCATAACCATGGGGAAAGGGAGCCAGAAAGATCAATGGAGCCAACTGTGTCTTCCTGGTGGTGAAGCTGGGCTTCTTCCCCAGGTACTTGTGCTCCAATCTGGCCTTTGTGCTCCCCAGGGCTTCCAGGTGGGCAAAAAGCATCTCTGCACTGCTTGGGTCGTGGACTGGGAGCGGGGAGAGCAGCACACCTCTTCCCAGTGATTTTTCTTTCCGGTTTTTTTTAGCATCAGTGTTTGTGCACCGTATGTATCAGAGTCAGCTACTTAATTTTACACATTATTTCCTCAAGCTATCATTAGCTGTTTGGGAATCACAGTGACACTAATTAGGGTTAGAGATGAATCATTGTGGAGACGGGAGATGGTGCCAAGTGGAGCATTCAGAAAGACATGAGAAACCCTGGGTGAGATGGTCCAATCCGTGACATCCTCATAGCTGAGTAAGTCTTCTTATGGATACTCTGGAGCAGAGGTCCCCAACCTGTAGCCCACGGGCCATGTGGCCCCCAAGCTCTTTCTGCACAGCCCTCCAACCTGCTTGTTTACTGCTATCACCTTCAAGGCATTTTCCCTCAGAAACACAGTGTCCTTCCTGCCTCAAGCAGCACCATCTCATGCTTCTTTCCCTGTCCCTTTCTTCCAAAAAACACAATCGCTGGACAAAAGGATTCCACATGAACATATTGTTCCAAAATGGATTGCATTCGAGTTAACATTTCTGACTCTTTTGATCTAGATCATTAGGTTAACTTTATTACATTTTGATTTAAGATGTGGCCCTCGTTAGGCACTGGACACTCTAGAGGCGCTCCAGAGTCGAAAAAATTGCTAACCTTCAGGATAGAAAACATGGGCTGGATGGACAGCCATCTGGCCTGGAATAAGTCCATTCCTGCTGTTACAAGCTGCTTACTTTGCCGAATTGTGAGACATTTCAGAGGCAGCCCTCCTGGCTGAAGATTCCTGTGGCTGGAAGTGCACTGGAAGGTCATGGCATCTTTGCAATATTTGTCTGATTATTTGCTTCCTTGTTTTATTTTTTATAGTGCCCAGTCGCTCTCTGAACAGTTAGCAGATGCCTTCCAAAAATTAAAACACACAAGCACACACAGCAATTGCAACTGAATCAGTGCAGAAGCATAGCAGGGGATCAGAATAAAACGCAATATTAAAACAATGGTGCTATTAACTTGGGGGCATCCTAACACCACAGGCAGCAAGTTCCAAAGAAAACAGATCCTGCAGCCCCTTCCCAAAGCTGCACCCCCAGCTCCTTTCCAGCCTGCTCCAGCCAGAGACTCCCTGTGTTCGCACACCAGTCTCATTATTTTTAAATGGAAAGCGCTGCCTGGCTTTTCGGTAATTGTTTCTCTCCTCACCTGGGCAGAACACTGCCGGCTTCTCCATTCTGCAGTGGGTCTCTCCACCACCGCCAAGCTGCTTGTTGTCCCACCAATCAGATTCCACTTTGGGGAATCCATCATCTAGCAGTTCCTTTGGAGAAGGGCTGAAGATCAAGTGTAGAGTGTCCACTTTGCCTGGGCATGAACTCCAGGTCAGCCCCTGCCTGAAACTAACCTAGTGTAGACAGATGAACCAGCTTCCTGTGTTCGTAAATCTCATGGAAAATGGATCCCAGATCTTGGACGCTGAGACAGCAGCAGCCTAAAACAAGGTGCACAGTCAGCACTGGTCACAACAGGCCTTTCCTGTGCTTCATTATGCCTCCCTTCCCTCCAGCGAGAGTTAAATCCGCTCTCCTTGTGCTCCTGCAGAGAGCAAAAGCCCTTCTTCCTTCCTCGCAGTGCCTGAGGCATCTTTCTCTTGAAGAATGCCCTCTTCTAATTTCTCCCAGCCTGCTGAAATAAGCAACCAGCACTGAAGCTAGGAATTGCATGCCCTGAATATTCCCCTGATTTGCACAACGGGTCGTGTGCACCCTGATCTTGGCCCTCTGTCACCTTACAGACTTTGGAGAGGTTGGGCTGGGAGAACAACTGGAACAAATTCCATGCGGTGCTTCCCAAACCTTCGGATTCATGCAACAATGAGAAGTGGCTTAATGCTGAGTGCATTTGGAAAAGTTTGGTCTTCACCCCCAAGACTGGAAATAAATGCCACCTCACTGCATCATTCCACTTTGAGAAGAACGATGCCTTCCACCTCGGCAAGATGCGCACGGTATTTTGCGGAGCAGCGTGGCAATCCAGGACCTGGAGCCCCTTTCAGCTCCTCCCGGCCCACAGAAGCGAAAGGGTTGGCGCTGTGCCTTCACTTGCTGCACTGGGCCAAAGGAGGCTTCACGAAGTCTCCTCTCTTACACCCCTGCAGAAGCCTACAGGCCGACGAAGGACACAGAAGACTCGCCACCGTGAGGGTCTAATTGCAAATACGGAATGATAATTAACAGCAAACATGTACCAGTGTTGTGACGGAATGGCCAATTTGTCCTGCTAACGGCTGTCAGGCCAGGTGAATTCTGCAGGCTTGACATCCTCATTAATGGGGCCATGTTGCAGTCATCTGCAAATTGGCTAGACCCAGAAAACGGTTGGCACGAGCCAGAGGGGAAGAAAGAAGATCAGACTGAGTGGGAAAGAAGGAGCAGGAGGGGAAAGGAGCAGCAGCCATTGCAAAGGTGGGCCTGGAAGCCTGGAAGCACTGCCTGCTCCGTGCTAACGATGGAGCAGATGCTTTGGCCTCATTTCCCAAAAGCGCTTATTTGCAAAGAGTAAATATGTCAGAGGAAATGGCTTAGCAAGTTAAACACCCGTTGCCTCTTCCATTCAGGTTGTGCCATCAATAAGAAAAGTGATGTATAATATCTACCTTCCAGCAGGGATCTGCCGGGCCACAGAGCGCAACATTAAGCTCAGAGATGTTGGACTAATGACGGTAGGTCCATTTTGTTGTAATGAATTGTTTGTTAGAGTGCATCGTAAAACGCGAGAATCATCTTTCACAACACCAGGCTGGAAAATACAGCATGGAGGTGAAGGCAGCAATGTGAGGGAGGCTGGTGGCCCGTGGCAAGCAGCCACCGAAGGCTTCCACGGAGGACCAGGAAACAGGGGAGCATGGGTGCAGCAATCCTCTCATCCTGCAAACTCCCGCTGCATTTTGTGCTCTTTTTCATGATTTATCCTAGTTTTGCTCATCCAGAAGAGAGTTGGGAGTTATGCAAAGCACTGGAACCCTGATTCAGACCACTGGAAATGTTCATCCGCCACCTACTGGCTGCACTAATTATCGCATGTGCCAATCACACACTTTCAAGCTTCCATGCCTGTTTTTGGGCTTCCACAAGAGCTAGAAACTTTGGGAGGGGGTTAAAAAAAATACAGAACACCGAAGTTAACATTCATCCTTCGATTCTTTGAGGTTTAGTTCTGTGCTTCTGCAGAACTGCAATGTATTGTGAATATCTGAGGGTGCTTCTTATTTCTTACCTAATAGAATCTTTTAAAAATGCTCAGGGATTAATTTCCAGTTTTCCTAATTATGTAGGGCAACAGATACTTTATTCTCCCAGGAGTAGTTGATGTGAGTGCTTAGAATCAAGTTCCTGGTTTTAGACTTGGGCAGCAAGCAAAAGGCTAAGCCATCTGGCAGCTGCCGGCGTGCAAATTTATGCACTGTGGCAACAGCCCTTCCTTAATAATGACATGGAATGCTGCACACTAGTTGTGTGTGCATGTATGAAGGTGTGTGCGCGCGTGTTGACTTGACAAATTAAGGCAAACTATCATGATCTGATACCAAGCGAAGCGAGTAATTCCTTGGGGAATGCCTCACACAATTCACTCAGCCCTTTCTAGGGCGACGCGATCCATTCAGTCCCAAGCTCATGCCCTGTCCGTTCCACCACATGACGCCAGTTGTCCCAACCACTCCCACCCGTACTGGATGGGATGAGGGACACAAAGTGGCGTGCCATTAAAAACCTTCCACCTCTCCCGAACGCTCCGGAGTGCAACACTTTGTAGACTTCTTTTAAAGCACTCGTGCCAAAATACCAAGTATTGTTCATTCCCTCCCTCACGATGCAAAATGGTCCCGGGAGAGGTTCTACCATCACTCGAGGTCCCGGTTCATGGAAAGCAGCCGCCACAATGGGCGTGGAATGCGCCCCTCGTTCTGTCGGAAAGCAACCGAAATCGCAAAAGCTGAATGAGGTAATTGATCTTTTCACCAAGTGGCATTTTTAGAATTAATGGAAGGCAGAAATCTGAAGGTTCTTCACAAGGAGAATGATGGAGTCATCCTATAGCTGTTTCCCACCTTCCGAAGACATTGCTATAGGGGACTGGGAACTGCCCCCTCCAAGAAGGATGAATTGGAGATCCAGTCCTGACCTCCTGCAGCCAGCCTGGAAAGACGTGAGCTGGTTGCTCCCGGAGCCTGGAAAGCCAACCCTCACAGGGGGCACTGTGGCGGGAGGGGAGGGGACTGGCGAGGGCAGGACTGGTGGCCCCGAGCTTTTGCCAGCTGTTTCCCTCCCACTAGAAAGCACCCTGGCTGGATGAAAAGGCCCTTTTAGCAGAAAATGCTGGGAGGGAGGACAAGAGGCAAAGCGCCCCCCTCCGGCTGCTCCTGCCCTGCCTAGCTGATCAAAAGCCTGCAGGCTCAGGGGCAGCAGATCGCATGGCACACTCACACAGCCACGATCCTTGAACGTCAGCCAGCACAGTTTCTCTGGAAGTTCCCTTTTTCTTGACCCAGCTTTTCTCCCAGGAAAGGCACAGCTGCAGACATTGTGCTTCCAGGGGAGCGGGATGTTCCCATGGAAGCATCAACACCTGCCCAGATAGGGTTGGTTGAGCAAGGTGTATCCCTTCGATACAAGCCGTCCTGCAGCAGCACCGGGGCTCCAAGCACCACCGTGTCTCGGTTGTCGAAGATGGCCGATCTCATGTGCCCTCCACCCAGGCGTCCCCGTGCCCTCTGAGCTCAGTCCTCATCCCCACCATGGCTGGGACAAAAGCATTTTCCAGCAGCAAGCGACCGTTCCCGCCACAATGCGGTGTCTTGAGGCGGCTGGGCCTTGAATGGGCTGCCCCTCAAGTCAACACAGACAGCGGTGAGGGGCCGTGGGCGTTCTTCAAGCCCTCAAGTTTCCCTCCCAGCTCGAAGCCAGCTGAATCTTGGGCAGGCACTAACATCTCGCAAGCTTCTTCCAAGATCTCATACAAAACATGGGCCTCTCCACTCCAGCCTTCTCGTTCCTCCATCATGCCAGTGTTGAGTTGCAACCCGCTGCTGCCTTTTGCCTCTGCTTTCTTTGCCCTTAGTGATGGAACAAAAGCATTTTTCAAGACTTATTTCCCAGCTGCTGCTCAGAGAAGGGGAGAAAAACAACATCAAATTAGTTTGAAGGGTTTTTACGGAGTGAAAATGGCATGTCTGAAAAGAACAATGGAAGCTCACTCTTACTGAGGTAAGTGTTTAAGGCGGGATGCGGAGAAAGACCAACAGTTCAGTTTGTTTCCATCATGTCAGATCTCTGTGGAAAATGATTCCCTCCACCTCCCCTTGACTGCTAATGATTTTAAGCTGTAAGCTCGAGGATGTGGAATGGGTGCCACAGACTGCGTGTTAAATCGATAGCGCCAGAGTCATTCATGTGCCAAAAAAATGAGGAAGGAGCAGAAGAAAGCACACATTCCACATCTGTTTGCTAAGCAGGTAATTTAGCACTTTCACATCAACAGAGAGACAGGAAGAAGAACAGAATTTCCCAAAAGGTTGAGGAGGAAAAATGAATCTTTTATATGTGTGTGCGTGTGCGTGCACGCAACCATGACCTATGCCAGATTTTCTCTGTCTTCCAGTGGGCAAAAGCTAAATTGCTAAGCCGGTTTTTAGGCTCTCCAGAGCAGGAGGACAAAATGAAGGTGGGTTTGTTGGATTCCTACGTACAGGTAGAAAAACGTCATAGGTGTGGATTGTACCTCTGGAAGCACAAACATTCAGGCAGATCAGGGAGGTCTGGAGTGTTTGTTCTCAGTCTGGTTTCAAACTTTCCACCCAGAGCAGCAACAGAGGTGGCAAAAAGAAAATGAAGTTGGGGGAATCTCTCCAAGTAACCAAAGGGCCAAAATTCCCCTCCTGTTGAAGCGCCAGCTGTGGAATTCCCTGCCTCCGGAAGCTGGCAACTGCAACCATTCCCTCTTTTTAGCACCTGCTAAAGACATTCTTGTTAAAGGATGCCTTTCGCAGACTAGCCATGTTTTTACTGTTACCTCATTTTTAATGTTTTACCATATTGTCATTATTATTTCATTGGTTTTGACTTTGTACTTCACTGCTGCCAAATCTGCAGCAGTGGCATAAAAATACTGTAAATAAATGCATGCAATTTTGAGATGAAATAGGTTTAAAAATAAGCCGATACACAGGCAATGCGATGTGAAAAAAATCCCAACCATAGTAAAGAATCAGAATCCCAGTTTATAAATCATAAAGATTTTTAAAATATGCAAACAGGTTTTAAAATGTGAAACATTTCAACATAAAATGCCATTTTCATTTTAAAAAAATAAATAAATAAGACCAGGCCTTTAGAACCTACAAGCCAAACCAATCAGGAACAGAAAGGAAATGAGCATCAGAAAGGAAAGTTGTGTGTTTAAAGGTGATTGGAGGGCAGGTTTATAAATTAAAGATTTGTAGATTGATGTGGAAACAAAACAGAATGGCCTTTGGCCTGGACACATGGAAATACGAAGTGGCGAAAAGCTGATTTTCCCATATCTGTGGTAAATTATCTCCATGCGCACATTTTCCAGAGGTTTTGTTCACAGATTTCAGAGGGAAGAAGAGAGATGACAAAGTGAACTGTTTGGTCTGGTGATTAAAGCATTGGACGGAAACCTGGACACTCCAGGCAGGGTTCCCCATTCAGCCATGAAGCCCAGTGTCTTTGGGCCAGTTCCTACCACCTAACCTACTTCACAGGGTTGTTGTGAAGATAAAATGGGGAGGAAGAGGACCATGTAAGCTGCCTTGGATTCACTGGAGGAAAATGGGATATAACTGTAATAATAAATATATAAACAGGAAAGGAACACTTGGCTCATATGGTGTTGTTTAGTCTTACATGCACTAGAGTTTAAAGAATATCTCATATCCGGCAGTGATATTCAACAACAGTGTGGAGGACATAGATCAAAACATGCCAGTCAGGATGTAGAGCCTTCCATGTGGGAAATACTGCTCTTAATAACACTCACTTAGGATTTCCGAGAGCTTTTTGCAGAATGTCTGAACTCCTCTCATGTTTCACTCTAGGGAAAGCTCAAGGGTAGCTTAGCAAGTCCAGTCAGAAATATTGCCAAACTTTTCTGGTCCCTTCCATCCAGGCTTTCCGAGCAAGAACATCAAATTTCACCTGGAGATTTTGCTTCGGATGAAATCTGATGAGAGCTTTATCCCCATTCTTAATTCCTGTTTCTTCCATGAGTTTTGGCTCAGAATGTAGGAGACACACGGTGTCAGGACCAGGGGGAAACCAGATGCAAAGGGCAAAGCAGTTTTCTTCCATCCCTCTTTGATATTCATGGGCTGCTGACTGCCTGAGCTGTAGGCCTCCTCTCTGCAAAAGGGCATTTGGGTGTCCCAGGGGACGCTGCTCTGGATTCTCTCTCTCTCCCTCTGATCTTGCTTGCTTCAAAAGTAATGCAGCTGCATCCTGCAGACAGAGAGAAGGGAGGGGCACAAGGGAGCTGTGCAGCAGCTTCACGTGTACCGCCTGGCAAATAAATTTGTGCACTGGAAATTCACGTCAGGGCAACTTGATGGAATTAGCTGCTGGCTCTGCACGGAACAACCGGCGAGGCTACTGGGCTGTTCTTCCAAAACACTTTTGGAGTCTCAAAACACTCTCTTGACTGAAATGCTTAGGAATCTTCTCCAGGAAGAGCGATGAGCCAGTGAAGTGAAGGGGATTAATAGAGACAAGTTCCTAAGTCAGCTTGGGAGGGATGGGCGTGGCGATGGGCAGAAGAGCAATGGAGCTGGCTCTTGCTTTGGTTTCGTTTTAGTCGTGGGGAAGAGAGCTGAAGGCTTGCACGAAAGGCTCCAAGGAAAAGATGGACTCTGAGCAGAGGCTGGAAGGGAAAGAGGAAGAGGCCATGATGACCTGGTTCACACATAATGCTAATCCATGGTTTATTTGATCCATTGTTAACTCAGAGATGGTAATCCTACCCAGAATCTGCCTGACAGATGGAATGCAGGTTGCTTTCTCAAGCAACACATTGTTTGTTCCCTGTCCCATCAGTTGCCAAATATGTTTGTACACCTGCAGTACTGGCACGTTTTTCACAACTGCTTTGGCTTACTGTCTCTCCAACCTGGCAAAACAGCTACACCCCACCACCAAAACACTTGGGATCTCTTTCTGGGTTGCTTGTGGGTTATTTTTGCTCATTCGCATATTGCAACAACCTAGAATTCAACAGCTTGTGGGCCACATGAACAGTGGTTAGCATTATGTGCAAACCAGGTCTGTGCAGCACCGCACACCTGCTACCCTGAGGTAGCACACCTGCCTGGTTTAGACAGAACCCCTGGACTGGTGCTGCTGATATGCAGCCCTGCTGTTTGGCATGTAGGGAGAAAGATCCTGAAAAAGAGCAAGCTTCGGGCTGAACCAGCAGGGCCATATTTACGTTCTTGGGGCCACGATAGCTCTATGCAGAGAAACTGGGACTAAAAGAGGACTTCTGATCTCCCAGCCTTGCCTGGGAGCGTCTCAGAGGAACCAGGTGCTGGAGCAGGAGAACCACTTCGCTCTGGCCAAGAATGGCTCTCCTCCCCAGCCTGGCTCATTGAATAAGAACAGATGGGATGGGAATGATGGTATTTGCAGTCCTGCACAACTGCAGGCCACGAGGTTGGGCTGGGCCAAGCAGATCCTCCAACTGTAGCTGAAAGCTCTTAGCAGGGGCATTCCAACCACCAAGAACGGGGAGACAAACCTGTGAAAGCAAGAAACAGCATAACTGAAGGCCAGGGAAGAGAGTGTGGCCATGTGGGGAACCCCAGTGAGCCATCCTGGCTCCCCAGATGTCCCTGGGTTCAGGAATTCCCCGAAAAACACAACTGCCCTACAGCAGGTCGTCAAGCTTGTGTGTGAAACAAGAGCCATGCATTGCACCGTGCCTTGGTGTTCTCATGCCTGCGTCGGACTGCAAGCAGGTGCGTCTCCCACGACAAGGCACAGCTGGAGGCCACATCACCCCAGCAAGTCTTCTGAGGACCTCTCCCTTCCCTCCCACCTGCCCAGCACTCAGCCCCTCCCTCTTGCTCATGAGTAGAGCGACCCATCCACAGTGGCAGCATCACACGGCTGGGAGCAGTTGGGTGTCAGTCTACCAGCCCCCTAGAATGGCTGGGAAGGGGGGCCGCAGCCACCCCGTCCCTGAGCCGGAAGCCCTCCCACTCCTGCCTCCTGAGGGACAGTTAGAAAGCACTTCCAGAGCCGCCCGGCCTTTTTCCACAGAATCTCCTAAAAGCGTCCCCACCCCAAATGCTGCGCCGTTCCACGGGAATGGATTTTAATTGTCACTCCTGCTGGCACTCCTTTCGTCCTTGGCAACACGATTGTATTCTTCTTTCCTTCTTTCTACTTTCCATTGTTCATTTTAAAAACCCAAAACAAGCCTTATGATAAAGTATTCTGGGTGACAGGTTCTCCCTCTAGGAAGCATTGCAACAAACTGTCACATTAAAACTGACTGATCAGTCCGGCGGAGCCAAGGAAATTAACGTTCTTGAAGTCTTTGCTAAAAATAAACTCCATCCAGGAATTGCCTCTGTAGCTGGAAACATTTCACCAGTGGGTCCCTTTACTGACATCTTGTACCAGTTCCACAAAGACAGGAAGTCGCTTGACTCCAGCCCCAATTATCCAAGAAGTAGAGTGGTTAACCCATCCTATGTTCAAATCCCTGCTCGGGAATGCTCTCCTTCTCAGTCACAGGACTACCCCGCAGGGCTGTCCTGTGGATGAAATGAGATAAAGCCAAATATTGTGCAGTGTGATCCAGAGGTGAAGTGGCTCCAGACTTGATGCATCTCTTGATGCTTTACCACACTGGTTTTCTCCTAGTGGCTCTTTCATCCTGAAGGCCAAATTCAGCTCTGGAGAAGCACTTGGATTTTTGCAAGGGGTAAGGCCACAAAAGCTCAAAAATACCAGTATGTTTCAACTTGAAGTTCTTATCACCTGTTAGTAAACCTTAAGCGAACCGGTTCAGGCTTCTGGAATGAGGAAGAACCACACAAGGCCAAGAAATGTGGCTGGAGGGAACGGTGTGGGGCCACGAGAAGGGCCATGATCCTCCAAGGGCCAGACCAGGGTCCCACATGGGCCAGATTTAGCCCCCAGGCTTGGGAATCAGCAACCGTTGCCCCAGGGGGTGGAAGTTGCCTGTTTATTCCTTTCAAAAGCAGCATCTTCTCTCTCTGCCTTATATCGACACCGAGGGATTTCACATATGCCAAAACACTGAAGTAGCCGACAGTTGGCAGTGCTTCAAAACCTCTCAGACTTTGCTTTTAGAACTGGAAACCATCCCAGCTTCAAGGTCTCGGTTTCATCCTGAAAGCTTCAAGGTGAGAGGCTGCCTCCCTGAGGCCACAGCAACTCCGAGATGCTTCCTGGAGACCCACCTGGGAGAAGGTCAGTCTGGGGGCAGACGCCCTGCCGGGAGGGACGTTGGAGGCTCCTGCAATGGAGCTAAGAGCAGCAGCGGCCGCTTCCTGCCAAGCTCGCTCAATCGCTCACTCACTTGCCCTCCGGCGCCAACTCCAGCCAGGGCTTGGTTGCTCCGTGGGGCGATTCTTGCAAGACCGAAGAAGCAAAACCAGAGAGCCATCTGGATTCTTCTGTGGAGTTGGTGGGGGAGGCAGAGAGTGCACCCCTTTGCTGTTACCAGCTGTTTTCTCACCAAGCCCCATGCGGCTGCAGTTCCTTTCAGAAAGCCTCTCCTCCCCTTTGATCAATACCTGATGACCTCCCACCCAAGAGAGCTTCCGAAGATGGCAGCCAAGGACGGTCCATCTCGAAGGTGGGCCTCCCATCTGGGAACGCTTTCCGCCCTGCGCAGAGGGGGTGGTGGAGGGCGGCTGATGAGGGCTGGCGCCCTGAACCTTCCATGCGGCACCCCAGAGTGCACCATTTTTCTTCAGCCTTTCTGTACTGATCCCCGTTGTGTTTTTAATGTTTGCTTACATTCTGCAAGCTGCCCTGAGACCGTTTTACTGGTAAAGCAAAATGGAAGGGTGTTAACGAAATTAATGTGTCTGCACGCGTCTCACTGTGACACACAACCACTCAAATGCTCCCACTGTATTTCCCCTGGCTTTTTATACTCCATCTTTCTATAAGAAAGAATTGAGGCTCCTTATTTTACCTTATGCTGTTACAAAACAGGCCGTTCCCTCTAAGAATTCTGTGGGCACGGCAGAAAAAACGGAAGAGGGATT
This sequence comes from Varanus komodoensis, assembly GCF_004798865.1. NCBI lineage: Eukaryota > Metazoa > Chordata > Lepidosauria > Squamata > Varanidae > Varanus > Varanus komodoensis. The sequence continues at coordinate 2,049,802 of NW_025336520.1, forward strand.
AAGGAAAGGGCAGGCAAGAGCTACGGAGAGAGGGAAACAAGATGAGCTTGGTGCCTGCACTGACATCTGGCCTGCCACAGGCTCCCTCTTGGCAAAATGTTCAGTTTGGAGAGCAAATGGTGAGCACAGGGAAGGAGGCAGAAGGGCAGGGCAGGGCAGGGCGCTCTGTGGAAGATGGTCCCAGGAGCGATGCGAGCTGAAAAATGGGGGTGCAGAGGCAGGGGGCTAAAAGGAAGACGCGCTGCTAATAAACTGAGTGTGGGTTGTGTGAACCCCTCTGTGTTTACCAATCTTGGTTTCTTAACCAAGAGCAACCCACAGTCCACAACCCAGCAACAGACCATGGGGCCTCTTCATGGGTTGTTTGGGCTTAGCAGACCATGGTTTGTTGGCGTGGCTGAGTTCAGTTGATACGAATGCCCATGGTTGGACAAGAACCCACACTCAACCCATGATCATTCCATGTTGGCTAATCAAGCCAGTGCTGTCTGAGAAGCAAGGAGATGATGGATAGAATTGTAGAGGGGGGAAAGGCCTGAAGGGGAAGGAAGAGGGTCCAAGGGCAAGGGCAGGGCAGGGGTCCCCTCCAGCGGTGCCCATGGACAAGAGAGCGTGTGCTCAGTTGGCATGAAGCAAGTGGACAGCTCCGGATTTGGATCAGGGGTTGCAGTGGAAACATGGAAGCCAAGGAGTCTGGTGGGAGATGGCATGCTCCCTTATTAACGTTCAAGCTCCGCCTGGAGGTGCTTTCTTTTCCACATTATCCCTTTAATTGCCCAATTAATAGGCAATAAGGCTATTACGAGTCCAAGCTGGGTTGCTGTAGACCAGCGGCGGCCGCCGCAAAGCGATGGCAAGCCTGCCAGAGGGAAAACAGGCGCATGCCTCAAAGGTTCTCAGGTTTGATTTCATTTTCATTTGTAAGCAATGACTATCAGATGATAACGCTTGTTAGTGTTTACATTCGACACTGATTCCGGCTGCAGTTTCAGCAGCACTGGGTCTCTGGCATAATCAAATTAGCTGTTGTTGTGGAATAGGAGCACTTATGAAAGTTGGAGGGTGATATCATTGGGAGCTCAGATGCAAACTGCCAAGAGAGCGCAGCACGGCAAGAGAGGTGAGCGGGAGCTGCCCAGATCTTCCCGGTTGGGCTGTTTGTTTTCTCCTGCAGAGAATATGAGAGGCCCGGAAGAGCCCCATGGCAAGTTCCTGGCCCTGAGAGGATGCGGAAGAAGCGAACTCAGCTTGACAAGCTTCCGCCATCTTGCTCCCATGGTGTCCTGGCGCCCAAGTGCCACCAGAAGAGTTCGAAGGAAACATCCTGCCCTGAGGGAATGGGAAGGAAAGAGAAGGAGCTTGAACTCAACGGATGAGGAACTGCAGAGGAATGAAAAGAGGAATAGCCTAGCAAAGAATATGCACACCTGGAAGGACGAGAGAGGCAGGGCCTACCTGAGCTCAGAGGATACGGGTATGTTCCTTCCACCTGGGCAACTGTGAAATCCAGTGGAAAAGTGCTTTCTGGTCCACACGGTCACCCGGGAGCATCCAGCTAGCTAGCTTCAAACAGCAGACCAACCTGGATCTTTAAGTATCTCTACACATGTCTCCCCTCCCAACGTTCCAGGGGTGGGAAGAAGGGCTTGCCTGCCCATCCCTCCACCCACGATCACGGCCTGAGAAATCTCTCGTCCCATCATGCACCGCTGCAAGCGTTGCTCCTTCTGTTCTGCTCAGCAAATCCTGCCCGTCCCCAGTCGAAGTGCCCAGATGATGATTGTTCTTTCAGTCCCAAGTCCCTTAGAAAAGCACTGGCCATCGTATGCAGCTGAAAGCATTGCTTAGCTCTTGCAACTTGTCTCCGGTGCTTCCTGAGCAGAGGGGCAGCCCATAAACCTTCCAATAAATTCATCAGAGAAAGGCAGGCAGCATGTGGCACCTTCAGCGCACACAGTCAAATGCACGCGTCTTACAGGTAGGACACATCCGTGCTCTCGACGCAGATTTAACTGTAAGAGATCTTCCTGTGGAAGCAGGCAGTGGCCCTCGCAATTCACAACGGCAATGTCTTGGCAAGGTATTCCCACCTGGCAAAAACGGCGATGTCAGATGGGCAAAGTAGTGCCCGCCAAAAGGAGCCTTTGCTGGTAAAGTTGGAGGTGGACGGACTGGGCAGGGTGCCCGTTATTTCCAGGGTAGCCAATTGGTGGTGGTGTCCAGGGCAGTCTTTCAAATGCCCCCAAGCCCCAAAGCACTGCTGTAAGTCCAGGACTGCCAGTGAAAACGTTCTCCCACATCTGAAGGTCGCCCCCAGATTGCCAATCTGGCCACTTGCATTTTTCTCACCAAGCTTCTCATTCAACCACGGGATGGAGGTTGGGAATGGGAACTGTCATGCCAGCTTGTAAAAGCAGAGGGCTTCCTGCTGCCATTGAGTGCACATCTCACCGAGAGTCAGGCCAAATTACCACAGCAGCTCTTTTGTTTGGGTAGATATTCCCAGATGATGTTGGTGGATGTTTTATACCCTGTTTAATGGCTTAGCAAACGTAAAAGCTGAAATTTCATAAAGATGTCAGATGAAAATACTACATATCATTGCATGCCCGCTTCTGGATACTGTTGCATGATACAGGCCAAATGCAACCCAAAACTACCCATTTCTGAAAGCCAAGCATCAAATACTGTTAAAAATGAAATACCACAATGAAATAACTATTAGACTGTAGCAGAGAGTAGCTGAGGTATATTGGAATACCAAATCATAGCATGCCAAATGCAGCTGTTGTCTGCTAAGGTTGTTGAGTGGGAATTGGCAAAGCCCAGACTCTTGACAAATAGATGGTTTGTTTAAGGGGAGCCTGGAGAGGGTGGTACATTCCATACAACTGGGAGAGGAGACAAAGAAGAAACGAGAAGACCTCCTGCAGAATGTCCACCATGCAGATATTGTGTGGATATAGAAGATTCTTGAAGAGGATAGCAAGATTAGCAACAATTCCAATGGAGAGCTGGAGACGATGTCAAATACTCCATTGCAGAAAAATCGCCTGGAGCATTTTTCTTCTGTTAAGCAAGTTAGTTTTCCTACAAAGAGATTGTCAAAAAGAGAAGCTACCAGTGTTCTAAACAGATTTCACAACATCTCCCGTGGAAAAAAGAATTGGAGATTATGAAGGCTGATGAAGAGAATAATTCTCCATGTTGTTGTCAGACTCTTCAATGCACCAGACACTCAGGTACTGCTCTTAAGAATTCAGCTCTTCGTTTAGCCAAAATACAGATGTCAAACTGTTGAAGAATATTTGTGAACTCATGAATAGTCAAAGAACAGCTAGAGAATATTCTGCAGCAAAAGAACCAGACTCATTTCATCCTTTAGCCAAGTTTAGTTTGGGCAATGGATCAGTGAGATGTTAGTTGGATCTGAATTTTCCTTCGAGGTAAACATTGGAATGGATGCCAGTTTCTGCCCAGAGAACAAATTCAATTTCATAGAAACCCTCAGGACCATCTCCCAGTGATGCTGACGGCAAAGCACGGAACGGCCGAGCTGACCGCTCCAGCTGCCAGTGATGCAGTCCTAGGAGAGACATTTCAACCTTTTCGAATGGGGGCACTTCAGAAAAGAGGGTGCCAGCAGTTTGGGGGGAGGGGTGGGGTCCGGGGAAGGGGTGTGGGCATCTGCAGAACACCTGGAGGGCAGAGTCGGCAGAGTTTGGGGAGCCAATTTCAATGGAGCAGTCGGTCCAGCCTCCTTGGCCGCTTTCCGTGCTCTACCAGCTGCCGCCTCTCCAAGGCCTTGGCCGGGTGGGCAAAGGTGCCCCCCAGTAGGGTCCTAGCTTTTAAAATAAGCTCACAGCTCACCACTGTGGATTTCTAGAAGCTTTCCAGCCTTGCCTCGCTGGCCCCTGAACTCCAATGCAGGCCCTTCTTCTGGAATGAGAGCTCATCCAGGGCTTAGGCTGTGAGAGGAACACAAGATCAAACCGGTTGTGATGATTCAAGGCTTCTTTAAAAAGCTACCTGGGAGAATGACTTGCCTGGGTGGCCATTGAGGGTGAAGCCAAAAAGGAAAAAAAAAGCCTAGAGGTTTCCACCCGTAATGCAGAGCCGAGTGTAAACTCTCTCCCTTGGGTTCCAAACATTTGTTTTCGAATGATAATATTGCTGGAAACTGTTCACTTCTTCATTCAGGGAGTTTAGCGGGGCTGGAATCCACTGCTTTTCCCATTCTCTGGAAGAATTGCAGGTTGTCTTGAAACATAACAAGACGAGCTTGTCTCTCAGAGGAAGCCAGATAAATCATTCATACTTTGTGAATTTTCTAGATCCCCAAAGCTTGGAGACGGATTGCAGTGAAGACTAAAGCTGAAAAAGAAGTGATTCCTTTCAACAGCAAGCCTGCTTTTTGCTGAACAAAACCTCTCCTGGATCAGTGTATGCTTAAAACAAAAAGGAAGTGCAATACCGAGTGTTTGTTGCATTTAAGTAGGACACCACTTGGTGTGTTGCTTTGCTTGGTGCTTTAGAGAGCCACAGTCCAAACTCTATTTTTTGTCACATGGGGATCAATCAAAGGAGAGAAAATGATGGAGGTGACAGCAAATGGAGGGCAGAGGGGTCAGGATGCATACAATTCAGCAACATATTCTTAAATGCATAAGAAGTAGCATCAAAGGACGCACCAGGAAGGTGGATTTTGAGGAGGGAGCTGAAAGAGCATGGGGGGGGGGGGGGTAATCATGAACAACCCACAGTTCACAACACAGTAACTATGGATTCTCTTCATGGGTTGTTTATGGTTAACAAACCATGGGTTGTTCATATGACTGGGTTCAGACAACCCATATTTCCAGAGCAACCTATGGTTCAACAACCCACACTCAACCCCTCAGTGGGAGCTATTGCTTAGTTACTTAGTTAACATACTGACCCAAAATCCAAAGGCCTCTCTGAACCAAGTTGATGTATTACTAATCTCTTGGGCGCATGAAATAACAATGATAAAGTGGGCAGAAACATCAAACTTCTAAGATTACCTTCCATTGCATCAGTAAAGTCCATCCTACCCATCTAGACCGTAGGAAGGTGACGTCCTTTCACAATAGCAATGCTTCCAATTCTTCCAAAAGCCATTTTTCTGCAACCATTGAGGAAAAGAGGGAGAGGTGAGGGCCGTTCCAGCGGGCCATTTCTTAAGTGAATAACTGCTTTCCATTGCTGAGAGTTGCCAAGAGATCTTTTCTTGCTGTTACATTACTTGGAGATGACATTTTTCTAACCACTCAAACTGCAATAGCAGTTTTGTGCCAGCAGGAAATACGATTGTGACCCTTCAGGACACTTTGGTTCCTGTTGCAAAAACTCTGGGAGTAATTGGGTTGGGTGAGTTACAGGGACACTGAGTAGATATTGCCTGGCATGTAAATAATGGAACATTTCCAGCTTCTTCGTATCCTTTCGTTCTTCCATTAATTGACTGCCTATGTCCTATTGTTTTGTTTGCACAGCTTCTTCCCCATCCTACGAGTCTGGAATGCCTCTTTGAAAGGCTGGCTGCAGGCAGCAAGAGCCTTAAGCCGGCCTAGGCTGGTATGTTCAGCTTACTGAACTTTGGCTTTGGCAACAACACAGTTGCGATGCAGCCTCAAAGAGCTCCTCCAGAATTGCACTTGGCCCCCAAGCAGACAGCGATTCAACACCCTGCCATCCCCGCAGCTTCAGTCTGGTTGGCACAGCTCTGCCTACGCTTGAAAGCTCCTCAGAGTTAGCAGCTTCTTCCTCCTGAGCTAGCTTCTTAACCACAGCTTGGTGAGCATCTGGTACAGCTCCCAGGAGCTGGGCGGAATTCTTCTGGAAGGGGGCATTGGCCACTTGTCCTCCCTGCCACAAGAACTGAGACGCTTCTTCCCAAGTTGATTACCAAGGCTTTAAAAAGAAGGAGTCCAATGCCAGCCACGTTTTAAAAATCTTTGCTTGACCTGGTGCAGACCGAATCTCCTGGGAAGCCTGCATCGCCGAGGGAGGCATTTTTACGCTGTCCCGGCCCTCGCTGCGCATAGTAACAAATTGAAGCATTTTCTGTTTGTCTCCCAGCAATGTTCATCTCTAAAGATGTTGCCCTGGAAACAGACTTATCAAGGAACGGTGATGCTCCTACATCAGAAATCAATTTGTGTTTGAAAAAGGGGTGCATGCCAAGGAAGAGGGCCAGGTACTCAAAAAAGTGGCTTTTTGTTTTCATTCATTCATTGTGGTTGTTTTAGACCAATGGTAAATGCCTCCTTCCAGCCCATATACAAAGGGCCAAGTTCTGCTTCAGAGAAGCTTTGGGGAGTTGCGGTATTCTGGTGATGGTTGCGGCCAGAGGAAGGGGTCTGGAGGCAAAGTTACAACCAACCAACCAAACGCCCCAGCACATCGCAACTTAAGGCCCCCCATGTCAATAACAAAGGGTAACAGGAGGCACTTGAACTTTTGAGGATGGGGCTGCACAGAAATGGAAACCCACCAAATAACTGGGGGATGGAGGCAAGTGGGTGGGGCAGGGAGGGGCTGGAGAAGGGACAAGGCCATCCGGGGAAGCCAGGAGCACCGGACTGGGACCCTGGAAGGCCGGATTTGGTGCCTCAGCCTGAAGAGCTCCCCTTTCTGTAGTGCACTTGTGGGGAGCTTTCCTGGTTCCGGGAAAGATAAAGGACCAGGGTCAACGTGTGGACTTCATGCTTGCGTGAGGACACCCTTGATGGTGGTGAGCAGTTCTGCAGAAGAGAGGAATCGTTTTCCCTCTTATGACCAGCGTCCTCCAGATACACTACAGCCCCCACCACCCTGGCCAGCATGGTGGGGAAACTGGTCTATTCTTCCTTGATTCTACACTCTGGGGGACCTAATTGGAGCTAGCAATATGTAGCTGGCAGGGCAGGGCCTGAGCATGTCAGAAGTGGGCAGCCTACGGTGCCCAGAATGGCCAGACCCATGCTCAGGACCCCACAGAATGGATCCCACAGTAGAAGAAGAAATGTACATGAAAATGAAGAAATGTACATGAAAATGGCCAGGTTCTCCTTGTGTTCATGGCAACTCACAGAGCTCCAGGTCGCGGGGTGGGAAATCTCTCCGGCTACTCAACATGCCAGTTTGGCCGTGTCCAGCGCATGCCGAAGGAGTCAGACATGCGCAACAATCACCCAGAGCTCCAGCAAGCGGGGGGCCTTCAGAGGCACACGGGGCTCTTCGGGTGGAGACGGCAATTCGTGATCCTGCTCCGAAGCCCGTTGAGGCTCGTCCCTTTGATCAGCACCCCCTCCTCTCACCAGTCAGGCTTATACCCTTGGAAGTGAGCGTGCCCCTCTGGAGGGGACGGCAGAGGGGCTTGGAGGGGAGGCTCCCTTCCACACGCCTCCCCCAAGCAAAAGGCAAATCCAGCCGCGAGTTGCACTTCAGAGGAGTCACGCTGAAGCCGTCTGCAAGCTGCTTTGGACTGCAGCCTTTGCTTCCCATGCATAATTTACAGCTCCTCTGCGGCATTTTCTCCGGCTCAGCCGGCGGACTAAAGTTAATAAGAGAGGGGCTTTGTTGCTCTGTTTGCTCTGCAGGCTCTGGCTGGGCTGGGGACCTTGCAGGGTGCTTGGTGTGCTGTTATCCAATGCTCGACTGCTGGGGCGACTCGGCTCGCATGCCGACAGAGAGGGCTCTGCTTGCCCGCTGTGGCACACGTGCCGTAGGTTCAGCACCATTGGCCTAACCCTACCCTGGTGCACTCCCCTAACCCTAATAGAGGGGTAAAGTTCCATTGAAAAAGGGCAATTTTGAAAAAGCCTTCCGTGAGTAGCCTTTTCTGCACAGCTCATCATTTCTGCCCATTCTAAACACATTCTAACCATCAAAGTCACGCCAGGACACCTCGTTTTCCCAACCCTAACCCTACCCTGGTGCTCACCCCTAACCCTAATAGAGGGCTAAATTTCCATTGAAAGGGGGCGATTTTGAAAAAGGCTTCCTTGAGTAGCTTTTTCTGCCCAGCTCATCATTTCTGCCCATTCTAAACACAGTCCAACCATCAAAGTCACGCCAGAACATCTCATTTTTCTAAGCCTAACTTTAGGGCAACCTCCCCCAGAGGGGGCCCTCCCAATCTGTTGGACTACAGCTCCCAGCATCCCCAGCCAGGCATGCCTGTGGCCTGGGTGTGCCCATGAGATTAAAGGACCCCCAGGCATTCATGCCGGGGAGATTTTGCTGCTGAAACTCTGCTGGTGAAATATAATTTGGATTCTTTCAGATGCTCCGGAGTTTGTTTTTGTTTTTTTAAATCCTTCAGAGAGCAGAAGGGAAGGTTCTCCTGCTTTGATGTGGCCACTCAGAATGAGGCGAAGATGCCCCAAATTGACATTTATTGAGCCGATTGTCCAGAACAAATCTCATTTGTTTCCACTTTGTCACTGACTCGCGCCAAGTGCACCTGGCTGCCTGGATCAGCAACCTCCGTTAGCACGAGGATGTTCGGCCTTCCCTCCAGCCGTGCCTTGCCCTCTTCCTGCACAGACCGGTGTGCTGTGAGGCTGCGCGCTCTGGCATTCAGGAAGGCGCCTGCCCCCCACAAAAGGACGCGGGCGCTCTCCTCTCGTCAGCACCCCGCTCGCCATGCCCCAGGACTCCTTGCCTTCCCGATGGGAACCTGCTGCGAACACCGTGGGCTAACTCTTTATCTCTGCCCTTTTGAGGTTCACGGCAAATCTGTGTGGGATTCTTCCAGAAAACACTCCACAAAGGGCCTCAACTGTGCTGCCCACGTGCCGGAGCAATACTGACCCCAGTCAGCCCCACGCCCATTCCGTGTTTCTTAGCAAAACTGCTCTTGCTTCCAAAAAGAAAAAGCTGCTGGGACAAACACTGGCACCGTTCCTCCACCCCTTCTTGCTACGTTATCCAAATACTAAACACCTGATTCTGCACGAAGGCAGAACAGTGGCTGCAGGGGCCCAATGCCATCCCAGAGAATCCCCCCCCGGGGCCACATTCCCGCAGTGGACGGGGCCAAAGCCACTGCGAGACGACCTCCCCCACCCCTGGCTTTCCATCACCTCCATGGCTTAGTCCTGCTCTTTGCAAGCGACCACATCTCTTTGCCTATCCTGAATTTACCGCACGTTTCCTTGGATTTGTGCGTAACTTGCTGCTGTGGCTGCGGCAGGCAACACACTCAGCTTGCTGTCTGTGTGCAGGCGATTTTTGCAAACGCCTCTGGTACTCACGGGCATAATTCTGCCTGGAAACAAGGTTTGTGCACACCTTGCTTCCTGGGCAAATCATCGGGGTTTCAGCTCCCGCAAATTCAGCAGCAGCATCAGTGATAGCAACAGCCATTCAGCAGGGGTGGGAGCAATCACAGGTAAATTCAGTGGGGTCCTCAGACCCCTACAAGTTGTCTATCCCATTCCTCCACGTCAGGCGCATGCAGCTTGTACCGTAACAGGCAGACTCCAGGAAAGGGCTCTTTTCAGCACTGGCGGACAACACCTTCGTTTCCCGCAGCCTTCCTTGGAGGACCAGGCTTGGCTTCTATTAGCTTTCCATTTTTTGCTTTTTTTTCCTCAAAAGCTTTTAATATGGTGCTTTATTCTTTTTTATCTTTTATTGCTCACCATTTCAGAATCTCTTTAGATGTGGAGCGGTATAGAAACGTTATATATAAAATAAGCAAACAGCCCTTTTCATCTCTTTCTCTGCCCTTTTGGAAATTGCTATCAATAAAAGACTTTATGAAATGTGTTTGTTCGCATGCTTCCTAAATTACAGCACAAAGGTGAAAAAGGGGTGGGTGGCATGTTTTGATTGCCTGTTTGGATCGGATCGTGTGGGGCTGTCATTTTCCGGTGATCAGAGAAAGCTGCTGCACCCAAGCCCATTCCGAAGTGAACGCACCTTTCTTTACCGCTCCGGATATCCTAAACCTCAGCCCTGGTGCCCCACACGCATTCCAAGGCTCGAGATGGGAGCAGAAATCCAAATTAAGGACAGTTCTTAGGCAAAGCTCTTCCGTCAGGCTCGCTTGTTGCTTTTAGCTGAGGCTACACAGTGTTTTCACTGTGCATCTGTTTCGCTAGATTTCACAAAATCAGTCGTGGACTTAGGACAGTCCTCTGGGAGGGGTGGGCAGCAGGAAGTGTGGGGCAGCTGGAGGGAATGTGCTCCTGCCACTGGTACAAGTTGGCTTAGAATGGCTGAAGAAAGAAGTTGAGGTGACACCACCATCTAGTGGAATGCTTCGAAGACGACTCTGGCAGCATTTCTCCCTCCGTCTCTGCACCCAGAAAGACCGAGCATCCATTGCGGCTGCTTGCACTGTATCCACTGCTTCTCTGCCGCTGCTCCTTTCAAGGAGCGGCATATTCTGGGTGCCCGGATTCTTTTTCAGTCCGAGCATGACGGCCACGCAGGGACCTGGAGAGCTTTTTCCAGGAAAATTTTCCTCCCTAGGGACATGGGGACAGCGATGCACCATGCACAGTAATGTACACTAATAAGAATGTGTGGCTATTGTGGGACCCGTTCCGTTTGCCTCCTGCGATTTGTCAGGTGCCCTTTATTCTGTCATCCGCTGATTGATGGAACTGGTGTTTGGGGAGGCGGGATTACTGGTCTGCTTGCTTATTTTCAGGGGTCAACAAGAACTTGTTCAAGGTACAGTTGTGCTGATGTGCAATTGTGCAAATGCAGCCCCCCCCCCCCCCGGCAAGGTTCAAAGGATGCAGGTCCACCAAAGCTGCAGAAGGCATTACAGAAAGCAGCCCAAACCCTTCGCTGTGGCAAGAAATGCAGTGCCAGGGCCTGAAATTCCTCCCTGCGTGGCTGTTTCCTTCCCCTGCCTCAGCTCCTCTCCTGATAAAGGTGCTTTTTCCAAATCAAGCTAATATGAATTCATGTGAGGGGCTTTGCCCCAGTGAATCAGAGGGCCTCGGGTTTCCTTCCAAGCAGGCTCAGGTTGCAAATGCTTTAAGTTCAGTAAGGAAGCTTGCTCCGTCATCGTTCATACACGTTCCAGACCAGGCAGGAAGCTTCCCGCAGTGCTGCTCTCTCTGCGCGACTGTTGCATCTTCTGGATGGTGAAGCAAATGGCTCTGGAGGAGACGGGGCGCGTTCTCTAGGGTCTGCCGGGAATCCATGCGGCAGCATGCATTGGATTCACTGCGATGCTCCTGCACAAGCTCTGCAGCAGGTGAGGAGGAGTGCGGCTGGGTCCTCACCCTTCCAGCCTGCCTGCCTGCCCCTCCTCTGCTCTTTCCAGGGGAAGGATGAGATCACTCCTCCCAGAGCATTCTGGGCACTTCACCTGCTCCTGCCTCCCCCTCCTCCTTCCAGGACCTGTTGCTGCAGCGATGCTGGATGCCCAGTCACAGTGCCTCCCTCGTATCTACCGAGCGTAATGCCTGCTCAGTGCCTTACCACGGGGTGCAGAATCCGCATCTGTTAGAGGCACGAAACGGGAGGAAAGGAAGAGGTCACGGCGTGGAGGAAGCGGCCAAAGCAGCAGAAAAGCAAGTGCATCAGCGCCACCCCAACTGTGCTCGCAACCCAAGTGCATGCTGGGAGGAAGCAATCCCTTTTGCAAGTGGAAAAAGAAGTGGACGGTGCCCCAGGACCTCCGGTAGCTGCCAAGATCCGGACGGAAGCTGTACGCACCTCGGCACTGGTGGGAGTCCCTTCTCAGGAAATCTTGCCCTAACGCAAAATCGGCGACCATCTTCCCCATTCGCAAAGCCAGCGCGGTGCAGCGGGGGGAGCGCCAGACTGAGACAGGGTTCTAGTCTCCGCTTGGCCGTGAAGCCCTCCGAGTGCGTTTGGGCCAGTCACAACCCACTCAGGGCGGCTGCTGTGAGGAAGAGGAGCTGCCCTGAGCTCCTTGCAAGAGGAAGAAAGACGTGCTTACATTTCATTGGCTCTCATATTAGTAGTAATGGAAATGCCTCGTCGTTCAGCTGCAGCCAAGCATGTTTATCGGAAAATCTCTCTCCCAAAGCAAAATGTCTCGAGTCTGGGACACACAACAGGACTGACTGTCTCACCTTGTCGCACATTTTCCATCGCAGCGCTCAGCGGCATCTGTCGTCTCAAAGGAGTGGGTGGAAGGAAAGACCTAAGGACTGACCTGTCAGCATTTTCTTCCTCTACGTAGCCAAGGTCATTTTTCGCGGGCCAGACCTCCAATTTCTCAAGTCTCCTCCAACTGTAAAGGTCGAAGGCAAAGCACCCTCTCTCCCCACAGCGCTTTATACTCACCCACACTTCTTAACCTGATCACAGATGCAGGGGATGATGTTTCCCACTTCTTTGTGCTTTGGTGATTTGTATGTTTATGTTGTGCTCTTTTTCCACTAACTTGCATTAATAAAATGCTAATCATTCCTAATGCTTCTAATTAATTTTACTTCTTTTTGATGCCTCTCTGCCTCCAGAGAGCATCTCGTGTTGTTGTTGTTTCCATGGCAACCTTCCCTAGTGGAGAGAATGTACATATCCGATGCTCACTTTGGACTCTTGAGTTTCTCACCTAAGCTCTTGAAATTAACCTGGGAGAGAAGCAACTGGGATATTTTGGGGCAGACAATGGATGTGCTGGGGAAGGATCCCGTCCAACAGCCCGGAGAACCACTTCCAGTCCGTGTCCAGGATACTGGGCTGGACAAGCCAATGGACTGGCTCTTCTTAGCAGCTGCCCCTGTTCCAGAATGTTTTGGAGGAGCTTTGGAGACATGCAGTGGATGAGAGCTGGTGGAAGTGGTTAATCTTTCGGGGAAGGGGGTTTGGATGCTAAATACACTGACGTGGTGTAGAGTAGCTGAAAAGCCCTTCTTGGGCAGGGGTTCAGCAGCTGTCAGCAAATTAATTGGGCCAGCCTCGCCAAATCCCAACAGGACCTCTTCCCACTTCACGTATGGGGAAACCAAGCAAGCCGATGGTAGTCTGATGAATAACGAGGGAAAAGATTTCCCCCAAACTGATCCTTACTGCTTGGAAACCAGAACACAGCCAAGGCAGATGGAGGGATCGCCAGGTCCTCCATCTTGAATCAAGACCACGACAACAAGGTATTGGATGGTTTCCTCCAGTCATAAGACTTGGAAAGGGCCAGCCCATTCCTCAAGACTCGGTGGTCCACAGATATTTCCCCTCCCGACATCCCCGCGTATTCCTTTTGTCTGCTCTTAGTTGCACAGGGATCTTTTTCTCTTTCTTTAATCCTTCATCTTGCTTGCCAGGAAGCCCTCCTGCCAAGGACATGAGAGCAGCCGTGCTGCCCAGCCTCCTAAAAGGGGCCAAGCACTTGCCCCGAGAGCATCGCAAAGCCTGCTCAATCTGAAGCCTCCAGACCCGTCGCACTGCAACACTCATCACTCCCAGCCAGCAGGGCCACGGCTGCTGTAGTCCAACACATTTGGGGGCACCAGGTTGGAGTAGCTTCCCCAGAACATGAAGCTGATGTGCTATTGTATTATCCCCGAGACTTTAACCACATCCTCCTTCAATCTGCCGAGTCCATTCTGAAAGCTGAAGTAACCCCTGGGCTTTTTAGCAGTGTGTTCTACAATACCAGTTCACTCCTTTAGGGCAAGCGCCGATGGCCCCTAAAGGAAACATGATGGAACTGCATGGAGAACAAGACTGCCTTTTGCAGATGCTGAGCCACCACTGGAATGCCCAACAGGACCTGGAGGCACCTGGACGACGATTGAGCTGATTCTGGCAGAAGGTTCTGTGGACACCAGCCACCTGATCCAGGGTGTTGGCTCCAGGCTGCAGAGGGCCCCTCCTTGGTCGACTGAGCTTCTCACCACCATGGTCAACAGCTGCTCTTGCCCCTCACTCTCCTCCTCATGGGGGCTTCCACTGGCTCATTTAACAAGAGGGAAGCCAGGGGCACATGAACAGTGGCGTCTCCTTCCCTTCCTTACCACCAGCACCGTGGTCTGGAACAGAGTGAGAACAAGAGGAGGAGGGGTTTGGGGGCAGGGATCTTTTCTGTGGGCCCACGTGGTGTGTGGGCCTTCGGCAAGCACCCCACCACCCTTGTGCTCCATGCCAGCTCTGGGCACTACATCCACAAAACCTTGGGCCAGAATGAAGGGGGCTGTCTTCAAGCCTCACGTTGTTTCGCCACAACAGACTCGCAGAGCCAGTCCCCCAGAGCCAGAGGTAAAGTAGCCCTTGAGAATCTGGAAGGAGAAACCACATTGCAACTCCTCGTTTCTGAATGGAAAGAGAGCTGAGCCTCACGGACAGGTGCCCGCAGATATTCCACTGCTGGCCCTTAAGACCCGAGAGCTGAACGCGCTCCCTCTACCTCCCCTTGCTAACCACAGGCTGGACCACAAGAGGGGCCTTCTGGGTAATGAGATGCAGCAGAGGCCAGCGTTCCTGTTTCCTGAGGGTCCTCAGCGCACAGAAGTGGATGAAACAAAGGGCTGTTTCTCTGAGCTTTGCCTTCCCACAGAGCGGCCGAGGCATGCAGCAGAATGCTGAGGCAGCCTTCAAACACGAACTGTCAGGACGATCAGAGGGGCTCGGCTTTGCTGGCAGCTCTCCCCCCACCCCAGTGCCTGTCGAGGGCTGCTCCCCTCCGCGGCCATCGTGGTCTGGCCCATGCTTGCTGGCTCTGACAGAAGCCATGTCAAGGGGCCAGGAAAGAGCTGACCACTTAGAAACACGCAACTGGGTCCTGAGTGAGAAGAGGCAGGGATGCAAGGAAAGATGAGGGAGGACTCGACTCCTGTACCTGCAGGTGGCGGTGCAGCGTCGCACTTCCGTTCCATGGCTCCTTGTCAGAGAGGAAGGGACACATTGGCTGTTTTTGGGCTGGGCTGGGAGGGACATGGCTCTTCTCCAGCTTGTGGGTCTCCCACGGGCATCAGCCGGTTGGACATCTGTGAGGACCACGGTGTCCTGATCCATCAGGGCTCTTCATGCAGTCTTGATGTGTTCTTCCTAGAGTAGACCCCTAAGCACAACCCAAAGGAGGAGAGGCACCACCGAAGAAATAAACAGATCAGAAAATGTCAGTGATGAGTATCTGCATATGCTGCTTTTATACATGGGACTGCAAATTTTAAAAGTATAACTTAAATAGGAATAGACTACATCTTGCCCCAGTAGGGAAGGCTGACCAGGTGAGTTTGCAAGGCCCCGTGCGGCTTCTCTGTTGCGTCTGCTTCAGCCCTGACCCCCACCCCAGCCCCACCCCTCAGCAATGAGGTGCAGAGAAAGCAGCGTTCCCCATGGCCCAAAAAAAGAAAACCAGGGTGGAGGCAGAAAGGTAATTTCATGGAACTTCATGAATTTTAACTGAGTTGGCCCAAAGGTCTGTGGGCATAAAAAAGAAGCGAAGGAAAGAGTTGATACTCAAACAAGAATCCGATAGAAGAAGCCCCAGGAGTCGGGCAAGGCGGGAGTGTCCAACTGTGAAATTGCTCAAACCTGCTTCTTTCACAGGCCGATTCCTGGAAGATGCTGCCTCCAAAGCAGGGGTCAGAGTCCATCCCGAGATTAAAGGCATCTCATCAGACGAGCCTGAAAGCCAGCCCAGCACCGCTTGAAGGAGCAGGAGGAGACCCACTCCGTGGCCTCGGCCTCAAGGTTTTCCTCTGACCGGCACCTGGAGGCAGGCAGGCCTTGGCCACTGCAGCCTGACACCTTTGCTTGGACACTGGCCGTCACGGGGCTGTGCGAGACGCACGGGGGGTTCCAGTAACAGAGCCCTGATACAGATATGGAAAGAGCAATGCCATTTTCTGGGAATTTCACTCTCTCTGTCCCTCTCACACACACGTGCACGCGCATGTACACACAGAGCAGTTGAGCAAATAAAGTAAGAAGTACAGAAAAGTCATTCCCAAGCCATGGTGCTTTCTCATATAAATTGCCCTCATATTTTATTTTTCCTCTTCCTAGAATACTTCGGAGCCTAGACAAGCCTTTGCCTTTATAAACTTGAAGATTGATTTTTCAATGATATTCTCCCCACCCTCGACTTCATGATCGGAGTTCATTTATATAAATTATAGAGTGATTTATTTAATGGCCCACTTTGAGCAATATAAATTCTACAATGTCTGTGCAATTTATTGCCAAACTTCCTATAAATCATGGCCGTGCTACCGTGTGCAGGAACCGGACAGGAAGGAAGGAGGCCAGAGATCAGAGATGCAAAAGACCGGGAAGACGCCTGAGTCAGCGAAAGCATCCTCCGCGAGGCACCAGGTTGGCTTGTTTGTTTAAAAATTACAGCCCACTTTTCTTGTGGGAGAAGAAACGAACGCAACCAACAATAAAAACCACAAGTTAACAGGCATCCGCGCATGGCAGAAACAGTTCCCAGCCCCAGTGGCAGCACTGCTCCCTGCGCAGGTAGCGGGGGATCTGCGTGCGCTCTCCGTGCCCAGGAGCTCAAAAAGCGACCACTCGTTGCCGCCACCTCTTCCATGCCTGTGCCCCGCAGGGGTCAGGCCTCCACGGGGCGTCTGGGGCAATTGGTGACATGCACCATGTTCAGCTCCCTACTTCAGCACAAGCTTTTTACCCAGGTGGCTGTCCCCGGACATGCGACAGGCTGGATCAGTTGCAGGTGAATATATTTACGCAATGCTTTATTAGAAAGGGATTTGAGAACTGCAACCAACAGCTAAAGCCGCTTGTGGTGGTGGCCGACAGGGACTCAGGAGGCCCAGCTTCTAGTTCCCGCTTGGCCTTGGAACTCACTGGGTGACTTTTGGGCCAGTTACTCACTCTCAGCCCAGACTACCTCACAGGGCTGTTGTTGTGAGGAAAAAGTGGAGAGAAGAGGTTATGTAAAGTACCTTGTGCTCCTTGCAGGAAAAAATGGGCAGAATAGCAATATATATTTGTTAAGCCCAAGGAAACATCAGGAGGGGGAAGGTTTTCTGTGAGAATGGAGGCGTTTGCTGGAGATGGGCGCCAAAAGTGGCTTGGACCAAGCGCAGGGGAGCGGCGGTCTGAGAGAGGAAAGAAGAGGCACCCGTATCGGAGGAACATCCCCCAGCTTCTCTCGGCTGCAAGTTCACCCGAGTCCTCTTGCCACAACTACTATGCAAAGGGGCAGAATCCAAGCGGCAGCAAAACAACTCCCCTTTCCAGACTTCCAGGAGGAAAACTAATTCTGTTTCCAGTAGTAATCGAAAGTACAACTCCAGCTACAACCCTCATCATTACGGTTGTGGTGCTTAGCTTGCTCAGAGACATGCACTCCTTCCCCGAGGATCGGGGCCGAGAAATCACAACCGCCAGCTCTGCACTGGGGGCTCCTTGTCTTCCTCTCCCTTCTGCCAGACTAGGAGAGCCAAACCAGCAGATCACAAGTTTCAGCACCGGGGAAAGAGCTGGGTGGCTTTACAATTTGATAACAACAAGGATTTCCAGAGGGCTGAAGCCCCACACTTGGTGCATATTTACTGATTTCATTGATCTATTTAATCATCGTGTTATCTTGCTAACTGCCTTGAGGATTTTTTAAAATCAAAGGGTGCTGTGTAAATAAAATTACACCTGTCACAGGCTCACACTTCCAACAGCACAGCATGAGAGTTTTGCATCCAGGTAGGTTCCCGAACCCGTTAAGCGTGGGTTTCACTGACAACTCCCCGGGGTTAACGACAGATGCTGCTAGTTCTGAGTGTCTGACAAATAATGAAAAAGTATTTTTGACCTCAGAACTGATTCCCTCCATGCTAATAGCTTTTAAACTCACGTTTGCACTGCCCTTCCTCCTGAAATCATTCTGTAGTCTTTCCAGTTCCCCCTACATACTTACTTTAATATTCCATACCCCAAGCAATCCCCTCCCCCATTCACACCCTCAAAACACAAACCCCAAATATTGTTTAGCTACAATTTCATTGCATACCCATTTTACAGAAAGACTGGGTTACACAAGATGATAACCCACACTCGCAGTTGACTATGGGCTGCATGCATGTAGGTTGTCAGTGAAACATGGATTATTGTTAAAGCATGGTTATTGTGCTGTCTGAACCCAGCAGAGAGAATAAACCATGGTTTGTTAACCATGAACAGCCCACCATTCAGAACCCAACAAACCATGGGTTTTCTTTGTGGTTAACAAGCCATAATGTCTTCATAGGGCTGGGTTCACATAACACAGCTATCCACAGTTCAACACAAACCCAAACTCAGCCCATATTCAACCCTTGTGTGTGTGTTAGGTTTTGTGAATCCACTGAAAATGAAATGGAAGAGTTCCACACTTCTAGAAAGAGGTCAGAAAGAAAGTTGGACTTCCATCATTTCGTATTTTAGAAATGAAGAGATAATTTGAAACTTCTACGCTACAAGTTTAGTCCAATCAACTTATATATTGTTTAGCTACAAGATTATTTGTAAGATATAACTCCTTGCATGTCCTCATTGGTATTCTGAACCCTGCACCATGCTGGGTGCTCAGAGATCAGACAATCGCAATGCAGGCAGAGGATTCTAGTACTTCTCTTTGCTTACCTGCAGGAATCTATGAATTTCAGAACCAGTTTCACGAGGATGACAGCTGGAGAGGCAGTGTGGTGTAGTGGTTAAGTGTGCTGGACCAAGACAACCTGAGCTCGCAGGGTGGTCATGGACTCCCAAGGCTGTAGTCCTGAGGATAAATTACAGAGGAGGACAAGTTCATAAGCCACTTTGGGCTCCTTGGAAAAGGAGGGCCGTAGCATATGAATATAATACTGTGCTAATACATTGTGAAAAGGAGGTGGTTTGAGTCCTGTAGCAAGGGCTTTGAGCAGCTGCAAAGGGAAGCACCAACACTACATTATTTGGAGAACAGAAGCTTAGAAGGTGCAGTAATGGCTTATTTGCAGATCCCGAGGATACGGAGCATGGAGCAAATGAGGCGTGTGGAAATCGCACTTGAGAAGCCCGTGGCCACCCCTTCCGTCTTTCTAGCAAGGAAAGCTGCATAGCTCCTGGGACTTCTCTGTTCTGGATCCACTGGCCTTTTGCCCACAATTCCTCTGCCCCCTGCTGCTCCCTCTTGAGGTCTTTCATCCTGGGCTTTGCTTCTGAAATCGAAGACCCTCCTTTCCTTTGCCCAAACACTCCTTTTTACAACTAGGAGACAGGGTCCTTCATAGATACAGAGAGATTTTTAAGTACATGCAAATGAACAGATGCCAGAGTGTGCCTCTTCTTTTTCTCCCATGGACCTGAGCCTCAGCTCTTTTTGGAAGCCAGCACCACCCCGTTGATGTGCCATTAATCCCGGGCCTCCAGCTTCACCTCTGGCTTGATTAATTGTGCGCAGGTGTTGAAATGTTTGAAACGGTCCATGCACTCTGTTGCTGAAGATGCTCCTTGCTCCCTCTCAGTGCAAGGCAGGGAGAGTCAGCGGGAACAGACAGAGCCATAAAGTTGGTACTTGGAGCCAAGTCAGTATAACACCTGGCGACCCACCACAGGGGTGACCTGCCAAGCGGGGAATTCCACACAGTTCCACAGCCAAGGTGAGCTGGAAGCCAGGTGTTTGGGTTTAATTTTAGAAGCTGCTCTCAGGAAGAAACACCTTGACTAGGAAGTTACTGCACCATACGCTTCAAATGTCTCCCTCAGTCGGAGAGAGCACCTGCTTTTTCATCGTCATTTGTGGCATGGGATGCCTCCTAGATGGTCCTCATTTTGCCTCTCCGAAGATACGTTGCCAGTGCCCTGGGCCCCTAGCAGTTAAATCTGAAATCCGGACAGGGGCCCGGAAGACGGCGACCTTGGCTTTGTGCACATGAAGATGTTTGATGCTGTTTATCACATTTGCATGCTTTCCTGCAGCATAAAATGCTCAGTTCATAAATGGAAGTATACAAACAATTTAAATGAAACCCATATACTCTGGAAAAGCATACACACAGCCGCAAAACACTCAGAGAAACCCTCACAGGGTTAAAACATAAAATAAAGGTAAAGGTTTCCCCTTGACATTAAGTCCAGTCATGCCTGACTCTCGGGGGCGGTGCTCATCTCTGTTTCCTGGCCGAGGGAGCCAGTGTATGTCCCCAGACAGTCTCCGTGCTCATGTGGCCGGCGTGACTGAACACCAAAGTGCACAGAACGTGGTTACCTGCCCACCAAAGTGGCACCTTTTTACCTACTTGCATTTGCATGCTTTCGAACTGCAAGGTTGGCAGGAGCTGGGACGGAGCAACGGGAGCACACCCCGTTGTGCAGACTTGAACCGGCGACCTTTCGATCCACCAGCCCAGCAGCACAGCGGTTTAAACCACTGTGCCACCTGCAGTCCCAAAAAACATAAAATATGAGCTACTAAAAGGCTTGGCGGGACAAGAAGGTCTTCACCCGGCACCAAAGAAGCCACAATTTTGGGCTGGCCAAATTTCTCTGGGGAGGCTGTCCCAGGACTGGGAGAGCTCCCACCAGAAGGGTGGTGGCCCCACCCTGCTTCTTCCAGTGGGACACTCAGCATGAGACCCCCAAAGAGCATCTCCACATATGGATGGGCGGGCGCATCTCAATGGACACGTGCGGACACGAAATGCCCATTCCCAGGAGGCTGTCATGCCCAGCCTTCCTGCCAGGGCAACCGATCCAGATGGCAAGCGCTGCAATGGGAGAGGGAGCGGAGGAGAGCATCTGGCCTTCACGCCCAGCATCGAGTGCTTCGGCTCTTTCCCACGGACTCTGCATTCGCTGCTATTTTCCAAGACAGAGTCCTCGTCATATTTTGGAGAATCCCGTGTGTCTCCTGTGATCCAGGCTAGAGAAGAAAGCAGATCAGTGCAGCTGGAAGCCTTCTGGCAGCACCTGCTGGGGCTCAGGCTGATGCAACAGGCAAGTAAATGTCCTGCAGACCCCAGCATGTCCTCTATCGGAAGGAATAGGTCCATGCCCTGGCCAAGCAATGCACTCACCGCTCCTGGCTCGATAATAGCCTTTGGAAAGGGAAAGACACAGGAGGGAAAAGGTTCCGTCGGGCGTTCCGCTTCCCCCCGCCTTCCACCTCCACGGTTCTTCTTTTTTCCCTTTCCTCTGGGTGCACTCTTGTTTCATTTAAAAAATGATTGTTCAGTAGATGTGCAGAGTGAAATGGTTTCAAGGTAGGTTAAATTTAGGGACTGCAGCTTAACTTCTCGCTTGCTATGGGGAAAGAAAGGGAGCGGGGAGTCTTGGCTAACAAGGGACTGTTTCATGCTTGGGAACAGACATCTCAGAGTGTAAAGAGCAAAGATTCCAAGAGCTCCATTCTCATCTTGATAAAATGCAACAATCTGGGCCTCACTGCAATAAACAGATTGAGCAGAAAGAATGAAAATCGGGTGCATTAACACTCACTCTCCACGGTTCTTGCTTCTCTTCAGTTCATTTGGAAGGTTTCTCCCCTCTTCCAGGGGGCGTCTCTCTTTCCCTGCAGGCGACGTGCTGCGTTACAGCCAAATGCCATCTTCTGAGGCCTGAGGAGAAGAGATGGAGCTGTTGCTATAGCAACAGACACAGCATCCCCGCCGCTCCTCCTATCCTGGCACCGGCCTTCCATGCTAGTGCTGTTCTGAGGACATTAGGAAAGGGGGAAAGCTGCTGCTGGGCCCCAGGAGGCCCCACAACCTGAGTAAAAGAAACACCCTCTTCACCTCAGCTGTGAACTCACGAAAGGACCATTAGCTCACTGTGATCTTTTCGCCTCTGCAACATGGGGATAATAACACAGGGCAGCAGAGCTTTCCGGCTCCCAAATCTCTGTGGAAATGTTAATGGTTCTTCTCATTAGATATTGCTTGGGTACAATGAAGACAAATTTCTCAAAGCACAAATGCGGGGCAGGGAAGAGGTCACTATGAATTGGATTTGGGCATCCTGGGCTGGGGTGCTGTTAGATGCTTGAAAAATTTGAGCAGAAGACTATCATGCTATGAAATTGCATATGTCAATGTATATGTATCTATATATGCAACTTTAGAAAAAAAATGCTAGAATTTATTTAAATCTCACAGGAGGCAAAACCAATCACTGACCAGTCCAAATAACCTCAAATAAAATAAATTATTCTATTCATTTGCAGTTTCCACAGATCATCCAAAAACAAGGAGAGCCTGTTTGTATTAAGCTTCATTGCCAGTCAAGGAAACTTCTCCTCCCTGGTTACAACCGCCTTGAAAATTGGTTCTACCATGGCAAACGACAACAATGAACCCTTTTTATATTGGCACCAACTGACAGACACTCTGGGCTTTGGGAAATACATTCGGGGCTCAAGGAAATAATATACAGAGAGAGGCAGTGTGGTATGGTGGTTAAGAGCATGGGACTGGGACTCAGGTGATCTGGGTTCAAGTCCCCGCTCAGCCATGGAGCCCACTGGGTGACTTTGGGCCAGTCACAGACTCTTAGCCCAGCCTACCTCACGGGGATGTTGCTGTGGGAATAAGGCTGAGAGCAGGAGAAGGATGATGTAAGCTGCTCTGAGATCTTTAAAAGAAGAAAAAAGGCAGGATATAAATCTAAATAATGAATAAATACAGGGCCATTGCCTCAAAGCTATGACTTAGCCATGCCCCTGATCAGGCAATTAAATGCTCCTTCACGATCACTGCTCTGGATACAGCTGAAAACATGAGCTGATGACTCTGCTAAGCTGCTCAATGCAAAAGAAAATTGACTGAGGAAAAACTGCCCCCAATTCATTGGCCACCTGGCTTTTATGTTATTGCTATTTGCTTGCAATACAAGGACATTTCAAAGATGCAGATGACAAGTTCCACCTTGGGGTGAGATTCCAGCTCCAGGAGAGGAGGCCCTCGCAGCTGGGCTCACAAGATCCATCTGCCACAAGCCAGACTAGCACAGTGTGCCACACGCACAAAACAGGAACCGGAAATACAGGGGCAGCAGTGAAGTCAGGGGCTCCAGTGCCACTGAGGCGCAGAGCCCACTCCGGGGGTTTGGCTGGACTTTGAGGGAGCTCTCCGTGGTGCTGCACCAAGCTGCCAGAGAAGCCTGGCTCTTTTGCAGGTCAGAAGCTGGTGTGGATACCGCACCTCTCTGCCATGGGTGCTCACCAGCCGCTGCTAAAGCAGAGCCAGCATCTGCAGCACAAGAGGGTGAGCCCAGCTTGCACAGGGCAGTTGCAAAGCATGGGCATCTGTAGCGCATGATCCAAGAATTAAGCAGTTGCAAAACGGCCTAAAAATGTGTCTTGTCTTTAGAAGACCCGAGGGGGAAATGGGCCCATTTTGCAGATGGGGCATGTCAGTGAAATGCATTTTTTTCTGAACCCTTCTATTCTTTTCTGTTCATCTAATGCAAAAACCATGTTAATTACTCCAGGGAATATCTAATGCAATAATAACCAGATTGACTACCCTTTGAAATAGCCAGGGTCATCAATCTTTTCTTTCGCCTTGGAATAATACCCATTTTCCTATTGAAAAGGAGTCATCTCTTGATCTCATGGCTGTTCAGGAGCATTTGCTTTAAGCAAAACAGTGAAAGGGAAAGGGGGGGAATCTGGAAATTTTCAGGACTGGGACCAAGGAATCCCTAAGTATTGCAAGCAGGTGCCTTCATGATCTTGCTAGTTCCACCCCAGATTATGTGCCGAGGATAAATGCTTTCTGAAGCAGAGCCCTTCCCATATTGTTCCCAGACGTCTCTCTCAGGTGAGCTAGCTCCCCAGGAAAAGGGGGAAAGCAAGCCAAGGTTTCACCGCCATACTTCTCAAAGCAAAATCCCCCCAGGGTTCGTTGCTTCTGCGATGTGTATTTTTTTAAAAAAGCAGAGAACTGGCAGCAATTTACACGTCCTGTGCCAGCAGTTAAGGAAGGCACACCTCTTGCCCAGCAAATCAGTGTCGTCCAAGGCTCTGCCAAAAAAGACGGGCAAGAGACCCGGGAGCCATTAAAGCATTCAGGAAAAGATTCGGCAGGCCTTCTTCCCGTGCTCTGCCCTCTCAGCTAACCTGGCATGAAAGCAAGTGCACCTCTGAGGAAAGAAGGGTCTGCGAAGAAGCTTGCTGGCCATCCTCAGGACCTCGCACCTGAGTGTTTCATGGGGGGGGTCCCCCAAACCTGCGTTCAGACAGAGGTCTCCCTAGCAAGCACTACTGTGAGCCAACCCTCCCCAGCAGTGTACTGCTTAGATGCACTGACCTTAGATGCCAAGCATCCCTCTGCCAGCCATATTCACCTCGCGGACGTGCCATCCACGTGATGGAGGCAGCACCGTGCAAGCGAGCCACGCTCTCCCCTTTCCCGGTTCCACGCGGCCCTGCCACAGGCCTTCCCACAGTGTTCCCAGGACCCTCTTAGCATCCCGGGGATTCTTGCAGGTGGAATTAAACCTTTTGGAGCTTGCCTGTGCATTGCAGCTTACTTATGAATTGAGAAGGTTCCAAGGGGGTCTGGATCACATCCACTCTCCCTGGTGAGTTTCCCAAGCAACTGGGAATGTAACACATTCATTGTTTCTAGTCCATTTCAAACTCCCCTTTCCCTGGGGAATTTCGCAGCCTGTCCAGGGAACTTGGCCGCTTGATCTATTTTGGTTGGTCAATTTGAAACTTGTTTTTTATTTTGCTCCACTGCTACATTGCACAACTAAGCTAGAAAACTTTGATCAGGACAGGAGGGGTACCTCCGATATATCATCCAACTTCCCCAGAGAGTATTTCTCTCAGTCTGAATCAATTGTACATGCTCCTGTCTGTAGCAGCTGAAAAATTGCACTACTGTTCCCCTCTTCTCCTGACTTTTTTTTTTTTGGGGGGGTGCATTTGGGAAAAAGGTGAATGCAGCAGTGGGAAAACATGAGCTGACGAGCACTAATGGGTCGTGGGGCTACCCAGATCCTCTGCAGACACCCCTGAAAGAGTCTGGGTGGCCATGCAAAGCAGCTTCCCTCAAGTCAGGAGCTCATTCCCAACAGGAGGCTTTTTGGACTGTGAACATGCAAGCACAATCCCCAAAAGTTCAGTGGCCGGAATGGCTCGAGAGCGTTTAAAAGGACACGGCAGCAAGAGTGACTGCCTCAAAAGTGACGCTCTGGATGAATAGCCTGCCTCTGTCTTAACCAGAGAAGTCTTGGAGCAATGGAGCCCTCGGGAGAAGCGCCTGCCCTTTGGAGAACTGCTTCCAGCACAATTACTGCAGTCAACCGTTTCATGATGGCTCAACCAAGACGGATCGCCGTGCTACTCTGAAGACAGCAGCTGTTTGGAATGGCCTTTGGAATGCGTTTATTTAATGAATTTTGGAGGCCGGGGTGGTAAAGGCACCTCTGAAGCCTCCTGTTTCTCTGCTAATCGGGGATGGCTTGGAGGCTGAATCGGCAGCCTTGCAAAGGACTGACTGAGCCAAGCAGCTTCCCCTACAGGAATAAATGGTTTTCCTACTTTCTGAATCATGTCTTGCTTGCATACCGGCGGGGCAGCTTGGGCTGGGCCTAGGGGCCAAAGTCCAGGCCCAGAGGTGGCAGGCAGTGACTGAGGCCAGCAGGGGACTGAAGCAAGGCCCATCTTGCTTCTGCAGTCCTGGGGGTGCTACGATTTGAGAGAGCTTAAAATGCACATCTGCCATAAAATAAAAATAGAAATAGAAACGTCAGAAGCAGTAGGAAAGCATAGGCGATGAGAGGGAAACAGTGCCACTTGGATACCACCCTTAAGATCCTGGAAAAGGGACAAAGACAATGGCTTGATAAAGACCTTGCTTGGAAAAACCCAAGATGCTTTTTTCAGCCTCCGCGTGACTCAATGACTGTCACTCTAAGTCTCCAGCAGATGGCAGTGAACACAGGCAGAAAGAAATACTACGAAGCTTGGTGGAGAAGGGAGCATCCATGAATTGGCCTCTGATCCGATAATTTAGAAGAACTTGCCCCCCATTGTGCTAAATAGGAATGCGTTTCACCCTCAGACCACAAATAATAAACATATTCCATTTGAAGCGGAATGGGACAAATTGCAGGCTGACTTCTGTATGACCGGCTCCAGAATTTCCCTGGAGCCCAGTGTTAGACTGACGGCTGGGCACTCCAAGCATCCTCCTTTTTCTTTCCTGAAGAAAGGGGTGCCATGAGCCCTTCTCCAGGCATCTGGCATATCCCTGCCCTCCATGATTCCTCAGAGATAAAGGCAAGTGCTTCTAACATTCTTCCGCCAGTTCCTTTATCACCCCAAGACAAAGTTCATCGGGCCCTGAAGATCTGAGGGAGGTTTTCCTTGACCTTTTCCCCATCAGTCTCAAGCTGGCAGAGTTTTCCAGCATGAGAGACTTCAAAGGGAAGATGCCACAGGTAGGCTGCCTGCTTATGAATCACCGAAAAGAGGAGTACAGTTGGTATAGATTTGTATGCAATCTGTGTGCACTAATTAATCTAACGCCACGAATGTAGGAGGAATGAGTATCATTCAAATGGAAGTGTACAAGTCACGAACAGTCATCTGAGTGGGATGGTGTGACTTGGTGTCCTGCACCAGCAGGGGTTGCACCCAGTGGCCTCTTTGGCCCCTTCCGACTCTACTCCCCTATGATTCTATGACTCTGTGAATTATGACTGAGTAGACTTTGTGCCGGCTGGTCCAATTTACCACCCAAATGATTCGGATGGGAGACTTCAAGGCCCTTTTGCAATGTCTTCTGATGGTTCTTCATGCTGAAACCAGACTTGACTGGACAAGCCTTCTATCACAGGATCCATTCCAAGGCTCGACTCTACCAGCCATGCAGATAGAGGACTATCATCAGCGAAGTAGGACACATGGCCACTTATGCAAAGACTCAGATGCTCAGTTTGTGACTCAGCATCACCGGCAATCTATATTAGGCTCCGCCTTTGGCAAACTGCTGGTGAGAGCACCGTGGTGTCCACCTTATGAGTGGCTGATCAAAACCGCCTGGTGCCCAAGGCCTCCCAAAACCTACTGACCAAGAAGGATGTCCTCAATCAGTCCCCAACCCAATGCGCTAATTGCGCCACTCCAGGACATTCTAACCTAAAATCAGCTGGGTACACACAGTGTGATGTGGATGTAGCCTAGGCCACCTTCATTCCTTCCCTGTTCTTCCTCCTCCAATGAGATGTGGCCCATAACTAATTTTCATCACTTCTGAGAGACTCATCAAGCATTAGGGGAAACCCACAGGGCTTGTTCCTTTCCCAGCTCCCTTGGGTCGCCATCTAGGCTCTTTCTTCACACGAGAAGATGTGGCAAGGGGCCTGCTCACCTTGCGGAGGCTATTTTTAGCTGACCTACAACACAGGGGTGTTGAATCTCAGCCTGACGGAGCTTGTCCAATAGCCATAGTTCCCCTCGCTGGCGTCACCCCGTTTCCTTGACTGCCAGTGATTGGTGCCTTCCTGGCTTCTGCGTGATTGTTTCCTCATACCAGAAACAGCTGGGATGCCTAAGGCTTCATTACGGATGGCAAAAGGCTTAAGCTAAAACACGCAGGGATGTTCTGGCATTCCAGCTCCTCCCTTTGGCCCTCCACACTGGGACATGGCCCCAGTAAGCATCTCCAAACCCCCGAGAGCTGCAGAGACCTCAGAGATCACCTGGTCCAAAGTCCTGCCAAGGTGGAGAACCAGCCTCTGTGGCGTACCTGCTAGGTGGCCATCCCATCTCTACTGGGGGGGGGGGTGGTCTTGTGCATGTCCCAAGTGTAAAAGCCCTGCCTCTCCTAGCGTCCCAAACCAACAAGGTTCTAGGCATACACACGTGGGCCCAACCCTCTTCCAAGGCAGCCTTTTCCATGGCTGATACTTCTTCCTGAATTTTAGCCCAAATCCCCTTTCTTGAAATTTGATTGCATGGATTCTTACTTTCTGGATCAACAAGAAAACCATTTTTTCCCACTTTCCCATAATCACTGCACTTCAGGGTCATTCAGTGAAGTGAAGTGGACCGGACCACCAGAAGAGATACAAGAAAACACTGTTCACACAAGACACTATCAGTTGATTGAGGGATGGGACTGACTGTATTTCTGTATGGACCCTCTGGAGCCGGCCCTGGCAGCACAGAAAAATATCAGAAAATATGATCAAAACATGAAGCTCTAAAAACCATGACAACTCGATCCAAATGGAAGCCACCAGCTCATGCTCTCCTTTCGTCTTAGGGTTCTCCCTCTTCAGACCAAATTTGGACTGACAACTCATTGAATGGAGGGTAAACAGAAGAACATTTCTACCAGCTCTCCAAAACAGAGGACTTTCCTCTGTAACGTAAGTCACCTGGAAAACCTAGCTGCACATACACGCACATATAGTTCTGGGGGAAAATTACACTTCTTAAAAAATGTTCTCAGATGCTCCGTGTAGAGGAGAGATGTGGATGCAATCCATGTGCGGGGGGTGGCCCTTCCTGAGTTCTGTAAGTTGATCAGTACATGTCCCTGTAGGCCCTAGGAGAGCTTGCTGAGGGGTAGCAAGACCAAGGACTACACACACCCCATCCTCCTTTTCCTCATAGCTTGCACCCACTTCTGTTGTCTGAACAGTGACAACATTTCTGGGCTTCCTGCATCTCTAAACAGGGCACAGATTTCTGGGAATGTGGCATCTCCAGATGCCAGTGGGATAAATATAGGCCACAATTATTCAGCAGAGCATTTTTAGAAGGGAAGGAAGCATGGCTTGAGCATGGCTTTGAGCATGAACGCCACTGTGTCTGTGAAGGTGGATTGTGGGCTACTCAGTGGGAAAGAGGAGAATGAGCTCTGGATATGGTTGGATATGCTGCCACCTGTATTCATTGCCTGACATATTCCAAACCAGATACTTAGGAAGGATGGAAGGATGAGCTGGACTTCAAATGCAATTAATCGATAACTCCTGGATGCTTTAAATAATCCCATTGTTGTTTCCAAGGTTTAAAGAGTGACAGAAGGAAAAGGAAAAACATGGTCCCATTTCTCAAAGGCCACCCTCAAGCACCTGTGTCCCCTCCCTCCCCTGAAACCCGGCTCAATGGCTTGCCCAGAGTGTTAAACGGGACGCCAAAGGAGGGCAGTGGGGAAAGGAGAGGCCTCCAGGTTGTGCAAGAGGGCCGCCCGCAGCTGGTCCCATCCCTGGAGTGGTTTCGCCGATGCCTCCACGTCACGGCCCCACCCGGCTGCCTTGGAAATTTCCCCGAAGCAAGGAGGCGATTTCCAGGCAACGGCAGTCTGTGAGGACACAGCAAAGGGGAGGTGCAACCCACATGTGGAGTGAGAAATTAGCATGCATCCCCTGTCAGTGGGTTGGCTCCAGACTGAAGCGGAGTGCATCATGTCTAATGGGGCTGAAGCCCGTCAGGGCTCAAATCCCATTGATTGCCACGGGACCAGTCCTTTTAGGACAGAGTCTGGGCCCTTCCAGCCCTCTGATTCACAGGCAACATCTGTATGGACAGCCCCAACATACTGCCTTCCGGATGGGCCAGACTAAAGCTCCCATCATCCACAGCCAATACATCTGGACAGCCATTCTCGCCTGTGCGCCTTTCCTTTCACCCATTCCCTGTTGCTCACAGCTGCATCCTGCTTGCTTGGAGCTGAATTCACTTGCTTCGTAGCTTCCCATCCTAAGCGTCTTTCAGAGCCAAAAGGGTTTTGGGTTAAAGATTTACTTGGAAACCATTTTAGCAGCAATTCTGGTAGACTTTAAGGGCTGCAGGAGCAGCCAGCTGTGCTTCACACGTGCACGTCTCCACGCATGTGGAGGGAACTTAACATAATGGCAGCGCAGAAAGTCCCGGGTCCAAATCTTGTATGTCCAGGTAAAGTCAAGGTGGGGGAGCGCCAGCCTGTGGGCCTAAGCTAACCTGCAACGCCTCCCTCTCCAAAGATCCTGTCCCAGACCCCAAGCTCTGCCCCCTGGCTTGGATGCTACCAGGGGCGCAGGAAGGGGTCGGGGGAGAGAGCGCGTTATCTCCAACCTGCAATCACGGATAACGAAGAAGCCCCTGCACTGCACACGTGGGCAGCGCTTGCAAGCAGGGCCGTTGCCCCGGCTTCTCTGTGGCTCCTGCAAGCTCTTCCATCACAGGGAAGGCAAAGGATGGGCAAAGCCGGTGGCACCCTTTCCTTCGCACAATGCAACCCTCATAGTAGGTGCAAAGAAAACGAACCCACCACCACCCAGTCCCTGCAGACACGGCGGGCCAGAGAGACCCCCGGTCTGACTTGGCAGCAAGCTCCAGATGCCTCCCTCCCTGACCCCGGAGGGGACTCCTGCAGATGGTGGGAGCAAACCACACTGCACACCTTGAAGTACTGACACATGGAACAATCTGGTAACATTTCTGGAAAGCCGCAACTTTAAATGCCCACAGTGGTAAAGAGAGTTGCGTATCCCTAGAAACGAGTGCGCATGATTATGGCACAAGCTTTCGCGGACCAATCCATCCATCATCCCCTGATGCAGGGCAAGCTCTGTGGCTTCCAGGAAAACTGATGGCCAGCAAACACACAAAGCGCCCACTCCTCTGGGGTGCTCGCTCGCCCTTTTGACACATCACAAGACATCTTGGAGGCCCGGGGCTCTGGCTGAGCTCCCAGCCAAACCACACCAGCGATCTGACACAGAGCGAAGGGGAACGGGTGCAGAAAGTCACGGATCTGAGTCATGCCCTGCCCCACAGCTGCAACACAGGAAACCAAAACCAACACTGCATCTCTTCCGCATCTTGCAGTTCTGATTCTTGGGCACTTCCTCTTCCCCCCAAGTTTTGTTTTCTACCAGGGAAAAACTTGGGGGAAATAAAAATATTACTGCTTGGCACCCACTGTGTAACTGAATTAAAAGGATCTGGCTCTGGATGAGGGTTTCAACTTTAAAGCAATGTGTGCTTTAGTCCCAAGAGGTGGGCCCCTTTTCTGCCTTTTACCTGTTGCCCACTCACCTGCCTGCTAGCTCGCAGCGTTGTTGTGAAAACAAAACTCAGGCCTGGGGGTGCCGGGGGTGGGACAGAGCAAACCGCATCTGTTGTCTTCAGTTTTGCCGAAGAAAGGAAGGTTCTAACTGTAACACCTACATTTTTCGTAAACAATAGTAAATCAGATGAATGCTTAGCAATTTTTTTTTCATTTACCCCATTTCTGCTCCAGAAAATAAACCACGCAGGCCAGCTAAGAACAATTATTCTAACAAGTGATGCCCACTAATTACATGCAGGAAGAGAAGAGACTGTGTGCTCCAAAAAATAAGCATCCCTCATGCCAGAAACTCGCGAGTAGGCCATCTTAGTCATTCATAGAAGCATTTTAAGACTGCCACTTATCTATTTATAAGTATTTCTAAGGTGCCTCTTAGGTCCTAGACTTCCCAAGGCAGCTCATATAACACAATACATGCAGTTTTCAAAGCATTACGCTTTTAAAAAGTTCCTTAGAAGTATGAGCAACATTTCAGTATGTTGGCATAAAACAATTTTAAGCAAATCAGCCATTTGGAAACCCATTTAAAACCCACATCAGCATTAAGAAAGGGGGGGCTGTTCCAAATAGATCAGATTTAAGTTCTCCTTAAGCCTTAAAGGTTTGTATGGAAGAGGCCAGGCACAATTCAGTGGGGAGGGAATGCCATATCCAGGGAGAGGGTGGGGAGGCAATTATGTCCATGCTGATGTGATTGTGGCCACCACGACCGCACAAGTACCTGCGAACCAGGCCACCAACGCTAACCCCTAGACAGTGTTCAAAGAAACCTGAAGGGTGCCTACAATCCACACAGCAGCGCTATTTGGGCAACCTCGGTGCTGTGCCCAGAGATGAGGGCGAGACCCGTGGCTCTCGGCCCTGCCTCCATGCACCTGCAGCCCACACAGGTAGGGCGACATAAACAACACTCATTGTGGCTAAGCTCCAGCAGGTCCTCTCCTCCCATGTGCTGAAAGGGGAGCAACCGGTTCGGCAGGCGAGTCGGAGCGATGCTCCTGATGCGGTTTCTCTGTTTGGCTGACAAACATTGGGAAAGCGGTGTGGAGCAATTCCCTTCCCTTTGCACCATGTCTTAAGACACCCTGCAGATCTGTTTCAGAGAGCTAAACGTAACAAGCCTGCCAGCAGCAAGGCAAATCCCTTGGCAAGAGGCTCACGAAAGCTGCTGCCAGTCAAGTCCAGGTGCTTCTGGGTGAACCGATTGTCTCAATCTGTTTTGATAGGACCGTAGTGCTGCTTTTGAAACAGAAACCGCCTCAGCTGCCCGGTGGGAGGTCCTTGGCCAGAAGCCGGAAAGGAAAGGGGATGCGTGGCCCAGCCGATTCTCTTCTTGACCTCTCTGTGGCTCATGGTGGCATTGCCCGTGGTAGCCACGGCCTGGAGGCACTGGAGGTGAAAGGACTTTCTGCTGTGGCCACAAACCCTTCCTCACAGCACAACATCCTGAACAATCCTGATCGCACACAGCTGCTCCCACCCACTGACACTGCCTGACCTTCGCCTGGAAGCTCCCAAGGTCGAGGCGAGGCGGCCTTTCACCTCTATCATGCCACAAACGTTGCATGAACGCACATGATGCTGCGTAGCTCGCCAGATTAAATTTGCTTCTGACTCGTTACTTAACTGGTGCCGTCGGCATGCCTCTCTCGGCATCGCTGCGGTCTACGGAGGCTTTGATAAGAACTGATATATCACCATTGCAGCACTTTTAAAAAGGTGCATGAGCGGAAGTACTTAAAATCTGAATTTCAGCACTGTGCAGACAACAAAAGGCGGCAGCTGTAGAGAGAGGGGAGAAGTGTGCTTATTTCCGATCTTGGTAGCAGCTGCTTCTTTGGATCCTGCCTTTTCCCCCAAAGAGCCCAAAGCAGCTCAGAGGACTCTCCTCCTGCTTGTTGGATCCTCACAACTTTGTGAGGTAGGTTAGGCTGCGAATCGGTGCCCAGCCCAAAGTGAGGTTCGCAGCCAAATGGGAGGAAGAACTGGGATCACACGGATTGGTTCTGATAGCCAACCGAGATGGGGTGGCGCCAACAGGAATGGAGCCAAATGGGAAACCAAATGGAGCCAAATGGGAAACGAGCTTGCAACCTGCACCTTCTTCTTCCTCAGCGGTAAAAATGGAAAGGAAAAAGCGGGTGACAGCTCAACGCACACCTGTAATCGCTCAGAGACCGGAAATGAAGCTGAATAACATTTTGTCGCAAAACGCCCTTGTTATTTTTGTCTGGTCCTCAGGCGTTTTGTGGTGTAGAGATGGGCTCGATACGGACAGCCTGCCTTGGATCCCTTGCAGGAGGAAAAAGGGAAGGTACAAATGTGCTGGTGGTGTTTTCAAAATGCATAAATAAGGGCAGGAAAGACCGGGGGGCACGAATGCCGGAAGGGGAGAGGTGACTCAGCTTATCAATGGCCCACTGTGAGTTGAGAGACTGGCTGAGGGTGCCCACTGAACCCGTTTCTGCAGATGACTGGTGCACAGGCCGTTTGATCGACTGCAGATAAGTCCACTTGTCTTGAAGCCTTTTGCTGTTCAGGGTCTGGAATTTCCCTGACCTTTAACGCATTGCCACGAGCACTGCTGCTAAGATGCACCGATACCTCACTCACTGTCACACAGTTGTGGTGTCCAAAGATGACACCGCACAAGGAAGCGTTATAGCAGCTGTGTGCACATGAATGCTTGTGGATCTTCCGGACGGAAGAGCCCTTTGGCTAGCAGAAACTGAAGCAGAAATACAAGGCCTCTGTCACCACGGATGTCCCGGGGAATCACCGCACCCCACCAAAAGCAACAACAAGTCCCGTGGCTTCCTCAAGACTAACTTGGCAGGAGATGCAGCTGCCAGATGCACCCAGAGGCTGAGCCCATCGCGGCCACCGTTCCAACCCCACAGCCCAAGAGGTCCCAGCACAAAGCTGAGCTTTTTGAGGCTTTGGGTGCATTGCCGTTTATTCCCAAAGCAGGTGGGTTTTCCCCCTTTGGCTCTGCCCAGCAGTGCCTCCCGGAAGTGGGGCTTTCCCACTTGGGGCTGCTGGCTGCTCTGTCCTCCTCCGCATCTTCCACCTACATTTACTCTGAATCATTTGCCGCTGAGCCAAACAAGGTATTGCACCTGGCCCCAAAGAAGCCGGAACAGGAAGGCAGCAGGCGTGAAGGGCAGAGGATCCACGGGGGAGCGGGGAGGGCTCGCCTGGCCCTGGTTGGTGCCTCACCTGGGACTCTGCAGCCAGCCTTCTGGTGCAGCTGGGCAAGGTGCCGAGCGAGGCAGCTCACCTGCCATCCTGCACCGGCCGGGTAACAGGCAAGCCTGACGAATGGAAAGTCACTTGCTCTGCAAAGAACCCAGAGGAAAAGTTAATGATCCGCTTCAAAGACTGGAGGGGTGGCGGCGGGGTATAATTAAGCGGGGGATGGAGCTGCTACTCTGGGAGGGAGGGAGGGAGGGAGGGAGGAGGGATCGGCCAGGTGGCTGCCTGGAAAGCCACAGAGGAACCATGGCCTTCATTTTCAAACAAACACCGTTTTGGGAGGGCCATTCCCCACAGGGACACGCACTGCACCTCGGCTTCACAGCGGGGCACAAAGTCTTGCCCAACCTGAGTGTCTGCGCGGTCATGGAAATGCCCCATCAGTCCCACCATTCCACAACCGAGACTGGGCACCTCTGGGGCTGCAGCATCTCCCGGGGAGAATATTAGAAAGGAGGAAGTGGGATCTGATAAGCAGAAGATCAATACCTGGCCAAAGACTGGGGTGGGCTAAGC
Source organism: Varanus komodoensis (assembly GCF_004798865.1). Taxonomy (NCBI): domain Eukaryota; kingdom Metazoa; phylum Chordata; class Lepidosauria; order Squamata; family Varanidae; genus Varanus; species Varanus komodoensis. Next base: position 2,084,523 of record NW_025336520.1, read on the forward strand.
TGTTTCAGGTGGACTTTGGGTCCAGCACTGCAGGGCGCTACATTAGCACATTTCGACATGCAAGAAGTCACGGTGTGGGCCCCGAAAAGGAGAGAGAACCATCTCTCTTTCTCTGGGAGTCCCAGATGAGGGCTCACAGGAGGGAGGAAACTGGTCTGATACTTCTGAAGCCCAGGATCGTGCAGGCGACAGCAGAGCTTGAGAAACGCATGGCCGCTGTACACTCCGGCTTCATATTGCGGAAAAAGAGTGCAATCTGCTTGCAGCTTGCTGGCTTTGGTGGGCTTTCCGGGTGTCAATGCATCGCAGCCTGGTAATTGCTCTGGGAAAAGGCAGGGAGGAAGGTGGGTTAGCTTTTTAGGGCCAGATGATGGGGAAAGTTCGGAAACGGAGCTTACTGTCTGTATAGCTTCCTGAGTAACCACATGCCTGGTATCGTCTTTTTCTGGTCTGCTTCTAACCAACATGTCTCAGTGGAAGAATCTTACTCAGCTCTGCGGTATTTGGGGGGTTTTAAGCTTGCTTTTTATCCTGGCAGAAGTTCTTCTCATTTAGCAGCTGCGTGAGGGTTAGACATGCAGCGGATGGAGGCTTTTTGCAACTTCACAGCTCCTTCTGAAGGCAAGCTGCCCTGCCACGGATTTCCCAAAGAGAGAAGGAGCAAGGCAAGGATTCCTGTGGAGCGGATTGCATTTATAGTGGCATTAAGGAATAGGCCAGTCTTCCCTAATCAGGCCTGTTCCAGCTGTCTTGTACTACTATCTCCTATCAAGAGCCATGGTAGCTGAGGATGATGGGAGTTGTGGTCCAGCTCAGGTGGAGGGTACTGCATTGGGTAAGACCAGCACAGACTATAGTAGCCAAGCCTTTAAACTACCAATCAAGAACCAGCCAGTTTGAGTATTTCCTCTACTGTGTATTCACAACAACCCTGCGATGTAGGTCAGTAATTGTTTATTATCCATATATTGCATGGGGTGAGAGGACAGGTTGAGACAAAGCAGCTTGCCTTTCTTCCCTTCTAATTAATTTCTCAGGCCCTCTCCTGCAATATACAAACACGAAACTTTTGCTGGGACATGCAAATCAAAAAATAATTAAAAAGAACGTGAGCATTTTTTTTAAAGGACTGGAAGCAAATGAAGCAGCACAGAAGCACCTCAGCCCTCCCCAGGCTGCTGCCCTCCAGGTGTGCTGGACTACAATTCCCAGCATCCACTAGCCGTGTTGGGGAGTCCTCTCCTTTGTGGTTTAGTAATGTCCCTCTGACGAGGAAGTTGTGAGGTAGCCTGGATCCTGGTTTAGTGATTCCCATATGAGTGGAAGCCCAGCCAGGACCTGAAGGCAACAACCACTCCAGCAGATGCTCTTCTTAGATACACTGCCCCTAAACATGGAGGTTCCATTCAGCTAATAACCGCTGATCCTCCAGAAATTCTGACACTTTCCAAAAGCATCCTGTGGCAGTGAACTGCATCAAGAAGTCCATCCTCTGACTCTCCTGTCTCCCCATTTCCCTAGATTCAAGAATTATGGGGTGGAGAGGCGGCGGGAGGGAGAGAAAGAGAGAGAGAGCCACTTTTCCTGTGTCATGTCTTTGTTCTCTGCATCCGTTTCATGGCTCTGCCCACTGGGCCACTTCCCCCAAACCAACTTTGGGAATAATTAAATATTGGCGCCAATCTACTTTGCAGGTTCTCAGAAGGCGAACCTTCCTCATCTTGGCAGCCTCCCAATTGCACCCCAATGCCCATCATCAACACCCACGGCCCTCTTCCTCCTACAGGCTGTGGGTGATGGGAGCTGGAGCTTAACTCACCTGGAGGGCACAGGTGGAGGAAGGGCGTTGAAAGGTTCACTGGGGGAAGCACACCAAGTTCTCTGAGTGCTCGGTTTTAACGCACGTGTGGATTGATGTGGGTTGGATGGTTTGTCCGTCCGTCTCCCGGCCCATGCCTGGCCTCAAGCAGGCAGCGGGTCCAGGCCACATCCCTGCCCAACCCTTCCGGGAAACCTCCCCTGCCTTCAGTGACCCTTCATCTCCCCAGGGAGTGACGAACTGGGCATGCATGTTCTCCAGCACCTCGGAGGAACTAGCCCATCCAGTGTGTCACTGCCACGAAAACTCCCACAGATGGGGGCGTGGCAGGGGGGAATTTGCATCATCCGGACGACATAAATAGCTCTGCCGCCTGCAGCCTCTCTCCAGTTCTTGGGTCCAGGCTCTCGGAGCATAACCGTCCACGAGGGAAGGCCTGATCATGCAGACCATGTTGCAGCTTCTTTTCCTGGGAGCGCTGTTGGTCGCTCCCGCACACTTCCAGCAGCCGCCTTGTGACCTTGTCAGGAACACGGTTGCACGAGGCTCGTTCAAGCTGGATGTGGAGCCCGCGACCTACAAGCCGGGGAACATTTATGTCGGTAAGTAGGGACCGCTCGCTCGCTTGCTTGCTTGCTTGCAGGGCAAACTTTGTTCGGCTCAATTGCACTTCCTGAATGAGCAAAAGGCATCTCAGCAGCTTCCGCAGCAGTGCAAGGTCCGCTTGGTTGAAGGGAGCAGCGAGGTAAGAAAGGACACTGCGAGGAGTGGAGTTCCGTCGGTGCTGTTGCAGAACAGGGCCAAAGGAGTGGACCGTCCCGCTGCCCGAGCCGGGTTTCTTCTTCCCAGCGGCACTGCAGTTAGATTCGCTCGTAGAAGGGGACGTTCTGGTGTTGCGCAAGCGCCCGGGCTGCGCTCGGATTCCAATCTGCCTAGACTCGCTTGGGCACCCGCCAGTGTTTGTTGGCCTCAGTCTCCCATCTGTAAAATAGGTGGATCGCCTCAAGGGTTTCCTGTTGTGAGGAAGAATGATTCGTGGTTTGTACAGGGGGAAAAGTGCCCTGATCCTAAGAAAAGGTGAAGTTGTTGTGCCATTTCTAGCCGGCGCTCCCAGGCAGAGTTTCTAGTGCTGCTAGTTAAAAGACAGCGCTTTTCCATCTTTCCCTGCTTTGTGGATTTTCAGTGGGAAGAAAACAATTTGGGGGACAGGGTTGAAGAGCAGAAAAGGATTGTTGCAAGCAGAAGGCAGTAGTGTCTGGAATTCCCTGGGAATTCCTATCAGGACAACAGGACATTTTGTGATAAAAGCCTTTTCTGGAATCCCTCCATTCCAGGGAAAAGTTGTACAAAGAGAGGATCGACCCTAAAACTACCACACAGATGCCTGGAAGGGCACACAAGTGAGCCTTATTGGAAGGGAGCAAAGTGTGGACTTGCACCACTGAAGCATCAGGCCTAGTGCATTTTCCAGTGCCCAAGAATGTCACGCCTTTGATCGTGCAGCTTCTTGCCCTCCGATTGCCGCATAGGAATTTGCCTAAAGCTGCCCGGTACCTTTAGTCAGGCTGGCGAGGCATTTGGTCCCGCTACCAAATGGAGAGTGCAGTCTACGGCGTCACCCTTGCCATCCCAGAATATCTGTTGTACACTGCAGGAGAGATGCCAATGCATTTTTGAGTCTCTCCCAGTGAAAGCCTGGCTGGGCAGCTGCCCGAGAGGGATGGCTTGACTCGAAGCCCTGCGCTGGGCAGCGGCTGGACCCCCAGGCCCTCCAACTCCATGCTGCCACGGTGCCCTGCAGGAGCCAGAATTTAACAGCCCGCACTGCAAACAACCTTTAGGATGCTTCCTCTGACAGGAAAGAGGGCAATCACTTTTCCTGCCTAAGCATATGAAAGCCAAAGCATGACTGACAGAGTCTGAGAGATCTTTCACCCTTTACCAAGAGCAAGGAAACTGAATGCACTCCCAGCACCCAGTTCTCTGGAAAGCACCGATGTCTGCTACAGGGGGGGTTTCCCCTCCAGGGCTGGTTTGCCACAAAAACTTTGCACATCCTTTGATGAAAAATGTGGTGTGCGTGAGGCAGTCCTGGGGGGTGCAAGCAGTGGGGGGATGCATGTGCCCCAAAGGATGGCAACTGTGCCATAGGTCAGGAAGTGGGAGAAAGCAGAGCTGGGAAGCTGGAGGAACAAGGCACGGGTGCGCCAGCAGAGAGCCGAGTATCCTTATGCTTCATGCACTTCATAGAAACATAGAAACAGAAAACAGAGCAAGTCAGAAGGGGTCTCACGGGCCATCTAGTCTGACCTCTGGCACCAGCCGGCTCCACTCACGACACGCCCACCATGTGAACGTCCAGCCTGTCCTTGAACACCCGCACCGATGGGGCCTCAACGACCTCTCGTGGAAGCCCCTTCCACACCCTCGGGGTCCTGACTGTCATGTGCAGTTAGCAGTGCCTGCTCCCTCGTGCAAGGCACCCACGATGCCCCCCCCCCATCACCAGAGAGCAGAGCAGCCTGGCACCTGGTCTTCTCTGGACCAGAGGGAGAGGCCGGCGGCCGGGAAGAGAAGAGCTACTCCATGCTGCTCGTGCCAGGGAGCCCTGGGAAAGTGCCTGATGATGCTCCTAGGATGCCCACAGACCACATTTCTTCTCTGGGCGGGAAGGTTTGCTCAGCTACAGAGAGGACAATGGGTTCTGCTTTTCACCAGCAATGCGGGGCCTCGAAGCCCTGCTCCAGCCTGGACCAGCTCTTCTCTCCCTCATCCAAGCCGACTGCACAGGGCTTCTATTGGGACACAGGGTAGGCAGGGGCAAAGGGAGCCCCTGGACCACCTTCCATGGGGGAAGGAGGGGAAACAATACCGGAAACCCCGAATCAACACAAACCGTCCTCCCCAGAGGGTGGAGTCGATGGGTGAAGGACCTGGTCCTCATGAAGACTCAGCTCTGGAGCCTTTTTTAAAATGCAGCTGCATCCCATTCTATGTTTTTTTAAGAAAAAAAGTGAAATTCTGCCCTATAGTTACACTATTGGTATTATAAGCCACCTCACGGACAGGCAAAGCAAGAGAAATGCTTCCTGAAGACATTCAATTGGACACCACGAGAAGCAGGCACTTGAAATTCCCTAGTTTTGGATGGTTAACGACAAAGGAACTGGAAAAACAGCATGTGTGCATTGTTATTAACACAAATAGCAGCAAAGGATGGGAAAGATCTCAGGGTATTCGGAATGCATGTTAGGGGCAGATTGCTACGGAGGTTTAGACGAAAAGCCTGTAATCCTAGCACGTCCCAACCAGCCCTTTCTGGAGTTTCCTCCCACCTCCTGAGCTTCACAGGGCAGTCACTGCCAAAGACCATGCTAGCTGGGGGATGCTGGGTGTTGTAGTCCAACACAACTGGAGAAAGGCTGTCTTCCCACTAAAATAAAAAATAATTAAACCTCTGTTCCCCTATTCTCTCTTTCTGCAGTGTCCATTACCGGGGTAGAAAATGGGACCTCTGTCATCCTGCAAGCCGCACCCACAGAAAACAGTTCTGGAGGCCTGTGGGAAAGCAAAAACAAGCTGCTTACTTGCGGCAACTCTGAGAACGTCGTGCAGAGAAACATCTCAGGCAGTGGCACCCGAACGCGCTGGACCTCCCCCAGTGATGCCCACGTGGCATCTGCTCTCATCAGGTGAGACCCCCACCGTGGCTGGGAGGGGCCGCTTTGCACACAGGAGGGGCCCTGCCCCGAGGAACCGCGGCCTTGCCTTCCACCTCACCAGAAGCCCCATAGAAAGAGCCAGGGACCCCCCGATTGACCCTCTGCAGGCTGCCGGGTGAAGGGCAGCAGCACCCAGCCTGTCCTTCTACGCCCCGGCTGGATGCTCAGCACAGCATCCCTGGGCCTTATTTTTAAAAAGCTTTTAGAGTTAGCACGCAGTCCCTGGACACATCCATGGCTCACGTTATCGTCTTCCTTGTCATTTAATCCATCTTTTTCTAAAACACAAAGGTCGACAAGCCCCAGGTGAATGATTCAGCATCAGGCCTCCACTGCATTAAACCTCAATTTTAATAAGACTCCTGTATCCAGGATGGGGCTTTGTTCTCAGGGAGTTTAAGAGCACCATCCTCTGCAGACTCAGACACAATCCTGCAACTCCCGGCCAGGCGGGACGCGTGACTCATAAGCGCAAAATACAGAACGAGGACAGTCTTATGCAAGGGTGCCATCCACCCAGTGATTTTATGATTCGTTTGCTTTTAATCTTTGTTATTTCCTCTACTGCAATCTTAAAGATCAGTCTCCCTTATTTCTTGGTGGACACAAGGAAACACAGATGTATTTACAAACCATCTGGTATAACCATCAAATTCTTTGCTTTGGTCCTATTGCCTTTGAAATACATACATTTAAAAAAACGGATTTCTTGTTTGCCTAATGCCACAAGAGCTTGGCAACTCACATCGTTCCCAGCCAACAAGGCCAATAGCCATGCTGGTTGTGCTGATGGGAACTGTCATCCCACAGAACTGGAGGGTGGGAGATGCTCTTCTACAGAACCCCCTTTCTCATCCCAAATTGTTAGCTGAGTAGTGGAGAATTGTGCCGTTCTTTTCTCCCATTCATGCCCTTCTCCTTTACCACACAACAGGGCCTTCGTCTCCTTTTCCAACGGCACAACACTGCTGCAGACCCGGAGCCTGCTAAAAGGTAACTCGTGAGAATACGCCCAACAGTCTTTGCCCTCTGAGAAAAGGCCAGTGTTAATCGCCCCTTTTCAAACTCAATCCCTGCCTCCTTAGTTCTCCAGCTCAAGGTGGATCCTTGTCTCTCACCTTGGGAAACCCCTTGTGAGAGGAGCTACTGCTGTCCCCATCAGCAGCTGGGAAGCGGGGAGCTCTCTTACACGGCATCAGCTTCTCAGTCCTTCTAGCCCAGTACTGCCAACACTGGCCGGCAGCCACAACAGCTTAGGAAGGCTCTGTCCTAGCTCTCCCAGGAGATGGCAGGGATCACCCCGAGGCATTCTGCATGCAAAGCTAGGACTGTACCGCTGCGCAACGGCCCTCTCCCACTTAGCCCGCGAGACAAACATTTGTGCCGGGCCAGATCAGGACTGCGCCACAGACGTTTGGGCTCCGAAACCAAGACTTCCCTGATTCCTTTCCCAGATCTCTGAGTTAAACCACACTGAGTTCCATTTATCTCACTTCCTTTCAGACTTGCAAACAGCCGCCGTAGCCTCCACCCCGGCCACGGCCACGGACTTGCCGCCCGCCCGCCAGCCGACTCGCCACAACAGCGCACCCAACAGCCACGACCTCCTCAACGCAACGGCGGCCCACCACAACTTCGCCTCCGCCCACCAAGGGACGAAGGGCCCGCACAGCTCCGTCTCCGTGGCTCAGAGCAGCAATGTCCTCCTGGCAGCCCTGCAGCTCCTCTCCATCTCCCTCGGCTACAAGCTTCTGTGCTGAGACACAGATCCAAACAGCTCCGCACATACTTCCGTCTCCGCCTCCAACCTGAACGTGAAGAGTGGGCAGCGGATCTCTGGCAGGACAGGGTCCTTCCCTGCCCACCCCACCCTTTCCTCCCCTCTCCGCTGCTAATAGGCATGCATATTTATAATTGCACATTCCTTATTTTAAGCCCTGTGTAGCCCAACTTTTGATACAAGAGATGCTATGGCATCTGTTACGGGACTCCAAAAGCCAGGCAGAGCATGGCGGATTTAAAGAAACCCAAACCATGCCTTTTTAGACCCACCACAGGGGCAAACGTAGCAACGTACCAAGGGCTCCACAAACAACTGCCTCCAGCGTAGTAACCCAAACAGGCTGCATGACCCCAGGGCCACCCGGGCCTCAGTGCCACGAAGATGTCCCACTGCAAAAGCCAGGGGCAGACTTTGAAAAGAGATGGTTCACATTAGTATATGAGCACAAACAAATTCGGTCTTAGAAAAAGTTGCTCCAAAGTTTCTCCAGTTCTCCTTGTAGAAGGAAAGGCCTTGAATTTTGGATATGGGCCAGACCTGAGGAATAGGAGAGGAGGCCATGATGAACACCACGGCCCCGTTTTAAAGCTGTTTTCGGCACGCGTGCCGGCTGGGAACCCAGCGGACAAGCCGAGCAGTGCTTGTGGTTCCTGCAGGAAGGGGAAGAGCCTGTTGCAGAAGCCTGAGCATGAAATTAAATTATGACTTGGGCACCCATATGACAATCATAGTCTTTCTTCCCCCGAGCAGGGTTCAGGGAGAGACAAACCTCCTTACTGACTTTAGCTGTTCAGCGGTGTCGCCCTGCTGGCAGGGACTTCTCACCAAGACAGTAAAATATTTTGCATGCTCCAAAATGTCCAGGTCTCTCAATTCTTCCTGGAAACACCACCTGACGTGTTTAGAGAGGGAATTGAGGGCTGGGGAGAAAGGAAAAGGGAAGGGAAGGGTTTGGGCCCCGTGGGCCAGGGACTTTTCTGCACTGCAGATCCTGGACTTCGAAGAGAGCTTCTTTGATTGCTGATGTGTTTTGTACAGACTGTGCTTCTCTGGGAGATGTATTTGGAATTCTGTCTTATCCTAAAGACCTGGGTGCCATTAAAATTTCTTTGTAACTTCCCATACAAGTGTGGCCTTTTTCTCTTTGGGTAAAAGAGCGGGATGGCCACGTGAGTTGTTAGGAATACAACACGAACAAGAGTAAGGTTTGACTTTCTCAAGGTCAGGGAGGAAATGACCTCTGGAAAGAGCGACTGTTGAATTCCACTCACCGCACCCCCTTGGATGCTGCTTCGGTTCAGAGCTGCAGACATGACTCTGAATTCGTTTTTTGCACCCTAAGGGTTGCGCTTGCCCTCTTGCTAAGTGCATTCTTGGCCAGTTTCAGCCAGAAACCTCCCTCACACACACTTCGTGACGACAGGCATCTGGTGCCCAGAATAACAACCTGATTTATTGGCACGGTGGGACACTGAGTGCACTTTAATGAAGGGTGCAATTCTACAGATCGCTGGGGATGCCAAGCAGAGGGCCAGCACCCTTGCTTTCCACTCAGCACCCTTCCCCTTCCAAGAAACTCAAGGCAACCTTCTCAGTCTTTTCCTCACAACAACACCCCTGCAAGGGAGGCTGGGCTGAGAGTCACACAGTGAGCTCCACGGCTAATTGGGGACAAATTGCAAGGATCTCGGTCCCGCACTCTCAGCCACAGCACCACGGTGTCGGCTTTCGGAAAGAGAAAAAACTGGCTGTGTTTTGTGAAAACCTTTCCACCCTAATCAGATCTCCTTGGAAGTGCTTCTACCCATCTTGATGGCATTCACCTTCAAGCAAGCAGTCTAAGGATCGCCTCCAGCTGTCTTCCTCAACCCAAAGCCCTCCTGTGACACAGCAATGCGATTGTTCTATTGTGCAGTACGAAAGGACTTAAAGTGAACCTCCAAAAAGGGCCAGCACGGAAACACATGCCCTCTGCACCCATCTCAGAGAAGGGACCCTGAACCTCTTTCGGCCAGAAGGTCAAATTCCATGTCAGAGGACTTCTCGGGGGCTGCATCCCCGCTGGCCAAAGGGAAAACACGTGGCTCACTGCCACTCGCTCTGCCTCAGGAGTGAAGCGCTGACGGCAAAGCCAGAGCACCCCGCAAAGAGCCGTGGTGAGCGGGACAGAGCGAGGCTGCTGGGAAACTCCCGCGGGCCTTGCTCATGGGCTGGTGTACCGTCTCTGGTCCCCTAACCATGAGGGTTCTGGCAAGGAAAAGTTCCCTGATGTCAGACAAGGATAGGGCAGGATTCATATCAAATATCGCCCCCAGCCTCATAACTATTTTCAACTGGTTCACACTTTCAACAGAGCAGTGCGGGAGACCATCCTGCCTCACATAACCACAGAAATAAATCTCTCTCTCTCTCTCTCTCTCTCTCTCTCTCTCTCTCTCTCTCTCTCTCTCTCACACACACACACACACACACACACACACACACACACACAGAGGGGATGTTACTGGACACGTAAACAACAGGAACATGTTGCAAAGCGGGCCGGGCCGGCCAGGTGTGTCTTTATCGTGCATTCCGATCAGGTGTCTTCATCGGCTTGCCTGATGGCAGCTGGCAGCAGTGGCCCATTTCTCAGCCGCTCAGGGTGGTCATTTCCCAGGGCCGGCCCTCCCCTGAGGGAGGCAGGCAGAAGCGGCGGCCTCGGGAGGCAGATGCCAGGAGCAGCACCAGAGCGCTGGAGGGGAGCCAGGTGCCAGGCAGCCTGCCGTGGGCTTCCTGGGGTGGCTGCTGCCTTCGGGGGCAATGGGATGCTCGCCTATCGACTCACCTCCCCGCCTGCTGAAGCAGGAACAGGCTGGTGCTTTTGGCTCCCCACACCATCGGAATGTGGTCCTTGGCAGACAGAGGCGGCACACCCTGGCCTGGATTCACAGAATCAGAGTGTAGAGTTGGCCGGGCTCTTTGCCGCCGGAGCTGTTCAGGTACTGACTGAACAGCCACCTGTCATGAATGCTTGAAGCAGGGTCCTTGCGCCGAGCACGGTGGTCGGATCGATGACTTCGGTGACCCCTACAAAATCTACGGCTGCATGAGAGGAAACTGGTTTGGTTCCCGGAAGGCACAGGCATGGCACTCTGTTCATGCTTAGGGGCAATTCATTATCGCTGCAGCCCAACTTGGCTTCAGCACTGGCAAAACCCTTTGCCCGCCCACTGCAGTTGGGGCTTCCATTGCTGCTGCCCTCGCTCTACCTCACCGTCCGAAATGCTGATGCTTGGCAAGGATCCCGGCGAGATGGAGCCTGCACAGGCCCGGCACAAGACCTCCTCCGTGTGAACCAAAGAATCCACCACAAACACTCCGCCTGCCCAGGCCCCTGTGTGGCCGCCACGGAAAGACCCCAAGCTCTCTGGGCTGCGCCTGGCCATGGTGGGGAGGGAGGGGTGTGCCCCGAGGCCTGGGGGGCTCCAGGCACTCTCCCGAACTCAGCTCACAGCTGACACGCCAGGGGGTGCTGGTCACTGGGGGTGGCACTGAGCTCTCTGGGCTGGGCTCAGTCTGGGAGCAGGCCGTGGCGCGACGCGTCGTCCCACGTCATGGGGCTCGTCCTGCTTCATGGGTGGGCCGGCCCCAGGTACAGGGAGGCCTGCCGGGAGCCCGTGAAGGCGCTGGCGCTGCACACTCCACCGTGGGCAGGACCTATCCTGCAGCTCTCGCCAGCTGCGCGCGCCTCTCCGCCGGCCTCCGTGAGGTTGTGCCTCGCGTGTGGCTCCCAGATCCGCACCGATTCCCCCAGCCCTGCCCGGGCCTGCCTTCTGCATCCCCAGCAGATGATTCCTCTGGGAGGGATTGGCAGGCAGGGCCTGGAAGCGCATGCGCTCTCTCTGGAAACAGGGACTGAAGCCTGAGGCGAGGGAGGGCAGGACGCACGCCAGTCCAGTTCCACAGGCTGACGGGGAAGTTATGTTGGATGAAGAACTTCAAAATTAGGTCTTAAAGGACCAGTCTTGTTCATTAAAAACCATCAAAAACAAACAGGCCGGCATCTTAACCACGCTGACCTGAGAGGAAGCCCTATTGAAGTCAGTGGGGCTTACTTTTGGGTAGGCATCTACAGAATTGTGCCATCAGAGGTTTTTAAATGGGTTGCATTTCTATTCTGCTCTTCTTTGCAAGAGACTCAATCATCTGCTATGGGGCCTCCTCCCGCCCCTTAATCCATCCTCAGAAGACTCTGCGAGGTCGATAGGACCAGGAGAGCACAGGTGGTCCAAGATCATCCACAGAATCCCATGGCTGCTTGGGGATTTGGACTTGGGTCTCCACAGCTTCGGTCTACCATCCCCTCTGCCACACCCATCTCTGTTTTGCTCTTTGGGAGAGCAATTGTACTAACACCCGTGAAACTTCTTGCTGAAATCAAAAGCAGAGAACATCAGACATCGCTCTTGCCAATATCAAGAAAAACCTGGACCCATCAGGGAGAGACCCATCAGGGATGCCTGTAAAACCTCCGCCTTCCTTGGCCCCGGCTGTCAGCCGACTCAGCTGCAAAATTACCCTTCACCCATGGACCATCATGTCCAGCCACGTCAACCAGGGCCATGGGGAGGGGCACTCACTGCTCCCCAGAGATGGCGCCCAGCCCAGCCCAGCCCAGCCCAGCCCAGCCCAGCCCATCCATACACTGGGAGTCAGGAAGCACAAGGAAGGGGAAAGGATGCTCTGGCACCAGTCCACCAGCCTAAGGAACAAGAGTCTGATTCAGCCAAGCCAAAAGCGCATGCAAATGCCTACTTATACGGAGCTCCTCAGGCCTGCAGAATCTGACCTCCAACCGCTTCCATTTCTCACCACTCTCTGTCCCTTCCATGCCGTGCCATTCTAGTTTGTAATGCAGATGGGACAATTTCCCCCACTCCTTTTTACTGATTTGAGAGACAATAATTGCCAGAAAAGTGGAATCTCAATGCATTACCTAATGCACAAAAAGTATATCCTAATTGCATAAACTCAGAAATTGCATAAACTCCTGCTTTGATTCTAACGCTTCCTCCTCCTCAATTCACACCCCAAAAATGGAATTGAAATCACATTCTTTCTCCTCCCAAGGGAATTCCCAGCTATGCCCAGATTCCAAAACTGTTTAACCTGGATCACAAGTGACTCACATGCCCCCACCCGGCATCTCCCCCACACCTGGCCAGTTCAGCAGGTCCTGCCCAGCTCAGCAACTCAGGTGGAAGGTAAATCCGCAGCCACCACAGACCGCCTTGCATCCTTGCAGTAGGTCCCTGGGAACCAGGAAATCCAACTTGCCTTTTGCAGGGCTTTTATTCTTTTGAAGCCCTTTGATTCTCTCACATGTTGCTTTTACAAGGACCGCTAACGATGTCTAGAAAGCAGGAATGGCGGAGTCCTTTTAAAAGCCGAAGCTTGTTCTTAAGAAAAGAGACTCTTTTATTCTGTTGACAAGCACAGAATATTAATTTGGATGTTGAAACTGCCTGGATCTTCCTTACGGCCACCTCAGTTCAAGTGCTGAAGGCCCTCTAGTCTAGAGGATTCAGAAGAAAGGGAAGGAGATACAAAGATACATCAAATTACAGAGTAAGAGTGGAAGACATTTATTTTTACTCCGGCTGCTTAGAAGTTAGGGTAACCCGCTGAAGCTGAAAGGGATCCAGGACTGACAAAAAGGACTCTTTTGAAAAATACAATCATCACACTATCCATAGGCTTGGAAGTTGTGCTTTCCCTCCAGTGATTCAGTCCTTCCTGGGGTGGGCATCAGGGTTGTTTGTTTGTTTGAGGCTCATGCCTCCTGATTAACCACTGGAGGGTCAACAATCAAGATCCACTCACTGGCGAGCAAGATGCGTACTTCGAATTGAAGAATTGTGGTCCCAGGAATTCTGGCATACCAGAACTGGGCGGACCCTGCAGGACCTCCATACATACAAAGCACTCCTCATCCCACCTACCTGGCTTTGGAGAATTGTGTTCCGGTTCTTGTTTGCCACTCCAAGCCTTGTCTAACTGGGGAAACAGGGAGTACATTTTATCCACAGCAGAAGTCTCTGAATGGCAGAGTGGATTTGCCACAGAGAAATCCATTTGCCACAGACAAATGCAGCATTTTCCAGCATTTCCCATTTTTCAGGCCAAAGGCCAATGGGACGCACCATTTGGCAGCGTTCCCTTATTTTTAAGAAGGCAGCTGACGGGGTGTCCTGCTTCCAAGCCATGCCCTCGGCCGGCCACAAGACTGGCAGCAAATGTCTGTGCGATGCGCAGGGGGCATGTGTTGCTGTGAATGCCCTGAGGAGAGGGAGAAGGCAGCTTTGCAGGGCAGGTGGCACCTGGCCGGAACTGCTCCATCCCTCGCCACGTGTGCTTTGGCCACGGGCCACGGGTGCCGTCCTCTCTTGGCCAACCAGTTGGATAATGCAAATCGGTGCAGGCACCAGAAGGTGGAGCACTCTTCTCGCAGCAACACCATTCTGTGGGATGCTGGTTCACAGCATCCTCCACCAGCAGGAGCTTTTCAATCAACGCCCAGGAAAGCCTCTTCTGTCTGAAGAAGCTGGAGTCCCACCGAGGCCACCCCTGGGCAGCGCTTCCCTGAGGCAGTGGTGACTGCTCCCGAGTCGCAAGAGAAGCACTATCCCTCCCTCCGAGTTTGGAAAGCTCCCATTGTCTCCCTGTGTTCTGGCTGCCTAGGAAACCGCAAAACGATATCAAGGGATTGCTAGTTCCTGGGTATTTGTTAAGGAAGCTATAACGAATTTTGTTATATAACAAAGCTATCCAATTTCTTGCCTTGGAGGATAAAGCTGAGCTTCTCTCCAAAAAAATCCTAGAGCTTCCAGGCCTGGGCCAAAGGACGGGACAGAGTCCTCTCACTCCATTTGCAGGAACCATCTGGCCTGGCAGTCCAACTCTTTCTTCAGCCCTGGTGACGGGACAGCCATCCCTACACCACACCCAAAGCACCCACCTCGTTCGGCCAGGCGGTCCATCGCGGCCCCCGTGCTGACAAAAAATGAGTTCCGAACTGCTCAGGGCACAATCGTGTGTCCCTGTGTGTGTGGACACAAAAAGGGGCTACAACTTCCAGAATGTCCCAGGCAGCTAAAGTGTGCTGGCTGGGACACGCTGCAAGGCGCTTCTGTCTAAATATGACTAGAATCGCACCTTGAAGTTGTCATAACCACACTCTGGAGTTCCACCATAAAGCAAAATCGCAGGGATGCTTATCTCAGCCATGACAGAATTTGGGAAGATTTTTTTTTAAAGCCCAATAACTTTGACGAGGGTTACAAAGAACTCTGCTCTGGAGAAATGTACCTCCTGGCCCAAACACGGTCCCTTTTTCTGCTACTGCTTTTGTGTGTTTCATAGTAATTGTATGCTCCTGTTTGCGCAGGGCTCCTGCCCTAAACATCTGCCCTCAGGCCCAGAGGTGCGGCCGAATGCCAGCGCAGTGCTCTGGTGATCTCTCATCTGGACTAATGCAGCACATGCCACATGGGATTGCCTCTGAAAACGGTCCAGAAATGTCAACTGATTCAAAGGAGGACAGCGTGGCTATGAATGAAGATGGGCCATGAGATCACATCACGCCAGTCCTCTTCCAGCTGGGGTGACTGCCAGTCGAAGTCTGGGCCAAATTCTAAGTGCTTGTTCTAACAATTAAAGCCCTAAGCAACTTGGGGCCAGGTTCTCCAAAAGACGCCTTGTCCCACGCGTTCCTAACTGACCTTTAAGATCATCCACCAAGGTCCTTCCTAGGGAAACCCCACCCCAAAAGAATAAGGGGATGGAAACCAGGAGGGGAGTCTTTTCAGCAGTGGGACCCCATGTCTGGAACACGCTCCCCAGAGCAATGTGCCTAGCACCTTCCTTTTGGAGCCAGGTAAAAACCCTTTTTATTTTCCAGTTATTTTAACAGTTAGATTTGCAATAATGTTTTAAATATTGTTTATCTGCTACTGTGCTGGAGGGCTAATTTATTATAATTGCTCTGTTGCTGTCCTATTATTTGTGTTATGGTTTTATGTATTGATCGTATGTATAATTTTAGTGTGAATATGTATTGATTGCATAAATAATTTTAGTAACTACAAAGTGCCCAGAGAGCTTGTGGGCTATGAGGCAGTATAGAACATGCAATAATTAAAATATGTCTTGGCTGCCATTTATTTAATCACTGAAAGTAAATGTAAATTCAACACAAGCTGCTCCTGTCTAACATAAGCCCCATTCTTTCAATAGAATTCCTCGAAGTACAACTAATGTTGCATTTTACGCTGACATCGTGAACCACTGGTGAAGCTTACAATTGAACCTTTGAGTATTTCTTTAAAAAGATTAAATAGCCCTAAAACTCAAAGCCAAATGCAAGAGACCCCCAACCACACATGCAACATGGCTAATTGCAGAGTTGAAGAAATGGACCACGTGAATCGCAGCCTTATGCTTAGGGGAGATATGGTGAATTAACGGATAAATCTAGAAGATGAAAACAAAGGCGGTGGTCATTGGTTCAAAGAGGTTTAGGCTAGGAAATCTGCTGTTTCTACATCCGGCTGGTCACTCTGCTGTTAATCATATGATAAGTTGCGAGTATATTTATCAGGGGTCTGCGGGACGGCTTCTAGTTCAAGTCATAGCTCGGCTCCCGACGGTTCATAACAATGCAGGGTGTCCCAAAAGCCAGCGCACCGAACAATGCGGGCAAGATGACCTTCCTTTCTCGCACCGAAACCTTTGCAGCAGCTCACAGGCTGAGCAGGTAAAGATGGGGGAGAAGGGAGGGTGGCTGCAGGACTTGAAAGCCAGGAGAGTGTTTCAGGCTCACAGGTATTTGGGTGCCTAGGTATCCCGGGAGGAAGGGGAGGTGCAGCCTTACGGAATAGTGGCTGCTCAGTGGATGCCTGATGGCTGACACACTGTCCCAAGCCTCCTGGGCGCGAGGAAGCTGTTGGTCAAGATGGTACCTCTGCGATCATAGCATTTGAAAGGTCAATGGGCAGCCAAGGGGTAAATTCTAACTGGGCTTGGTTTGAAGGGGAAGAAGAGCTGGGTTTGTTTTTGCCATTTCCCACCCAACTTCAAGCCACCCAGAGCGTTTATTTTAACTAGGGGGTGAAATGTTGGACTTGGTAATGCGTTATCTTGGAATCCCGCTGCTCAGCTACAGCAAAGACCAAGACTCAGCTTGCCCATCGCAGTGGCTGAATGTGCTAAATCATGCTTGCTGGGAAAAAGCGGGAGTAAACAAGATGGCTGCTTCCTGAAGGCTTGGATTGCTGCCACGGCAGTTGGGTGGAGCCAAACAACCCAGAGAGGTTACATCCCTGGGTTATTTATAATTACATCCAAACCCAGATGTGCAGGCTGCTGTTGGAGGTTGTCTCCTTGGGCGACAAGTGCCTCCAACAATATAAAAACCTGGCTTCAGATATCATGGTAAATGACCGAGGGACCCAGCACCCTTGAGTGGATTTAGTTCAGTGGGGGCAGGAGTGAAGCCCAGGAGCTGGCATGCCTATTTGCTCCCACCCATTTGAGCAGCTTGGGTTGCCATGCTGTGCAAACAGGGATAAGGCAATCCAATGTTTTCTGCTGAAGCTCCCATAATCCCTTGCCACTGGTTCCCATAATCCCTTGCTACTGACAGCAGGGCTTATGGGACTTTCTTGCTTATGGTTCTTCGTTGGCTTCAGCTGTTAGGTGGTAGAGATGTGCAAAAGATAAGAGTACTGCAGTTGCAACATCTGGAAGGTCTCTGGCCAGATCCCCCAGCCAAAGGAGCGCCAAAGGCCCTCCTCTCATTTTGCCAGGTTCCTGTTTCCCACGAGCTGCAAAGTTTTTCTTCTCTGTCCACTTCCACCAACTGAAGAAAATTACTAGCTAATGCCAGATAGGGGAACCTGGGGTCACTCCATGTTGTGGGACTACAACTCAACCCCAGACTCATGGACAATCATCAAGCATAATGGGAATTACAGCTGAGCCACATCTGCAGACCCCCGTGTCCCCACCACTGGACTATGTCTTTAAGGTCGGACGGGGTTCTAGGACAATTTAGGATTGAAGAGAATGAGAGCATGAGAGAACTTGTGGAAAGGAAGGCAGACAGGAGGCCAAGGAGGCAGGAGAAATCTAAGAGGGACAGCTAATAGACACCATCTGGCCAAGAAGGGTTCCTAGTCTGAAACTTTGGCAGCGGGGAAGGACTTCTGGTGTGATCCAAGAAACATCTTAATCTTGCTCTTCCCTTTGCCTTCAAAGAAAAATTATGAGCTTATCCCTGTGTAAAAAGCCCAATTTTGGGGTAAGTCAAAGGGGAACATTTCAGCTTTAAGTGGAGTTAAAGGGAAAAGGAAGCAGCATTAATTACATCATAAGAAAACAGCCTTTTCTGTTGGGGTGCCTCAGCCCAGTGTGGGAAAGATCTTAGAAAGGGTTCTGAAAGTTTGTTTTCAGACTAAAAAAGTTAAATCCTGCAATAGCTTTGGCTAATTTGAATTGAATACAAAATAAGACATAAATATGAGCATTTAATAACTTAAGAGTTAGGAAAATTTTTATAGATAAAAAGGGGAAGGAGAGAAAAAAGGGGGGAAACGTTGTGACTAGAATTGGAAGAAAAAAATATGGTTAAAGAGTTCCCTCTACTGGTCAATTAATTGAATGTCACACAAGAACGAATAAGTAAATACCATGTAGGATTAAATAAGCAGGTGTCATGTGGAAACCCAAGGCGGGAAACCAGAAAGCCACCAGATCTGTCTTTAATGGGAATTGTCTCTTCAGAATTGGAGGGGAAAACATCAGGATTCCAAGGGAAGAAAAAGACGGAATCAGAAATGGAAGGCCTTGGAAAAATGCTTGAGAGGCATTACAGAGTTAGGAGAAGAGACCGAAAGGGTCAATCAACATTTGAAAGGTCTTGAAACCAGGATTGGAATGATTGAAAGCAAAAGGTAACAAGAGGAACCGAGTCAACACAAGAGCTGGCAAATCTGATTGTAACACAGATGAAAGTTGAAAGCAAAAAATGTTAAAGGCTTTGGAGGAACGAATTACAGCTGTAACAGTTAAAACTAAACAGACAGAAATACTGACCAAAGCTAATAAAGTGGAGATACATCACCAACCCAGAAGTATCACAGAGCAGGGGGAAAGGATAATTTCATTGCAGGCCCAAAATTGCAGAACCAATATTCAAGTACGCAGAATTCTGGAACGGGCATATATAGAAGAGAGAGAGAGAGGTGATGGGCTGGAATGGCTTAAAGAATTGCCCCTGGTGAAAAAAATAGGAATGGGAAGACACCAAAAGAATACACAGGACCCATCCTAAGCATGTATCCAGATGTTCCCCAGAGATATACCGCTCAAGCTTGCTAATTATTATAAGAAAGGGTTGTTTGTAAGAAAATTGAGATGAGACAGGACAACTGAAAATCAAAGAGGCTCCTGATCAAGTTTTTGTTTTTCTTTATATATAGGTTTAGAGAGTATACTGGGGACCAACAAAGATGCGTGCTTTTATGAGGATATGGTCAAAGCTATGAGATCAATAACTTTGAAAGTTAAAGGTCTAAGGAGTGTAATTAAAAGGAGATGAATTGAAGCAATGATAAAGAAAAAGCAAATATTGTATTTTTACCATAGACCCATCAAAAAAAGGATGGGGCAAATGAACTCAAGGTAACATGGTCAACTATCTATGAAAAGCCTTTGGAAGTTCAAAATCAAGCGGAGTGGCAATTATTATCTCGAAGAAAGCAGAGTTTACGGTAACGAAAGTAAAGGAAGAGAAAAATACTTGATTTTACAGGGCAAAATAAGAAAAAACTATACATTACTTAATATTTATGCACCAAATGAAAATCAGATTTTTTTTTCCTAAGGGGTTTAAAGAATTGTAAATAGTAGAAAAGAAAGGATCTCTAATACTGGCTGGAGATTTCAACATAGTAAAGAATAAAGCAAAGGACAAGCAACATCTTATGAAAGAGGGGAAAGGGCATAATATTACAATATTGAGTAAACTGGTAAATGAAAATGGTTCGAAAGATGTGTGGAGAGTTAAATGCAAATAAAAAGGGTTTACTTTCTACTCCTCAGTTCACAAAACTTTTTCTAGAATAAATTCTATATTTGTGTCCAAAGATTTGTTTACTAGAGTTTATGAACTGAATATTGGCTTGATAAAAGTGACAGATCATGCTTTGGTCAGTATGGATTCTAGAATTAAATGTGGATTAAATTAAAAAGGAAGGTGCATGAGCATGTAGGTCACTCACTCATTTGGCCTTGGTTTATCCTTGCTGGTGGTTTCTCTCTCCCCAAGTGCCCTTCTCTCTTCCAGCAAATCCCTGAATGAGGACGAGAACAGAAAGCTGTTTGGAAAATGTAACCAAAGCCATGGGCACAACTATAAAGGTAAGGAGCAGAAACCGGCGTTGGGATTCAAGTGAATTATTATGCAACTGAAGCAGAGAAGGGCACCACTAACCCTTTAGAAAGAGACCTCCGTCCCACGCCTGGAATATGAACAGACGTCGTGACACACCAGGGTGGGCAGCTAGCAGAGCGAAGGCGGAGGTCCTGGATGGTACCTCTTTAAGCTGATGTCGTGTATCTGAATGCTCTCATATGGGAAGGGAATCCCAGCATGTAGAAAACTAGCAGCATGACCCTGACGAGCTAATTTTCCATGTGAATAAACTGCTTTCTTGTACCACTCAAAGAAGTGAGTGGCACAGTCTGGGGCAAGAGCACCCGTTCCAACCGCACCTGCCACTCCCCCTGCCGAAGGGGAGATGGGCTTTGGCCAAAGGGCTTCGCTGACTCACTGCCACCCGATCGCGGCACTCAACTCCGAACGCGGTCCATGTTGACCAATTTCTGCCTTCATTTGCTCTCCTCTTTGTTTTTCAGTGGTAGTGACCATCTGTGGAAAGGTAAGCATCTTTGCTCCATCTCCCTGTTTTCTTTTACAAATCTGATCTCAGCTTCTACCGACAAAGCCCTTCCTTTCATGGCATGAGCCCTGCGGGATCCCCGCCCCCCCACACACACACACAGGGAGAGGGAGGGGGAGGGGGAGGTCAGCAAGCTAAGAGCCCCAGGTTTGCAAAAGTCTAAAAACCATTGCTGGGAAGAATCTAAAGGGGGGGCAACACCCCAAAACATTCCCCACGTAGCACCCAAGGAGTCTCAGAGGCCTGACCTGCTCCAACAGCCCCTCCAAGGCCTCTTCTGATGCTCCTGGGAGCCATGGGCCAATCTGTCCTCATTGGGTGTGGAGCAGTCTAAGCCCAATGAACAGCCATCGCGATGCCTTGTGATATTGCCAAGGACTGGATGGGGCCGCTATTGGCTTCTTAAAAATATTTTTTCCAGATCGACCCCATCAGTGGCATGTTCATGAATATTTTCAAGCTTCAGGAATATATGCAGGTAATTCCAGGTTTCCAGGTAAGCCCTTTCTGCCCATTGCTGCTGCGCGCAGCCAGACCTAACTCCTGGGCCAGAAAAGGGAGGAGATGGAGATGCCAGCAGGAGGACTAAGCTGATACGCTAACCAAGGAGCAAAATAAGAGAAGAGCTACACTGGGGGGGTCAACCAAAGTGCCACCTGCTCCATGCACGGCCGGATGCACCAGCAGGGAAGTCCACAAGCAGAACACGAGTGCAGCTCCCCTGTCCTGCTCTCGTTCCCCCACTCCATCCCAGCATCCACTGGCTGGCTGGGACGGGCTGGGAGTTGGGGTGCAACACATCTGTAGGGCACTGAGTCACTAAATTGGTCCCTTTTTTGATCATGTCCCAGTGGGCAAAAAAGAGACCTCTGCACTGCGTTAGTTGGGCTTTAAATGTGGATGGCTGTTTGTTTGTTTGTTTCCGGAGATTTCTGGTGTACTGTTCTGGATCTTTGCTGTTGCCTCAGTTGCTCGAATGTTTGCCCTGCCCACTGCCTTGGGGACCTTATGAAAGGGGATCTGTTTTATTTTAGTAAAGCTACCAATAAAATAGCCAGCGAGTTGGGACAACAAACTGTGATGACCGAGCTGCCGTGTCATAATTAACAAACAACAAACCAGGAGTTCCTTCCGGGGTTTGTTAGCACAGGGTCCGGACGGCACCGTAACCCAACATTTTGGATGCAACTCACAGTTCAGCAACAACCCAGGTTGAGTCACCGCTTGTTCCTAAATCCAGCCAAAGCTTCACCCCAGGGTCAGAGTCCATATTCAGCAAATGTCAAGTAAGTCAGGGAGGGTGGTACATGTGTGAACCAGCCTGAGGCTGGTTTGGAAAGGAAGAGAAGAGCAGCAAATAACTCCAGGATAAAGGTTCCCACATCATCGAGGGAAGCTGTAAGAGGGTGTTGAAAGCACATTTCAGATTTTGCAGGGCGGCTTCTTGATTAAAGCATTGAGCCATACGACTCGGGGACTGGGAAGTATGAGCATGTAAGGCACTTTTTGGTGGGCCCAGCCCTTTGGCGTTCCACTCTGGCACACTGCCCTCTGAGTGTGTGCAAAGCCCAGAAGATGGTCTGAAGGCACAACGGCGCCCCCTTGTTGAAGCTAAGCAGGCCTGGGGCTAGCCTGAGCTTGGAGGGGAGACCCCCTGGGAACCCCGTGGCCACCTCGACTTCTGCAACTGGAGAAAGGTGGGGAATAAATAGAGGAAATGAAAACTGGCTGCACTAGCATGGGGTGGGTTCCCGAAGTAGAAAAGGCCCATGGAATTAGGTCCCCAGTCTCTTCCCACCAAAAGCAAGACCTGTGCTCTTGACCAGGAGCAACGCCACAAAGCTCCGAGGAACACATTCAGCCCCCCCGGGTTCCAGCCCACCCACCCTCCATTCCTCGGGCCAGACCACCTTCCCGCCACCACCAAGCCTCCGCACCCGTTGCGGGCGATCCTAGTTCAAAACCTCAGGACTTAGAATTTACTGGAGAGACGTGTCTGGGGAAAAGGCCACCCTCTTGCATGTTGCTCTTGCCTTCAGGAAGCCATCATGAAGCCTCTTGACCACAAGAACCTGGACCAGGATGTGGATTACTTTGCGGATGTCATAAGGTGAGTCCTTGGAGAGGGACAGCGGGTGGACCGTTCAGCTGTCCACCACGGTCCGAGGAGGCATGTGGCATCAGCAATCCAATGCGACTGCACAGAGGAGGGGCAACATCTGAGGGACACCATGGGTGGGGGAGGGCAGCTAGGCCAGATGCTCTTGAATGAGCATGGCAAAAAGTGGCCAAGTCTCCCGTCCACAGAGGACCGGATCTGCCAGCTGTGTTCCCCCTCCTCCGCACAAGGCTGAGCAGTCCAGTACACTTCCTACTGAGCTTCAGCACCCAGCGAAACTCCCATCTTTCCTGTGATTAGCAAGGCAAGTTATCCAAACTGTGATGTACACATTATTATTTGTTGCATTTCTATACTGCCTGTAGCCAAAGTTCTCTGGGCAGCAGAGACAACTTAGTGTGGGGACAGCTCAGGCTAAATAAGCACCACACGGCCTCTGAAGTCAGAAATGCCAATCTGTGCCCCAGGAACAGGCTGTTCAGACAGAAAAGCCAGGCAGAGGGCTTCTGTTTTGTAAGGCCGCAAGGAACCCAACTGGCCCTGTTGGGGTAAAACTGACTGTGGGCTGAGCCGAAGCCACAAAGCCACCTACAGACCTGCCCCATTCACGATAACTGAAGCGTGGTAGAGAAGCGTCCAAAGGCTTCTTCTTGCAATGCAGAAGGGGACACAGAAGGTGCCCAGCTGGCTTCTCTGACACCAGCAGCTTTATCCACTTCCCCAGGATCACGAGGAGCTTGCACCAGAGTCCACACGGAGGTGCTTTGCAGTCCCAGACAAGAAGCGACTGATGCTCCCCGAGATGCCTTTATACAAAACCGTGGCTCCCTGTCGGACTTCCCTCTCACCAGCCTCCCATGCTTTTTTCAGTACGACAGAGAACGTGGCTGTGTACATCTGGAACAACCTTGAAAAAATCCTTCCAGCTGGATGCCTGTACAAGGTCAAGGTCTATGAATCCGACAGAAACTTCATTGTCTACAAGGGAAACTAAATGTGTGTAAGTCGTAGGAGGGGATGGGGTGAGAGCACTATTCCCCATGGATCATGGGAATGCTCATTGTGAGTTCAAGGCGGACACATCCTATAGGAACGTTTGCACATGTTTCTGAGCCAATGCTGGGTGGGGCAATTTTACATAAATTCACATAACACTGCACATTTTTCTTACTTGGTGGTGGGAAGAACTGCAAAAGAAAAGTTCATTACCGTATGTTATCTTGCCCTTTGTTACAGTATCATGCAAGGAACCAGCAGTTTCTGTAAGGCCGACAGGCAAGGATGACTCCCAATAAATATTTGGACTGACGAGGTGGTAAAGCTTTGTGTACGGAGAGGAAGAGATGCAAAACTTCTGTGTTGTTGTATCTGTTACGAGCTGTTGCTACATGTGCAAAAGCTATCAAAAGATGTTGCCGACAAAGATGTCGTCCTTGTAAGACCTTATAAGCCCAATAAAGATGGACATGCCTGAATAAAGATGCATGCCTGGAACAGCTGGTTGGGTGGTTTTATAACGCCGAGCTTGCTAGCACAGTATGTATAGTGCAAGATGTTTCGCAGATGTTTTGTGACTGAATAAACAAAAACTGAACGCTGAACACTTCGAGCTCCGTAAAGCTGGTGGACTGCAGCAGACCTGGTCCAGCAGGAAACGCTTTGCGGGGTTAATGCCAGAAAGCATTTTCTGCCATCACTTCTGCAAACCACGCCACGCAGTCCATTATTTCGTGATGTGATTGGCATCGTGGTTAGAAAAGGGAGGAGGAGCAAGTGCAAGTAAACCGGTCCATCAGAGAGGAGGCTCTGAATGCGAGGGACTCAGTGCTCACCCCTTGGAGCCCACGCAGCTTGGACCCCCGATCATCCCTATTCGTAGAACCACAGAATCACAGAAGAGCTGGCAGGGGCCAGGGAGGCCATCGGGTCCAGCCCGCTGCTGCTGCAGGACACCAAGTCGCACCATCCCACTCAGGCCCCTGGGAACACCACCGGGCTGCTCAGTCTGAAAGGTGAACATTCTTCATGAAAAGACAGCACTGGTCTTTCCATGTGATGCACAGCAAACAGTCCAAAATCCTCAGAAATCCGTCACCAAGAGCCTCAATGGCTGCTAGTGCACATTCATTTCATGTGCAAGGTGCGGTGCGTGATCCCTGCTAGTTACACAGACTAGTTTTTGTTGCATTCCATTCTAAGCAAAGGGCACAGCGCAAGCTATACAATAACATTGATTTGGTGGAGCAGTTTACCCTGGTTTTCCACCCATAAAAAGGGCTTGCCATTTATTCTCAGTTAGAAATCTGGCTGATGGGTACTGAGGGCCGTTCCCAGCCACTCCCGCCCTCTAAGAACTGCCCTTCCCCTGTGGCCATGACAGATTTAACACTGGGAAGAACGAGGTGCAGCGAGAACAACTTGCCCAGGTGCCTTGGAAGTCTACAACAGAGCCAGGGTCAGAGTCGGTTCCCATACAGGGCAACCATCCCATTGCTGCCCATTCAACTGGCACAAAGATACTTAGTTGTTTGAATACAAATACAAAGAGGAGAAACCAGGAACAGGCAAAGGGAGCACTGAAAAAAGCACTTCCGGTTGCACTTCCAGGCAAAAGGACTTTGAAAAAAGTTAATTCTGCCTTGCAAGTGAATCCGGAGCACTATTACTGGCCTAAGCTTCCGCACACGGTGGCTTTAGTCATTTGAGGCATGGCTGCCAGAGAGAAAGGTCGGGAAGGAGGGGAGAGGGGGGAAACCAGCATCTGTCCACTTACCTGAGTGTCTTCTCCTGAAGGCAGCAGGTGCTCCCTAGGCAACTGGCCCGACCTGCTGCCTGCACCTTACTGGCCCCCCCGGTAAATGCGTGAGCTGCTGTGCGGAGAACGGTGGAGAGAGTTTGTCAGTGGGTTCATGGCAACTTCTTAGGGTGTGACGAAGCCGACCTTGCTCTCCTCCTTTGTCAAAACGCCTCCGAATAAAAAAGCAGCCCAGGCTCCTGCAGGCACCCCAGATCTCCACCATTACCTTCCCAGCCGATTCCTTCCCTTCTCTCGCTTTCATTCACAAATGCACACACGCAGTCACCCAACACAGAAGGCTCTCATCCTTATTTTAAACAGGTGCAGCCGGGGCAAAGCAGCCCTCCCCTCTGGGAACACCATAAAAACACCTTTGCCAGAGAAATCTTCCCTTCTGCTGAGCGGCTGTCAGAGCCGAAGCAAGACCAAGCCTGGCTGTGGAGCCGCGGGGCGACCTTGTCCCTTCCCCACAACCCACTGCCAACCATTCTCCAGCACTGGCTTTCTTCTTCTTTGCTCTCGTGTTGCCTTTCCAGGGTCCTTGCTCTCGTCTGCCGCAAACTGGAAGTGGGAGGAGCCGTTCTTGGCATTAAGCCTGGGGAGTTTCTTCTCTTCCCCATTCCCCTAAAGTCCACCACACGCTCACCTCTCTCCTCCACCAAAAAGCCCTCTCCAACCCAATGGGAAGGCCACCACCCCACCTGGACATGAGAACCCAATGCCTCCATTGCAGCTCCAACAGAGTGCCCGGAGACCACGCGCCCGGGCCTTATCCATCGGCCAAAGAACCAAAGTCCATTTGGAGGCCTCGTCCCCTGCCCTGCAGGAAGCCGAGGGAGCCCAGCCTGGCCCATTCTCTGCCCAGGACACATCACAGAGAACAAGCAGCAGCCAGAACGAGATTCCACCCTTCCCTACCAAAAAGAGCAAGTGCCTGCATTTTGCTTCTCTTTTCCTTTCGCGGCACGAACCCCCTTCCTTGGTCGTCTTGGCAAGCCACCTGTTCACTGAAAGTCTTGGTAAAGGTGCTGTAAATGAAAGAAGAAATCCAGTGCCTTAAGCTCACTCAGACTCACTCCTGAGTGGATTACACCCGCGCTGCCAGTTCTTTGGGTCAGGGAAATGAAAAAAGGAGGTAACGGGGAAGGTTTGATCAGTTGTCCCAAACTATATATATTCCCTTTCTTAAAAAAAAATGGGAATGGGGAAAGAGAAGTTAACTCTCCAATTGATTTGTCCACCAAGCACAGCCATCGTGCACATCTGTGCAGTTGTGATTTTGCCTGACAATTAAGCAACGCCTTCTAGTTATTTACCGCTGCACAGCTATGTAGGTGCATAATAAACTGTGTGCATCTGCATATATGCATATGGATGAGCTTCCAGCCACTGGCAGGCAGCAGCTGGAGCACAGGTTCATCCTTCCTTGCTGCAAAGCTGCTGTTCGGACTTGCCTGCGGCATTTAGTGGCAATCCATTGGTAAACCAACCCAGAAACTCTGGACTATTCCATGTAATGCGAGATTGGGAGCTCAGGAAGCGCCTTCTTTTGCCCTTGTGGTTCCGGACACTGTTTGACCTTATGGGCCTCCTGGAAGCACCTCTGTTTCCAACCAGCTCAGGTGCGATGAGCTTCTTGCACCACGGGAAATCTCAAGCACGCAGGAGAGCCAGTTCACTGGACAGGTTTCCCCAGACCCACTGCCCCAGCTGCGCATCCGGTTGTGTGCAAGGCAGCAGGAGCCAAGCCTCGCTACTTGTCAGAGGCACAACGCCACTGAATGGGCAGAACACCCGCCCTTCGAAATGGGCCTCCTGCCCTTGCAGAGGGAAAAGGCCACTAGGAGGCAGACCTGCCAAATGAATGATCCAGCCACACTTTCAGATCCACAGTGGCACCCTCTGCTGGGGCGGATCTCTCCTTCGGCAATACCTAAGAGGCACAGTGCTTAATACCCTAATACCTACAACAAGGACTTAAACAGCAACACTCAAGTGCTCGCTCTTGGGACTTGCCAAGCTGGCAGCTGGAAGGGAGAAGACCAAGTCAAGCCTGCAGAGCGGGTGCCACTGGCTCCTGCAGAGCCCGAGAGGAGCTCGGGGGTTTGGCACTCGACCTTCCCTGGGACAGCTCAAGACCACTGTGCCCTGAGGCACGGCAGGCGCCCAGAAGCCCAGGCTGGGAAAGATAAGCCCCCAAAGTGGCCTTCCCTCTGCCTGAGAGAACTGTACCCTGGTGTTTGCCAGGAGGGGTCTTTGGAACACTCTGTTTGCTTCTTATTTAAAAACCATGAACCATCTTATCAGCCTTTGCATTAATCTTTTTTTAAGCATAACACATGAGCTAGCTTCACATTTCTTGCTCTCCTTTTTTCTTCGGAGGAAAAAAGAATCCAAATCCAGCAAAGGAAACATTTAATTACCACATTTCAGAAGAATTATATCTTGGCATAAACAGTAACAGAAGTTATTTCTTTTCCAAAGTGCTTAACTTTCAGATCAACTGCTCCTTTCGGCAACCGTAGAGAAGACGGCAAAGCGATTCTCTTTAAGTGGCAAAGGTGAAGCTGGAAAAGCAGTGCGCTGAAGACGATCGACTGACCTCACAGGGAAAGCGACACCTAGATGCGCCCCCCCCCCCCGCCTTCCACAGCTCACATCCTTAGCAGAGAAGAACAACAGGAAGAGAGCCCAGTGGCTCAAAGGAGCTGCATTCGCTTTGCATGCAAAGAACTCCAGGTTCAGCTTTCTGCCCCTCCAGCCACAAGGGGTCGACAGCGAGAGAGACAAAAACCGGGCCTGAGGCTGGGGAATTTGCTGCCAGCTAGAATAAACAAGAGGCGTACAATATCCTTTGGACATTTGCAGATCCTCGCAGTGCCATCTCAACAGAAGCAGAGCAATGCCGCCCAGGTCTCCAAGCAGGGCAGAAAAAGGCCTCGGCTGCCAGCCCCTGCAGGCAATGCTGAGCTGGACCATCCGAGGCCACGGACCCTGCTGGGCAGCTCCACAGGCCGCAGTGTCTGAACGGATGGAATGCTTCGACTCAACAGGGGCACGTCCTGACGGCACAGAGCCACATGGGAGACTGGCTTCTGGCTTGAGCGCATCGTTGCCGCTTTCCCCCGATTTTAAGAAATAGGTGTGTTCTACATTTTGGATGGCTATACTTGATCAAGTTCAGAAATCCACTGATTGACTGGACTGATTGGACTCTTTCCCAAACCATGGACCGAACACCTCAAGCAACAGAATTCATTTCTCCTCCCCCTTGTACACAACACTGTTCTTGTCTGTTTCATAGATTTTGACTTTATAAAGGCTGCCCTCAGGAAGGTGTTTCAGAAGGTTTCCCCAGATGAACACGGCAACGTTCTCAGTTGTACTGCAAGGAAAACCACGGGAGTTAGCTTTTGTTTTTTCCGTTACAGTCCCGATGACCTCACTGAGGCGAGAAATGTGCCAACATCACAGGGAGAAGCAGTGCTGGTTTGTTATGCCAGTTGCTTCAAAGGAGGGTTGCGTAACGACCTGCACTGGCATGTGCCAGCACTTCCTTGAAGATTTTCTCAGATTATTCATGAGCTTCACGAAGTTACAAGTTTCTGTGCTCATCAAAAGCAGAGAAAAGGTATCTGGATGCTCGTATGAAAAAGGTGACTCGGACAGCTTAGCCCTCTTTAATCAAGTACAAATACATCTGCACTCGCATCTAAAGGCAGCGTGTGGTGCACAGAATGGGGGGACCAGGAAACACCCCCTTGGACAGGGGAGTCAGAGGAAGGGCAGAACAGCCTCTGGAGAGCCAACAGGGAGTTTAAAACAAGCCTCTGGCACACAATAGTGTCCATGCGTGCAGCCACTGTGCGCCAGAAGTTGTGAAATAAAAGGAAAAACAGAGGAACTTCCTCCTGCTGACGCAATGGGATTTACACAGACAGAAGTCACATTCATTGGCTCAAAACGTGTGAGCAACTCCAGTTTGAGTAAGAGAAACTCAGCGGTCCCAGAGCAATAAGCAACACCTACCTGACGACGTCAGCAAAGTAGGGAACGTCCTTGTCGAGGTTCTTGTGGTCCAGGGGCTGCATGATGGCTTCCTAAGGGTAGAAAGTCGGGTAGTTACATCCACGAACAGTGCTCCAGAAGGGAGGAAAAGCCTGCTCTGTTTGTAGCTTGGCTGTTCCGTCTATTCATTTGATTTATTTAGTTAAAGCATTTCTATCCTGTCTTTCTCCCAAACAGATCTCAAGGCAACTTACACACCAGAAGCCTAACAGCACAATTAAAATACAAATACAGTATAAAACTATTCAGTAAGATAATCCCAACTGTCTGATAAAACATTCAACCTCTAAAATACTGGGTGAATAGAAAGGTTTTGGCAGGGCACCGAAAAGAACAAAGCGTCAGTGCCGGGTACGCCTCTTTGGGGAGCATGTTCCAAAGCCACGGTGACACAACAGAAAAGGCTGTTCCCCAGGTAGCCACTCATCTAAGCTCCTTCAGAGAGGGCTCCCAAAGAAGCCCTCAGTGGAAGATCTTAGAGGACCGCAGGCAAGTGTATATGGAAGGAGACGTTCCCTCAAATACCCAGGCCCTAGAACATTTAGGGTTTTGTATGTCAGAATCTTGATGCACGATCATTGAGAACCATTTCAACAGGCTGCTTCCTATAATGGTGTTGGAGATCTGCCTGACATACATGGTCTATTGCACTGCCTGGGCCACGTCGCAGGGTCCAGAATACAGAGGACGGCGGTCTCCAACCGAGTCTTTCCCAGTGGGAAGATTTCCTCACATTTCCTCTCCTGGGAAAGAAGCCATCACCCCAGCCCAGCCTGTTTTGGAAGATGTGTCCCCCGCTGCACCCACCCCCACCCGGCGTGAGATTCCTCCCCCACGGCAGCACCAGGGCTCCTGCCCACCACATCCAGAAGGCACCCCTGGCCATCCCTGCAAAAGCAGAGCAGGCATACCTCCAGGTGGTCTTTCAGGTCTGCCAGGTTGATCACCATCCCTGTCGTGGGGTCAATCTGGAAGGGAAACACAGAGCAGAGCTGGGCAGCCAAGGTCAAAGCTTCTCGATCGCTCCTGCCAACCTGGGCAAAGAGCCCACAGGGCCTCCAAAACCCAGCCCAATGGCACCTGCTCAGCTTGCAAGCCGGAGACCCTTTGGGGATGGCGCCTCTGATGTTTAGAATGGGGGAGAGCACAGAAGCTCCCGAGGAGAAAGGGTGGATCAGCCCACAACACCCGGCCACATTTGGTGGCCCCGGCTGGGCTGGTGTCCGGCTGCAAGCTACCTTCTCAAGAATGGAGCCCGCAAAAAGATTCGCCTTTCTACCCCCTTTAGGCGACACCCTAAAGACAACACACATCCCGGGCAGAGAAATCCCGTACTGCTCTCGTCTTCTTCTGAAGGCCTCTAGCAGAAGGCCAGGACACCATCTTGAGAGTCAACGCTGACTGGCAGTTTATCCGAAAGGACTTTGGTCTCCCACAGTTGGTAAGAGAAGAGGAAACTCTACACAGTATGGACGGTAGCAGTTTGCTATCCTGACCCTTTTTTTAAAACCACAAATCAGGAGAGGGAAGTGAGGAAGAAAATGGAAATGGTTTACAATGACTGGCGCTTCTTCCTGCCCCCAAAACAAGATTCTTCTTTCAGGCATTTAATGTGTGTTAATTCCTCCTCCATGAAAGACACAGTTATAATTTTGGAACCAGACGCCTTCCGGATAACAAGAATTTGTGTACTGTTTCCCAACAGAAGTGGACCTAAGTAATGTAAGAATCGAATCATTCTTTTTTCAGTCAGATACGTCAAAAGCATTGCAACTGTGCGCATTTTTGGTGCTTTATGCCAGAAAGGGGGAAGCCGAGGCACGCAGCCAGCAAGAGCCGGCCGTCCAGTTCACCAGCTCCCTCCAATCGCCTTGGCGGCCGGGATACAAAGCTGTCCCACAGGAAGTCCGTCCATTTGTTCACTGAGCCCGGTTTTGTGTGCCGTTACGGGTGGTGCGCTTCCAGGTCCTCCCCCTTACCCATCCCTTGGAATCCGCCCACTGGAGGGCGAATCGGGATCCTCTCCAGGCTCCCTTCCTTCCCCAGCTGGGCTCCTCGGGTCATACTAATTTGCCTTGTCTCCCGTTTTTGTTTCCACGTCAACAACCGCTGTGAAAGCAGGCCGTCCAAGGCAGGCAAGGGCAGCCAAACGCTGTGTGTGTGACTGCAGCCCACGTGGTGCAGAAGCTTGTCAGGACAGTTGGTCTTCGCGGCAAACACCAAGCTCCGAGTTCAGAGGGCTGAGCCCCACTTCCTGGAAGCAAGGGCAGAGTGGGCTGGTTGTGCGCAGCACACGTGTGCGCACTTTGGAGATTTGTGGGACACCAGTTGTGAAGGAAATCCCCTCCTCCTCCTTCCTCTTTTTTAAGTCAACATCCCAAAAGTACGGAATGGCAAAAACTTTTTCAGAGCTTACCAAAAGGTCGCCAAGTGCATACTAGATAAAACTTAGCATAGTTGTTCCTTGTGACCTGGAAATGTGGTGCTGAGGCTAACAATCCCAGATACGTTTCGACACTCACCTCACCACGTACAGTTACTTCCACTATGAAAAGAAGAAGGGGAACAAGAACGAAAATGCCAGGCTTCAAGTTAGATCGCCGACTATGAAGACACATGCACAAGAGACTGATCAACCTCAGAAAGATTCTTTGGAGGAAAAACCTTCCTTAATTCATCTTCCTCTGCCCATCTTAATAGAAGTGCTACCTGAAAACAATAGGTACTTCCAAGCAAAGGGAAAAACAGACTAATGTCCTACTTCTTTGAGGGAAAAAGGCAGAGAGACGGTGCACTGCCATGCTGCATTTAACTAAGAATGCATGAGCCACTGCCATGATCACCACCAAAAATAATTTGAAGAAATTTTGTGAGTGTTCAAAATAGATGCATGCTTCCTGTGCACCAAGGAGTGTGAGAAAAGCTTGCTGAATCAACAGCCAACAGAAAGCGGAACCTTCCGAGCAGTCAGAAGTGAATGGCTGGGCAAAACAAAGGAAAGGAAAAAGTTCCTATCTACTTCCAAGTGCATTTTTTCTGATTTACAACATTTCTATACCCCACTACATTTAAGCAGATTGCAGAGTAGCAAACAATAAAAGATTAAAAGGCGAAAACAGGATTTTATTGGAAACACCCTTTTACTTTATTGACTAAAAGATTCTTTTGTCTACACCTTTCCTTTTCACCTTTCAACATTTTCTGCGGAATCAGAGGGAAGCCCTGTCTAGCCCAGTGGTCTGTTCACACAGTGGCAAACAAGCCATCTGCGGGAAGTGCACAAGAAGGACATAAGAAGTGGACTCTCCAGGAGTACGGAGGGCCCCCTAAATTTTGCCACCCACAAAAAACAGCATAATGGTGAGGCCAGTTTGGTGGGCCACGTGTTTCCATCCACGGCCACTCATGTTTCTGAGAAGCCAGCCAGCCAGCCAGCCAGACTGGCGCAGTGGTTAAAGTGCTGGGCTGTAACTAGCCAGGTTCTAGACCCCTCTCAGCCTAACCTCCCCCACGGGGCAAGGATAAAAAGGAAAGGGGGCAGACTATGCCTTGGGTTCCTCACAAGAAGGAAAAAGGCAAGATACAAATGCAATGCAGTGATGAGGAGGAGAACCAGCAGCACAATAGTTCTATCTGGTTGTTTGTCTCCAACATCAGTAACCAAGTTTAACACTCTTCTTAGAAAACTGGGGTTTTGAAAACTGCAGACCTCTGTAACAGACAAAATGCTAGAAAAGCCAGTTAGCTGTAGGTGGGGGAGGGGAGATGGGGGGGAACTGGAGTAGATGTTGCATCCAGAAAGCTTGCATAAGCAGGATCCTATGAATGTTGGAGAGTTTGCAAAGCGTCATCAAGAGAACTACAGAGTCCATCACAAACTTTATAGGTGACTAAACAGAAGGTAAACCTACAAAGCACTTAACCACAATGCAATGCTTTTCCTCTATAAAGGAATAAGCAGTAACTTGCATCAATAATGCAAGGTTTATACAGATGTTTGCATGCAGAAAAAGCCAGCCAAATAGTGTTTTACAATTGGATTTTCCATTACAACATAAGATGTCCCATATATTTGGAAAGAAATTACCAATACACAGCAGTATTTTCTTCTCTACTATAGATCACTATCTCTCTGGTTGTGTATAAAGACTCAATTTAGTCACTTCGTACCTTTGTAGTTGTGCCCATGTCCATTGGGGTTATTGCATTTTCCAAAAAGTTTCTGATTTTCTTCATCACTCAGCAACTTGCTATGGAGAAGAAATGCATCAAGGAACTAGTTACTGGTTGTGCTTTTTACCAATTTAGGGCATAATTGTGCACAAGTTTAGACAGAAAAAAGTCTAAACAACTCTAAGCCACATTTAAACATGTCCACAAAGAAAGGGAAGAAACTGTCTGCCAATTTCTATCCCTTTAAAATAAGGTTGGAGGCCTTTACCAAGCTCTTGATGTACGGAACTGCCATGGACTGGCGAATGGGAGTTGTAAGGGATCACATTGGGAAAGGGTGATATAATGAGCATGCAGGCAAACACACAGCTCCTAATGCAGCAGGGCTACTGTCCCCGTTATAGCTTTTATACAAGATACAGCTTAAAGTCAGTTAACACCCAACTCCAGGCAGGTTCTTTGAGTGTCATTTCCAACCTCATCGCAGAGATGACTTTTGTGCGGGATGGAAACAGTTTTTCCTTTTTTACAAAGATAAAACAGAAACAAAAACAAGATCAAAAAAGGTGAGCTCCAGAAGGCCCTTTCCAACATTTTACTTTATAAATCACAGGGGTTCCTACTGGCAAAAGGACATTCCACAATTGAACACAGTAAAAAGAAGCAACTCGGGCTTCCAGAAGGGACCAGAGCAGCTGCACGACTCACCGCACAATTCATTTGGAGCGTATTTTCCCATTTGTGGCTTGCAGCCCCCAAGTGCCCAAAATGCATACTTCTTGGTAGGCAGCAAGTTTTGCAAAATGCACAGCACCCTTCCCAGCTGGGGCGTGTGCACCGTGCAAGTGGGGTGTAAAAAGCGCCTCCTTCTCCTTGCCTGGCACACATGCAACTGACTGTCTCGTCACTCCTGGAGCGGGGCCAGTCTCCGGCCTGCACAAGCTCCAAGCGCGCTCCCGTCTCATTTTCATGCTTCGCTTGGGCACTGCAAGGCACTAAACGAAGCCATGAATACGCATCCCAAGCCCGGCAACCAACCAACCAACCAACCAAACAAGCGGCACTACCTTCCTATTCTCCTGCACGTGCCTCCAGGAAGCCTCCCTCACCCTTAACTATGCGCAGCCAGCCTAGCATCCGCCTTCTCAGACGGCAAACACCTGCCGTCCCTGCCCGGCAGCTTCGCGCGAACAAAAACGCCCTTCCCCGTCAATCCAACCCGTGTGTTACTTTACTGCAGCGCCTCCCCGGGGCTTATTTGCTCGGCACTCTGCCCATGTGCAGAGACGCTCTCCTCCCCCCCCCCGGCCCGGCCCAGCGTGGGGTGCGAGCCGTGGCGGGGGCCTTCCTGCGCCGTCACCTGTG
Organism: Varanus komodoensis; assembly: GCF_004798865.1. Classification (NCBI taxonomy): domain Eukaryota; kingdom Metazoa; phylum Chordata; class Lepidosauria; order Squamata; family Varanidae; genus Varanus; species Varanus komodoensis. The sequence goes on from NW_025336520.1 coordinate 2,119,373, forward strand.
CAGCCGGTGCGAGGCGCTGAAGCTGAGGCTGCGGGTCACCCTGGCCAGGCGACGAGGCCCGGCGGGGCGCAGAGGCGGCGCCATGCCCTGCGAGGCCCGGGGACGCCGGGCTCCCGCAGAGTGGCACCGCGCGTGCGCGCGGCGCATGCCCAGTGGCAGGACTGACGCCGCGCCGTCTCCCGCCGCGCGCTTCCCGCCCTCCTTTGCAGAAGGCTGCCGCGCGAAGGGGCAGCGCGTGCGGGAGGCCCAGCGTCACGTCTGCGCGCGGCGCCCGGCCGAGGGTCCCGGCTGCCCCGGAGAGCTCGATGGGGAGCTCGGGAGGCCCGCTCCGTGCTGGCCGCAGCCGGGGACGGCCTGGAGGAAAACCCCGCCGGCCGGCGCAGAGCCGTGCCCGACCCGCGCGGCCCCTCGGCCGGACCGCCCGTGCGGCGCGACCGCGCGTGGAATGCGGTGCACGGCGCGGCCGGGAAAGGGATGCTGCTGAAATGGAGAAGGGGCGGAAGAGGGCGGCCAAAGGCTTGGCGCTTCTCCCTTGGGAGGACGAGGGCAGCCTCAGAGCCGGGCAGCTTGCAAAACTGCCGAATAAGAGCGCATGCAGTTACACGCGATGTGGAGGAAGCGGCCAGGTTTATGCACCGCTGTGAACTGTCATGAACCACCCAGGAAGCTTCAAGCTGCTCAGCGGTACAGAAATCATCCCGAGAAGTTGATTGGAGGGAGATCCAGGAGAGAGAAAAGGAAGTACGCTTCTTCCCATAAGGTGTACCTAAAGTAAGCAATTTGCTGCCAGGAGAAGTACCCATGGCTGCCAGTCTAAGGAACTGTGCAGGTCCGCAAAGGAGAAGGCCGCCCGTGGCTGCTCACCTTGATGGCTCTAGGCTCCTCCCAGGGTCAGAGGCCATGTGGCTATGTGCTCGAGCTGCTGGGAGACACTTCCCACTTGGGACTTTGGGGCTGGGAGACTTGCAGCCGCATAATCCTTCCACCCATCTCTGTGCAGTCAGGTCCACATCTCTGTCGGTGTTATACCCGTTGAATTGTCAGTTTTCTCACCCGAAATTCTGAGATGCTCTTCCAGTTTGCCTATGGAAGAATTACAGTTCCTAGGAAAGGGGAATAAATGTGAAAGCTGGCTCCTTCTTCAGGGACTTGAGGACACCTTCCGTGAGACCCGCAAAATCTTTTTCTCCACTCCAGACTAAATATAGACCCAGCTCTTTCAAGCATTCCTCCCGTGACTTGGTTTCCAGACCACTCACCATCCAGGTGGAGCACCTCTGTCAATGTCTGATAGACGGTGAGCCCAGAACTGCACTCTGTGCACCATTTCCAGTCTGAGCATCAAGAGTGTATCTGATCGCATGTTCCTGTTTGCACGGTCCTAATCCTGCGTTTGCTTTCAGCAGCAGCTGGTTGGGGTTCTGTTTGCAAAGGGAGAGCTCTTCCCCAGCCCAGCTTTTACCTGAGAGCTTTTACCTGAGATCATGCTTGACCCTTTCTCAAATGCTCTCAAACTGCACCCTCCCATCACCTCTCACTGTTGGCCGTGGTGGCTTGGGCTGATGGGAATTGCACTCTGCATGCTCCCGTCCCCGACCTTCAGCAGTGAGAGCATGTGCTTGAACACCAAGCTATGGTCCTCGAAAGTGAATCGATTAGTTCCTCTCTCCATCCCGTGGTCTTGCCATTCAGGCTCGAGCACACATGATCCTTCTTGGCTTGATCACATGATGGCCAGCCGCTCTTGAAATAGGAGCCTCTCCCGCTGTCATTACGAGCATCTCCCTGCCCTCCAACCAAAGCTCGGCTTCACTGGGGCAATGCAGATCTCCGGGACTTCAGAACCTCGCCTGGTGACCTCCCTGCTGGGGACAGCTACCTTCTCCAGGATAGAGACATTTAGTGCTTCCCACAGGCTGGCCTGGTAACTTACTCTTTACTCTGTATTGCTTTATTTACATGTGCCATTTATACCCTGTCTTTCTTCTCAGAAGCTCACAATGGCATGCATTATCTGGCAGTCCCGTGAAGGCGGTTTGACTGAAGTTGGGTGACAGACCAAAGGTTATCCAGGGAGCAGCACAGCTGAGCGGAGAATGGTAACCCGGCCTCCCTGGTCCTAGATGAACCATCTAACCACCGTGACATGCCAGGTTTTCCACACTAAGTGGTTTCTGACAGTTGACAGGATCTCTCTGGAGCACTGGAACAGAGCGGCTGAAATGCTGAGGCCAAGGCAGGAGGAAAACGAGCATTTGGAGGCTGGTGTGTCTAACATTCGATGCCAGCATGTAAAAACTGGAAATAGTATTGGGCTGGATTGAGGCAGCAAAAAGGAAAGCAGCATTAGCTGAAGGGCTTGCTCCCTCGGCGGTTGTTACTGATGATGTTACTCTTTGCCATCGATGGATATGGCAGTCGGCAGAGCAGGATAGGCAAAGAAGAACGTCCTTTGTCCCGGGGAATTTGCACTCTGTGTTGCAACAGAGGGTGAGACAAGAGAAGGAAAGAAAATGGAAGGTGGGTGGGAGAGGCTCTGTACTCTCTCTGCCGAGTTTCATCATTTGAGAATGACTCTTTTCTCCTCAAGATGTCCTGCACTCGCCGCTTTCCTTTGCCATCAAATTGCTGCAAAGTTGATTTTTAGAATATCAAAAATCAAAGATCATTTAGTGTGACCTTCTGATCAATGCAAGCTCCGCATGGCAGGTCGTTCCCCCCCCCCCCCCCACTGAACTCACTGCCTCTAGAGTCTAGATTCTGTTCCCCTGCTCTCATTGTTAAGAAAATGCTGCTCCAGTCAGAATCTGCTCCCCTGCAATTTACACCCACTGGTTGTAGTTTTTTTTAAGTGCAGGGAGAGTCTGCTTGGCTTGAAGGCAAGCGGAAAGTTTCTTTCCGTGGATATCAAGAGCCGCTTCCAAATCCGTAGCAAGCATTCCTAGAGAGTCCGGCTCTAGATGGCCTGGTCGAGCAGCCAAAAGGCCACTAGCGTGGATGTCTGTTGTCTTCATAGGAACCGCTGGTGCCAGGTGCTGAAGCATCCGCTTGGCTGCACCACCAGGTTGGGACCCCTCCAGAAAAAGGGAATTCTGTTTGCACTTGTTGCAGCAAATTAACCAAGGAAACCAAGACGACAAACAGCATGGTTAGCGGAGTTGTTTGTCCTGTTGTGCACATTCACAACCCTGCGTTTTGTTTTGTTTTCCCCAGCAGGTCACTGAGTGATGCAGAGAATAAGAAGCTGTTTCAGCAAAGTAATCAGAGGCATGGGCACAATTACAAAGGTGAGGAAGTGGGCGGCCTCATATGCCCTGCTCTGCTTTCTTTCGATACCCCCGAGCTGAAAAGGTATCAAGAACACGTACCTGAATTTTCTCTCTCTGTTGTTCTAACTGCCAGTAGCTCTGCTGTCCTCACCCTCTGCAGTGCAGATGGAGGGCTGCACGAGCTGCAGATCCCAGTCTGATGTGCTGAAGTTCCAGCAAGTCCCTGTGGAGATCAGAAAGCCCTTAGATGCCCCAGGGTAGAGTCACACAAACGGGGGTTTGGAGATCAGTGGGGAAGCCCTGAACAGGAAACATCAGATGCCTTGGGTTGGGTCTCTGGAGGTAGAGAAGGGGAACAACAAGGCTGGGCTGGATTAACAGAGAGAAGCTGGAGCCTGCACATTCAGGCAAGATGGAAAAAGATGGGCCAGAGTAGCAGATAGTGCTCAATTCAGAAGCAAGGTGCATGGAAGGAAACCTTAAGCAGAAATCAACAGGAGAGGGGAAGTCCCAATTTAGAGGGATCCCTGGAGGTGAAACCTGGATGAGTATTCCCGCCACCATCGCACCTGTTCTCCCATCCGGGTGCTGGGCTCTTAGCAAGGGCGCATCTGCATTCTGCCCGCTTGCCTGACCCAGCTCTTGCTGAAGTCCATATTTTCATAGGTCTGCCTTAAGACTGCAACCCCGCCCCATTCCCATACTCACAGACAAGACCAAGCAAGTGTGGTCTTGTGTGACCTGTTCTTCTCTCCTCCTTCCTTCTAGTTGTGGTGTCGGTCCACGGAGAAGTAAGTGAAGCAATGGCTGGTGGGTGGCTGGTGTGAGTGGGAGAGGCTTGGGGGCATTTGGCTCTGGGATGAGTCTTTTAGGCTCCTTGTTATGAACCGCTCGTGAAACGTATGGAACTGGAGCCAACTGGAGTGTTGGACGAGACACTATCAATGGGCCCCATCCCTTAGTGAGGATGCCAGTTCACTGCCATTGTTACCAGAAGCTATTCTTCTCCTGTTTCCCATTGTGCTTGCTTGATGGGTGGAGAGAGTATGGAGAGGGCCCTGGCGGTTGACACAGTGGTACCCAAGCGTCCTCTTCCCCTGTGTGGAGCCCAAACAGCCCCATGGTGCACCCTGGCGCTGAGGTCGATGAAGCAGGCAGGAAGATGGCCTGGCACACAGATGGAGGACAACTCATGATGGATCTGACCAAACGTGGCTTAGAGCTCATTATCGAGCCTATGCCGTGGCAGTGAAGGTGGCGAAGAAAGCTGATTCTTCCACCACCATCGCATCCTCTTAGATGTTCCGAGTGGTGCTGGGGCTCTTACAAACCAGACCTGGGAAAGAAATGGGGGAACACTTGGTGGGATCACCGCATGCAGCGGGACCCCCTCAGTCTCCAGACATTCCCGAGCTCGCTTGATTTTAGCGCTTGTCACCCGCAGCCATTCTTCCCTGACGCCATCTAGAATCCCAAGTGCGATGTCCGTTCTCCTAAATAATCCGTCCACAGATTGCTGAGATGCTCACTGGTCTTCCTTTCAGATTAATCCCATTTCTGGGATGGTGATAAACCTGACCGATTTGAAGGCATGCATGAAGGTAAGGCATGGGAGGCAGCATGGAATAAAACTGCAGGCGTGAGGGAGGTGGTCCTCTGGCCCATTCGGTGTTGCTTCGGAGAGGAGATTGGCAGCTGCACGGCTCTGCGCGGACTTGTAAATCCTGATCCACCAAGCCTGAAATGCAAACTTAAGCCTCTGCAATTTTAGGCAGCGTTGCAATGCTTCTCCGCTGTGGGGAGATCAGATGGGAAGGAAACATCAGTACAGAATAGGAATGCAAGTGCCCTTCTGGATTGGACCAAAGGCTTGCTTTGTCCAGCATCTGCTTTTCCGGAGTGACCAGCCGGATGCCCAAATGGGAAACCCAAGGGAGAACAAGTGGCCCTGCTCCACTCTTCTTGCTCAGTGACTCGTGTTCAGAGGCATAATTCCTCTGGCAGGGAGTGTCTTACAGCCATCAGATGCTGTAAGTTAACGCCGATACACTGTATATTGAAAGCCTTCAAACGATTATAAGCACCCTGTTTTTCCAGGAAGAGAAGATACCCAAAATGAAAACAGGTCATTCAAAATAAATTGCTTAAAAAACACCATGGAGTGTGTGGCTGGGCAAAACCCTTCTAATAGGTAGATCTGTATTCCGGAATAGTGTATTCCGTCAGTTCATTATTTGGCACTGAACCAGACTGACATCCTAAGACTCTTGCTTTCTTAAATTTTAAAATAAAAAGGCACATTTCTGTTCCTTGAATGCAGACTTGAAACTGTTTGGTGAAATCTCTGGAGTCAGAGCAGAAGAAGGAGGGAATATACTGTGGCTATATGCTGTGGCTAAATCCTCAATATTCAACATTGTTCTGTGCCACTTAGTAAAAATCAAAGAAGCAAGGCATGCCTGCTCCCACCAGATATTTGCACCTTTACATAGTTTTAATCAGCTTGAAGAATCAAGCTATTCTTGGCATAAGTTTTGGCTGCTGGAGGTACAGAATTCTAATTCCTTTAGTGCACCTTTGAAGAGTTTTTGTCACAGTTAAACTCCATTGCTACTCACTCAGTAATTTCGAATACAGCTTATCCAGTATACCTCTCTGCTCCTGTCCAGGAAGTAATCACAAAGCCCCTTGACAAAAAGGACCTGGATGAAGATGTCCCGTATTTTGCCAATGTTGTAAGGTAAGACCAGGTGACTGTGGGGGCCTCATTTATGTGGGTTAAATCAGTTTTACTAGTCACTTGCCCTAAGATAGTAATATTTTTACTATTGAGCTGCAAGACTGACTTGCAGTTCCGTTCATTAAAACAGACCCACCATGCTCTCTTGTAATCATCAAAAGTGCATATTTAAAAAGATTCAACAAGCCTAATGAACTGCTACCATCCTTGTCAATCTCCAGTACAACTGAGAACCTTGCCGTGTTTATCTGGGAGAACCTGCAGAAGCACTTGCCGGTGAAAGCGCTGTATAAAATAAAACTCTACGACACGGATGAGAGCAGTGTCGTCTACCGAGGGGAGTCGCCAGCCCCATCGGCGTTCATGGCAGGTGGCTCTGCACTCCTGAATGAAGGCCTGTCTTAACAAAACCCGCTCACCATCAGCCACAACCGCCCTGTCCCGTGCCCAGCCTGAGCAGCCTTCTGGAAACGGTGAATGTGGGGAAGATTCAGGGCTGCATTCACACGGAAGACACTATTTTCTGGCCTTGCTTTTCAAGACGGCAAGAGGCGCGTACAGCGGAGCTGGGTAAGGGACCGGTGGTGCAAGCCTGCTCGAATGGATAGGAATTGGTCTCATTTGCTGCTGCAGCTGCAGCATCTTGTGCACAACTGGTCACCTGGCCTCCTGAGCTGTGTAAAAATAGCCCCCGGGAAACCAAGCAAGGAAACATTAACAAAATCATGTGCTTTGGTGTTGTTTTATTTTAAGTCACAAATGGCTGGCACGAGACAAGTATATCTTGGGCAGAGAGACAATAAAAAAGGCATAGGAAACCTTTGTGTGCTTGTTTCTAAGACTGTTCCAAGGCGAAAATATTCATTAGTCCTTTTGGGATATCTCCGTGGAAAGAGGGCATTCCCAAGTTGGGCCTTGTAGAGGAGGGAGCCCACGGAGGCGCATCTTGCCCAGGGCCCTTCCCCAGACTGGGAGCCAACTCGGGGAGTAGTGTACTTTTGCTGAAAATGTTTCTTGTTGCCACAACAATATGGTTGATGGGAGCAGTAGCAAAGTCAAGGAGAAGGTCGACTCTGGTTTCTCAGCATGGAGATACCTTGGTGATGAGCAAGAGACTGAATGGAGCAACAAGAAGAAGGGAACCGGACTCAGCACAACTTTCCAGTGTGCCAGAATACCGAAGGCAGCCTTCTGTGCATTGAGAAGAGCGCCATCGGATGCAAGCGAGGATGGAGGGACACCTCTGCTTTTAAGGTTGGGTAGAAGAGGGAAAGCCAGTATGTGCGGCTTGTCATGAAGGAGATGGAAGAACTACAGCTGCCAACATAGTCTGTTGCTTGTCCTTCCTAGGACCTCCCCAGCTGACCTTCACATCTGTGCTAAATCCAGATGACCTGTCCTAGCAGTACGAATAATGGCTCTTCCAGGGCAAGCGACAAGCAGAATCGTAATTGGCCTTCCATACACTCTGGTGCATTGCACAATTCCTGTTTTTATCTTCTGCTATGATTCATTCATATGAGTAGCTATTAAAGATAAAATCCAAGCAAACATTTTTTTAAAAAATCAATAACTGAATAAGCACATATTAATTTAAGCAGGACTACCTGCTCATTGCTTGTGAATGTAAGAGCGGAAGAGGGAGAGGTGTGTGTGAGGTTTGTTTTGGATGAGAACAGTTTAGCATGTGTGCACACTGCTCAGATGACGGTAACCAGGAAGACAGTGGGCAGTTGTTATTGTTGTTATTTTATTTTTAACACAATTAGTGTTACCCTTTCACTAAATATATACAGGAAAGTATTTTAGTACTAATTTAAAGACTGGCTTAAAAATGGGGTCATAAAATGGAACCGACTACCAGAAAAGTTGAAGTGAAAATGTGGCGAGTGTTCTGTTTTTCCCCAACCTCTTCACAAAAAGTGCAAACCATTTTAAAGGGTGTTTGTTTTTACTGTGAAAATTTCTAAAACTTTAGGAAATGCCCAAAGGCTTTTAACTGTATTTATATAATTGAAACACTGTACAGATAATTAACCCAAAGGTAAATCATAAAAGATTACATTTGTCCCCAAAATAACTTTACATTTTATAATCTTCAGGTGCCTCCTTCAACACCCTCCCCAGCATTTATATAAACGGGCAATATATGCATGTGTTCTCCATCACATATATTCTTCCTCACAGCATCGCTGTGGTGTTAAGATGGAGTGATTCGTCCAAGGTCACAAAGGGGAAGTGTTACGCACAGAGCATCGACTGGTGGTCCTTCACTAACAGTTTCTTGGTTAATGTGGGACAAAGATGCCATGGAAACCGTACGGCATTTGTACAGGAACTTCTGCCCGACCCAGTTCAGTGAAACTCTCAGCATCCAGGATGAGCAAGAAACTGCCTTGATTCTGAAACAAGAACAAAGTCTAGCAGCAATACTCAAGTGCAGCCGTACTTCCATCTGAAAACGTCCCCTTACCACACTCTTCTACATCATTGATTAGGACAACGGACATGGGACCGTGAAAGCTACAGAACAGGGTTGGACGACTTACGGTGCTCCAGATGTTGTTGGACGCCAACCTCCATCAGCCTTAGGCAGCACAGCCAGTGGTGAGGGCTGATGGGAACTGTGGTTCAACAAGGAAGGCCACAAGTTGCCCATTGCGGCTGGAGAGCGGAAACAGACGCAATACCCTGCTGTGCATGTCACTCTTCACTAGAGGGCATGACGAAACTGGGTTTCGGGAATCCTCAAAGGGTGACCATTTCCACAGCTAGTGAGAGTACATTACCTGCTTCGGTGTGAGCACTATTGACAGAAGGACGCCGCCGTCTTCTGCAGCAGAGTTCGGTTCCGGCACAAACACTGGTTCAGAAGGATACATGCCATCTTCTTGCCAAATCTAGTTAGCAGAAACAAGGCAAAGTGCTTGATTTTGGCTTTTAGGGCTGGATTCCCCACTCCCAACACTGCCATAACAGAGGTTATGGTACAGAGAAGCCGCAGGTTTTCACCTTTATCTCTTTGGTCTTTACATCAGTCTTGATCAAGGAGTCGCCAACCATATGTCCGAAGCCACAGCCGTAGAAGAAACGGTATTTCTTCCCATTGCAAAGAGCATAGTTAATCTGGGGAAATTCTATTCCCCCCGCTTCCTTGAGGTTTTCGCCATGGAGACTTTCATGGGTGCACCAGATCTAGAAAAGGAATCGGCGTATTACTGCACACTGGAAGTTGTCTTACGAGAGGGGCCATGAGTCTGTTCAGCCCATGTTTGCATCTCCAGGGATGGGAGACTTAGAGGATGGCCTCAGAATCGACCAAGTAGGAGCGAGCACAAAAGCAATGCACTTAGAATTAAGGAACAGGGCGCGCTCAGCAAATTCTAAGTCTGCGGATTATTTTTCAGAACCAGAACTGAATTGGGTTCAGTCTTTTTGCACAGAAGTCCATTCAACAGCAAATGTATATGGAAAACATCATTCTGTTGTGGTTATTGTTAAACGAAGTCCGGCGTGACACCTCCCTTCCTCAGCCCGTTCTTGCCAATTAGGCAGAGGAAAAGTCCTCTTCCTGCAAGCAAGCCTCGTTGCCACTTGTGTGTGTCGGGGGGGGGGGGGCGTTGTGGGGTGGCAGAGAACTGTATGCCAGCCGCTCCTCCCAAAAGTCCCTCCCCGCATGGCAATAAAGCTCAGAGGACCAGTTTCCGTGCGTAGCAGCAGAGACCGCTGGCTGCATGTACAACAGGAACACCTCTTTCCTGCGTGGGATGTACAGAGATGGTCTTTGGTGCCCACCTCTCTGTCATGGTTTTACCTTTTCGGCCCCTCGGGCTCCTTGCTGTGCTCACCTTTGGGCAGGAAGGGAAGGGCAGGAAGAGAGATAAGTGACGGCTGAGAGCAAGAAACAAGGGAGTGGCAGGGAGAGGAAACAGTGAATGGCAAATAGAAAATAGGTGGCCCTGGCCATCCCTGGGCCCACTTTCGTCTTCGCCCTTCCGCTGCTGGCTGTGCCTGCCCACGTCGCGTCGCCTCGAGAAATCAACCCTGGGGCCCCACCTCAGTCTAGTTGCCCAGCCCTGCACTGTGTTGACTTAAAATCGTAGCAAGGCGAAGCTCCTTGGTAGCGGGACTTTCGCCAGGGTAGATGGAGTCTCTGAAATGCATCTCAGCTGCCACATATGGAGGCAAGCTACGTTCTGTGTGATGCCTGCAAGCCACCCATCTGAATTTATGGAAGAGTCTGGCTGGCTTCTGGTGTGTGCGCCAGGAAAGCGGTGCCTGTGCTCGCTTCAAGGGATGCATGCTGTTTTGGTGGGGAAGGCACCCCTAGCGAGCTCTGAGGCATTTCTAGGCACCCCGGATTCAATCCAGTTGTCGACAGGTTCTTTAAATGATGATATAATCCTTCACTTTCACTTGTCCTTTCCAAGAGCACTTTCCCACTTGTTTAAAAAGGAGGTCTTACTTCTGAAAGAGAAAGTAAAGGTGATTTCCCACTTGTGCATTGCGCTATTGCACTCTAGCGCAGCACCATGGAGAAGTTACAGGGTGGAAAAACAGGACAGGAACAGCTCTGTGTGTTCTGAAGTCCCAGGACAAAACTGGATGTGGATACAACTGTTCAGCCTCGTGTAGAAAAGTTCAAAGTTGGATCAGCCCAGTGAGGAAATGCCAAGCATAAGATCAATGTAGCAGCCCCTAAACAGCCAGCTGGGCACACATGTACCTTCCCATCGGCCTCTTTCACAGCTCTTGCAGATGTGTAGGACAAGGGGTTGAGATTCTGTCCCGTGGGAGTCTTGGGACTCACGTTGATGGGCAGAACGAAGCGCCTTGGGAATGCTGTTGGTACGGAATTATAGACCTGCCAAAAAGATAGGACGTTATCACAAACACAAGAATTGTGTATTCTGCCACTGTGGTGCAGAGAAGGGGAGCAAGAACTAACTATTCAAGAGAGAAGTATAATTTCTCTGCTTCCAAGCCAAGGCTCCTTCCCATTCAAAATAACTCTCCTTGTCCTAAACTGGAGCTTTCCAAACTTCCTTCCATAATGGAAAAGCAGAATGGAAGAGAAGCCGTAGAAAATAGAAGAGTTTAACTCTGAATCCTATGTGTACCTACTTGGGAGTGAGCCCTATTAAACATAGCGAGACTTGCTTCTGAGTAAACAACCACAAACCTGCAATATAAATTCCACTAATGGTGCCAGTTGCAATCACTGTGTGAGTGTGTTTTATTTAGTGCTCTGTTTGATGTGTGAGCTTCTGATTTTAAATTGTTGTAAACAGCTCATGGGATTGTACCGTAAAGCTTCCAGATGCCTTCATACCGGAAGACAGTAGCAAACAAGAAGTGTATTTGATGTCGCATGTAACCACGGTGAGGATTGTATTTGCTCAACACTGGAAAAGAGGAATTACCCACCGATGAACTGATTTTAAAAAAGATTCTGGACTGTGCAGAAATGAATAGATTGACTTTATCACTGAAGGAGAAAGAAGATACTGACTTCTATCAAACTTGGGACTCTTTTTATTATTGGCTAGAGAAACGGGACTTGGTTTAGATTTAAATAAGTCTTTAAGCTATTATAAATTAATTTAAATATGACTATGGAATGTTAAACAATATGAGAGGGGGGCTGACCCAGTACGTCTGATGTATTTGATTATTGATGTTTTTAGTGTTAGTTTAAAATTTTAATAAAAACTTATTACCAAAAAAAAAAAAAAGTTTCCAGATGCCCGCAAGCACAGTGCAACACATTCTCTGGGCATAAAATGGACCGCATGGCAGCACTTATGCCCAAAATGCTCAGTGAGGCTGCAGTTGTCGTCAGACACACCGGAAGGAGGGGAAAACCCCAAGTACACCGTCATTTTGTAGTCCCCAGTTTAGGTTCTATTTCTAGCCCTGAGTGAACAAGTGAGGGCAAGCGAGGGGTCACCCACGCGCCACTGCTCCTGCTTACCCCATACTCCGGACAATCCAGCGGAGAAGCCGCACACAGATGCTGCCTCTGCAGTCTACAACACACTCCCACATGTGTCTACACTGAGCTCAAGTCGGTTTACGCCAGATGACGGCAGCCTAAATTCTCTGGTGTTCCAGTTATTGAACAAGCCAGATCTTGTGCTTCACAGCAGCAGATGTCAGCCATCTACCCCAGAGAGAACTTTGAGTCGGAGGCACGGGGGGCATTGGGAGAGAGTATTGTGAGCGCTCTTACACAATGGCCGGGCTTTATTCCTTTCAGCGCCAGGCCAAAACCTTTTTATTTTCTCATTATTTTAAGGCTCGACGGTGATTTTAATGTGGGGGTTTGTTGTATAGAAAATCAGTTTGGATGCTATACTCCACTCAGTCTTATTGTAAGACTGGCCTGAGACCACGGTAGCAGACGGCATATAAAAGTTTTAAATAGTCTCCGTGGTCGTGTGGCCAGCATGACTAAACACCAAAGTGCACGGAACGTGGTTACCTGCCCACCGAAGTGGCACCTTTTTACCTGCTTCCATTTGCACGCTTTCGAACTGCAAGGTTGGCAGGAGCTGGGACGGAGCAACGGGAGCACACCCCGTTGTGCAAACTCGAACAGGCAACCTTTGGATCAACCAGCCCAGCAGCACAGCGGATTAAACCACTGCGCCACCTGCATCCTTTTTAAATAAATAAATAAATAATGAAATGGGGCGTGGGGGAGCTTTCCTAGTCATAAAGTAGCAACCGTAAAAGACATGGAGACAGAGATGAGCCCGAAAACATACCAATGCTCTTTTGAATCTAAGTGAAGATCTAAGTCAAGAGGGCAGCACCTTTCTTTGCAGTGTTCCCAGTCTCCTTGCATTTTTTAAAATTAAAGTTTCAGTGCTTCATAAGGAATAGAATTAAAATGAGGAGGAGCAGGGGCCTGGTGGGCCCCAAGGGAGGTGTCTGTGCCCGCCCTGATTTTCGCAGGCACCGCAGTGGAGACCCCAGCCCTTACGCTACACTCCTGCCCATTTCCCTGCGTGCCCTTGAACACAGGCCCTCTTTCCTCGTCAGAAGCAGAGAAGCAGCGCCCATCTCTGACTGCACAAAGCTGTTGCTTGGCCGGCACGGGGATGTAAAAAATTCTCTGTACTGCAGAAGATTTTAAAGGACAGGAAGAGGCAGGCAGAAATGTGAGTTTATTTGCCTATTTTCCTCTTTATGTGCAAATGAGAACATGTGACCTGTAAGTCAAATAGGCCGCCTCCAGATAAGCCCCCTTGCTTCTATTTCCCACCCCCAGGATTTTTTTAACCAGGCCTTGGATACAACATTGTCCTCAGGGAAGGATTACCTGGTCCAGCGCTTCCCCTGCTTTGCGGAGGTTTTTTAGACGGTAGATGTCAACAGAACCACCATCATCTTGACAGCAGAGGTCAAGGACGATACAGCCTTGATCGTCAAAGGCATTGATTTGATGGAAAAACAAGAAGGGCTTGCTGTAGTACTGCCCGGGCAACACCTGAGCCAGGAAGACAAAACATGCGAGGTGACTCTCAGCCCTTCCGCGCCCGCTAGAGAACATTCCACAGGTCATTCCTCCCTCGCAACAAAATGCGGTTCATGAACTATCTGAGGGATGGGCACACCAAGCCGTTTCCAATATTATCATTTTTTGGATCATTCTGTACTTCACCAAAAGGAAGCCAAGAAAGAACCTGATCTACCAAATCCCTAGCAAGAATCTTACTACATCTTAGTCCGAGATAGTTGCAAAGTTTGTCTAGAGTGCAGGATTCATCCTAATTGCTGTGCAAATACTTGCAGATCTCAGCACTCTGACAAGAGATTGACCTCAGGAAAGTTGGCTGCCCATCTAACTTGGGTTACTTTTTAAATGCCTTCCTGTATCAGCCCAAGTTCCATATCTAGGGTAGCATTCTGGAGATCCACTTGTGGGGCAAGAAGGCAATGAGATCATTCCCTGTTGTTTATACCCACTTTGAAGGAAGAACATATTTGCAAATGCTTGTAAAAACTACGGCTCTTGTTGCTGCAGCTCCCAAGAAGTTCACCCTCGAGGCGACCAAGCATTTCTGCTGTGCCAAAAGTCAGCTTTGGCTGGGCCTGGGAAAGCCCCAGATTGTAAGTCAACAGATGCAGAGGAAATACCTGCCCAGTGAGCTTGTTGATGACGTGGAAACGGGTGTTTTGCTGAGGTTCCCAGCTGAGCACATCCGAAAAAGATTTCCCAAGACTCCTTGCTACCATTAACTTCCACAGGTTCATTTTGAGGGGCTGCTCAATCAAGATCACGTAATTTTCACTCATTCCTAGAAGCAGGAGATAGAAGGGCTTTAGGCCAATTCTCCTCTTAGAACTTGCAAGCCTCTGCTACCTCACTTTTCACCATTACCGATGAATCGCACTCCTCTCCTCATGCTGACGTCATCATTCCTTCATAATGCCCTGACTAAAATACATCTCGCAGGGCGCTTCCGTAGTAAATTTGCCATGCTTTATTCTCACACTTTTCTAAAGGCATCTGTACCACACCGTCAACAATCTGTCTGCGAGCTTCCAGACAAAGGTATTTTGGCATCATTACCCTGCCAGTTTTATTGGGGAGGGGTGAACAATGCCACCTTCCTCAGATAACTCTCTCCTGCTTTCCATCACTTCTTTCGCAAATTTTCTTACCACAGGAAATCTATTAAGGGGAAAAGACAGAATTGCCACACGAGGCCGCCTGCGTAGTACTGCTAGGCATCTTCTGACTGAATTTGTCCTCTCTCAGTGTCTATGTTCTCTGAAGTTCTTCCTTTGCTTCTTAGACCATAACAACAACTTCTTTCAGAAGAGTAGCACCATCTTCAACCTTGCAGGTGCCATTAACACTACTTTTCTACCTTTTAAAATGGATGACATGTTAATGTGGGCAGTAATATCATGGGAAAGTAAATCTAGTTCAGCTCACAGGCACTGTAACACTTAGAATGGGCAATGTTTTATATTCCAGTTTGTTTTCTTTAAATTAGCACTAAATATTTGCATCATAATTTTTCTTGTAATGAATGCATAGCAGTTTAATTCTATGGTGCTATAATGTTATTTTTAAATGGCTAAAAATACCAAGGTGTCACTGTTAATCATGTTGCTAGAATGGAGGTGACCTTAAACCTTTTAAAATACTGCTTTAAAATAAAGCATCATTTTATCATAATGATAAGTGCTATAAAATGCAACAAATACTGAATCTGGTCACATGAGGAGCCACCAGTCTGGACGCAGTCTCAGAATGTTTTCTGTATGCTCTAACGTGGTGATATATGATGAATGAGATCGAAAAGGACTGGCAGCTGGGTAGGAGGAGGGCATTGACTGGAGCACTGGAATGGGATCACACAGAAAGAGAGAGAGGAGAGTAAGAACTCTCTCCGTGTCTGGATAAGCCTCCCTTTCCTACAACTCATTACATTTTCCGGCTATTCCTATCAGATGGAAAGAAGGGAAGGCCTCACCGAAGCTGTGATAATAGGAAGGTTTTGCCTTATTGTCCGGCTCAATGGTGCACAGGACTTTCGCGCCCTGCAGGCTGGAACCGTCGGAGTTGGGCCCCTGCGGCGGGACGCAAATGATGTTATACTTGGAGCCTAAAAGAGAGAAGGAACACTTAGGACAGACCCTTCCGGCAGCCCCGCCACAAATGGATTTTAGGGGTGGTGAAAGAGCAGTGATGTGAACAAGCCTTCACCTTAACAGGTAGGGTATGCACACCTGCTGTCACCTTTTGTGACAGGACTAGCAGTACACCTGAGATTAGAAAAGGGGGGCTGCAGGGAGAATTTCGTGTCCGCTCCCCCCTGTGTGAAAGGCAGAAGTGGGGGAGCAGCAGCTATTGCTGTAGGGTCTCTAACCCACCCCCCCAGTCTTGAAAAAATGGCACACTAAGGGAACTCCTGTACCGAGGGCACCTAGTGCTGACAATCAAAAGGCCCTGTGCAGCTATTCCAACTTTTGCTCCTCGTTTTTAAGAATGGGAGCAAAGATGGGGCAAACAAAGGAGGCTTACAAGTGAAAGGAAATGTCATCTGGGACACACCACATGGTATATTTCATGAATGAGGCAGGACAGTGACTGAACAAACATCTCATCTCAACCCTAATTTACGTTGCCGAATAGTGATTCGTTTTCTAGGATTGTAGCTGTTTGCTGCATCTTTAAACTAGCACGTGGTTTAATTGTTAATACGAAGACATGAAACTCAAGTACTTTGGCCACCTAATGAGAAGGAAGGCCTCCCTGCAGAAGAGCCTAATGCTGGGAACAATAGATGGCAAAAGGAGGAGGGGACGGCAGAGGATGAGGTGGCTGGATGGAGTCACTGGGGCAGTTGGTGTGAGCTTGGGTGGACTCCGGGGGATGGTGGAGGACAGGAAGGCCTGGAGGAATGTGGTCCATGGGGTCGCGATGGGTCGGACACGACTTCGCGACTAACAACAACAACAACAAAGGAAGACATAGAAATGGCACACTGTGTATACTGAAGTGTTTAATCCGCAAATACATCTTGTCTTCGTGAAGGGCCCATCCTTCTAAAAGTTATAACTGAACAGCAGGGCAACAAGCATCTAATCCCCTAGCCTCAGGCCATTTGAGCCTATTCTGAACAAGACTGAAATACGAGTAGCAGGACAGAAGGCAAAGCAAGTCCTCAAGATTTCTGGATACTTTTTTCCCTTTAACTTTGCACAGATTTCTATCCGCTTTTCTGAACTTGCCCAAGGTGATTCATATAACAAGGACAGCCTGGCTCCTTGGCCTTCTGATCACACGTCCTAACAGAAAGGAATTGAAGCAAGGGAGCGGGATAATACTGAAACGTCAGCAAGTTGAAGACGTTGCTTAAGGCAAACTGAAGCCAGCTGGTTGCCTAAGCTTCAACAACATGAAGGAATCTTGTTCAGGACACGCAGTGCCTTTCACTGTAGCAGTTCAGCACTGCCAGTTACAGTAAATCCTCCTAAGAAAGCACAGGTGGCTCTGTTGGTCCACAGAGGGGGTGGGGAAGGAACAGTACATTCCCCAAATACAAATATATTCTTCCTTTCCTTTACCTGGATTGCAACTTTTCCAGCACTGTTCCTAGTCCACAAAGACGGCGCTTAGCAATGGACTTCCTCGGGGAGCCATCCACAATACTCCAGACGTGCTGGACTGCAACCCCCATCATTCCCATCCAGCATAGCCTAGGGAGCAAGCGCCAGTGCAGGCAGGCAGGCAGTCTGCGTCAGCCTGACCGAGCCTGCACTGGGGAATTTTGCAGGGGGTGTTCCTGGGCATTCTATACAGTGCCCGAAACCAAACATGATCTCATGGTACTCCTGACCTTCTTGCGTGCCCTGCAAAGTGAGAATGAGGGAGATGGGGGTTTTCCTGCTGTGGGTGCTTGCAAAATTCCAGACATGGCCACCCCCTGAAGCTGACCCTGTTTTGCCCAGTGTCAAGCGGGAGTCCCACACATGAAGACACTTTCCGCTTGTGAAGGAAGCAGCAGCCTCTTCTGGATTCCTGTATCATCTCTGAATTGTCCCGCCCAGAAGCATCAGCAAAGCACCTATGAGTAACTCTGTTAGCCTGGAGTCAGAGGGCTGCTGATGAAGCCAAGAACGATTTGGAGGAGATGGAACTAGCTGGGTGCTTGCAGTCACCGATCGTGATCAAGCTGCGCATGGAGAGCAGCGTCTACCCAGCCCACCCTGGCAGAGAAACATGAGAACCCTGCACAAACAACAGGCTAATCAGGAAGTCCTGCCCCTCCCTGAGCCGTCTGGGGCTCTCACCATCTTTCCCATAGGAGTTGCCCATGTTGTACGCTGTCCCGTCTGGCTCGTAGTGGGGATGAGCAGTCGCTCCATTCACGGCAATGTACTTGCTCCAGTTCACCTGCAAGTGAAAGGAGATCTCTCTTTTCAGTGCTTCAGAGAAAACGATTGATTTGGAAGTGCTTGTTTGGAGCCCTGCCTGCCATAAAACAGACATGGGGCAGCACCTTTGCGTTAGCTGTGAATGCTGCTGATCGGATGACTCAGCTATCAAAAGTCAGTCAACACAGCACTTAAATCTTTAACAGTGTAGACTCAGTCTCATGTTTCCTTGCAGCAGATTGAGGTGGCAAAGTGCTAAGGCAGAGAAGGGCTGTATCGCTTCAGGGTTCAAGAAGGGGAATCATATTTCTGAATGTCCTCTCCATTAAAAAAGTATTGAAGAAATCTTCTCTCTACGTTTCTATTTTCAATGAGATCTTTATATAGGGGACATGAAAGGCCATGATGCTCCAATCTACAGTTGGAAAAGGTGTGCTGTATTCTACCTCTCCAGGACTCTACCACTTTATCCCACC
The DNA here is from genome assembly GCF_004798865.1 of Varanus komodoensis. NCBI lineage: Eukaryota > Metazoa > Chordata > Lepidosauria > Squamata > Varanidae > Varanus > Varanus komodoensis. The sequence continues at coordinate 2,137,759 of NW_025336520.1, forward strand.
TCATTCCGCTTCACTCTCGGTCATGGAGACAGCTTCTCCATCACCATGTCTCCTTGGCCTTGTACGCCAAGACTAAACTCACACCCTTGTGTGCCTTCAACCTCACCTGGGAAATGCTTCCTTCTCCTGGGGGACTAAACCATCCTGTCCCACCTGTTCCTTTATCCTCTAAGAACATAAGAGATGGAAAGCTAAATCTAGCCCAGCATCCTGCTTTCTGCAGAGGTCGACCAGGGGCCCCGTTGGAAGCACAAAATGGAAAGTGGGTGCTGTAGTCCCTTTCCTGCTGATGGTCCATAGCAACTGTGCACAGAGCAAAGTTTTCCTGAATCTGGAGGGAACCCAGCTCCGTGGCAGGGCATGTGCTCTGCATGCAAAAGGACACATAGGGCAGACTCTGGCGTCTCCACAGGATCGGGTGGCTATGCTGGGAATGCCTGGAGAGCCCGTGCCAACCAGTAGCCATGCTGTAGTGGCTACCAGGGCTTGCTGGTTTGAAAAGCCAGGCATTTGGCAAAGAGACTTGCCACCCCTGCCCCACTCAAGATGTCCCTCTTCCATCTGGATCTAGCTGGGGTGGGAATGGATTCCTCCAGCCACAATATACCGCCATAAGTTGTTCTGTGCGCACATATGTGATGCTCACAGACACACAGATGTGAATCGACACAGCCACATGAATTTTTGGACTGTGCTTGGGGCACACCTAGGGGAACTGTCTGATGAACTGCTGCAGTTCAGGCTTTGCCACAATAACCCTTGGCAGAAGACACTACTGAATTGGAACGACAAATAGTCCAACCTGGATTAGGCAGCTTTCGGGGTTCCCTTACCTTCCCCTTTGTTTCAAGCGTTTCCAGATCCACCTTGTGCATTACATCCGTCTCTGTGCTAACGTAATAGTCACCTTTGTAGATCACATAGTTCACGTTGCAATTGTCTGTTAATTCTAAAAAATATATATATCATCCAGATTGACTTAGTTTGTGGAGGTGACCTGAAAAGGCCAGGCTTACAAAAGTGGCCCAGGGACATAAGAACCAGGCCTTTCCCCCTTCCATGGGAAAATTGTCTCTGATGGGTTCCAGTCAGTACCCACAGGCTGCAAACTTCGTCCTTCAGGATATTACGAGCAACCTGTGACGCTCTCGGTGTTTTGGGCTCTAACCACCATCTTCCCTCCTCACTGGCTATGCTGGCACGAGCTGATGGGAAATAGCTGCATGGCAACAAGCCGCCCAGCCCGGCCCGAGGAAGCATGCATCCCCATCTGGAGAAGGCTGAGCATCGTTGCTATGAGTGGATGAACCACTGGCCAAGCGCATTTCCACGCCGGGCGGGATTAAGGCTCCATGTTTTTGCCATCATCCAGTCCCTTGCAGCACCCAAGCGCCATCCGTCCCTGCCCCCCAGTCCAATCAAAGGCCTCTCTGCAGAAACCGGTATCTCTGCGACATGGAAGGTTATCAGAGACAGGGCGGAATGGCCCTCCTTCAGCAGCCACTGAGGAGGTCTGCCGAGTCCCCGGTGAAGGTGCTGTGGATATTAGAGCAGCAAAACAAGACTGCTCTGGAAGATCCTGGACTTTCATGCAGCACAGCACATGTCCAAGATGAGAGCCAGTTCTGCTCCCTTCACCCTTGCACGTTCAATCCTTTTCTCTTTGTTACGAACAGTTCTTGTATCTTATATATGCGAATCAAGTGTTAAGCATTATCATCTTATTTTTAAATTGTCAAGGATGGGATTTAAGGGCAGGCAATGGCAGAACTATCCAGCAGAGGTACTGAACACTAATCCTCCTACCTCTACCTCCCTTTAAGAGAAATAGCTCTACAACTTCCTTTAACACGTTCCTAAAAATCAAAACAACCACAGATGTAGGTAGAGCTGCTCTATGAAAAACACTTACTTGGCATTTCAAACCTTGACATGAAACGTTCAAAAACCGTCTTACAAGGGTCCGGCATGGCCAAGGTCCCAAATTCAGATATCACAATCCGGTTGTTCTTGCTGTTGGTCACATAGGTATCACTTCGCAGGAATTTGCTGCTGTATTTCACAGTCCCATCCTCAATCTCAAACTGGTGCAGCAGAGCCATGCCATCAAACCAGTGGTTGTACCTGCCGGGGAGATGAGAAATGCAATCAGAGGAGGAGAACGGAACACCTTGTGTTACCTCCAGCCCTAAGCTCCTTTCCTAAGCACAGCTCCTGCCAAGCATTAAGCATCCAGGTTCAGCCACTCAGCTCATCACAAATACGAAAATGTGTACATGGTGTGATAGCCATATAAAATTGCACACATCAAAGCAAGATCGGGCTTTCTGAAAAGAGCTCTGAAGTGGACACATGCATTTCTGTCAGGGCAATGTGGCGGTGGAACCAGCTGCCCGGAGAGGTGCTGGGCTCTCCTGCACTAGAGACATTCAAAAAGGAACTGGGCAGCCCTCTGAGTGGGATGGTGTGACGTGGTGTCCTGCGACACTGGGGGGTTGAACTCGATGGCCTTCTTGGCCCCTTCCAGCTCTACGATTCTATGATCCATCTTCTTTTTCTTTTTCCTTTTTCAATCAGACAAAAAAGGGGGAAACACGTCAGCCAAACATGCAAATACAGATCTCTTCTGGCATGGTTCTTGTCCCCACTCAGCAATCAAACTCACTGAATGACTTTGGGCCAGCTATTCACTCTCAGACTGACCTACCTCACAGGGTTGTTGTTATGAGACTAAGATAGAGTGGCAAAATAAGCCACCTTAGGTTCCTTGCAGAAGGAAAAATGCTGTGATATAAATGCAATGGAAGAGGAGGAAACTGATTTGCCATCCTTTTAATCCCCACCAGCAAAACAGATGAGGAGTATGTGGAAGGAGGGAAACTAATTTCATTTTCTCAGGGCCCAGGCTGGGGCAGAGAACCACATTTAATTCTGTAGACATTCTCAGAGGTCCTGTTCCAACAGGGCCAAAGGCAAAGGGGCATTTTTATTTTATTTTATTTTATTTTATTTTATTTTATTTTATTTAAGGGAAGAAAGAAGGAGAGAAAAACTATGGAATCATTTCAGAATTCAGGAATGGAAAGGAAGGAGAGGCATTCTAACCATCTGAATGCACAAAAAACTGCATTTTCAGAAAGTCAGCAAGTTAATCACCCTCGATCTAAGGCTTAGAGTTGATCAATGATCAATGGAGATGACAGTTAGCAACAAACCCAACTTACTTATCTTTTCCAAATTCAAACTTCCCTGGCCCATTCCTCAGCAGCTTGCCCTTCAGCCATTTGGGGACGCGCCCTTCCACCTTTGTTGGGATGGCATGGGGTGTTTCTTCCACACTGCAGAAAAGGGGTGCGATGCACTGCAAGCCCTTCCGCTGGATGCAGGCAGCTTGCCCTGGCGTGGGGCCCAGCGCAAGATTCTCTATAACTGGGAAGGCAAAGCAGGAAGTCGCAGATTAGCAGAACAAAACCAGAACAAGTTCTTGTGTGCAGCCCAAGTGTTATCGATGTTGCACTCCAGTAAGTGTGCTCTGTGTTTAGCCGTGTGTGTGTGTGTCTCTCATTCCGACTCACACTCACCACTAGCAAGACTGATCAGCTAAATAGTTAGAGCGATGAACTCTTCACCTGTACCAATCGCTCCACTGATAATTATGTTTTACTTGGCAATTCTTTGCTATAATTAATCTTGCAGCAGTTAATAAGTTTGTTACTAATTCTCCAATATTCCATCTCCATTGTTCTCTATCAAATATTAACAATAATGTGATTCCAGGAGTTACTTCAATATTTAAACTCAATGTTTTACTGCTTTCTTTTAAAAACTCTTTCCAACATTTCATTATAAATTCACATTCCCACCACTCGTGGAAATATGTACCCACTCCCCAACCACATCTCCAACATAAATTGGAATGTTTACTATCTATCGGATTCAATTTTGCCAGGCTTAGGTACCATTTCCATACTAGCTTATAATTTTACCCCCTTCTAGTGCTGCTTGATCTTGTTTCTATCTTCCAGGGTATTAGATATTCCACACAGCTCTGGGTCATCGGCAGATCTGATAACCATTCCCTGCACTTCCTCATCCAAGTAATTAATGCAAATATTGAAGAGCGCTGGCCCAGGACTGAATCCGGAGGTACTCCACTTGATACCTCTCCCCAGGTGCCCTTGTTGGATAGTCTTTGAGTCCAGTTCTGTAGCCAACTGTGGATCTACCTGATCCTTGTTCCATCCAGCCTAGATTTTGCTAGCTTGCTAATCAGGATTTCACTGGGCACTTTGTCAAAATATGCAGCACAGTTTCCACTGTGTTACAAGTGCAACCTTATGGGAATTGACACATATTATGTGCAGCCCAATGCATGGAACTATTCCCAAGCTGGAAAAAACTCTTCTTTCAGTGTTAATTGTTACACAGCTTTTAAGCCAAGCATTGAACCTGTATTTAAAAACAGGGCATTTTACCCCACTGGCAAGGTCAAAGGAAAAGAAGAATCAAGGATATTGGTAGGCGGGTGGAGGAGGGCAGGGGGTGCTGACTTATGAGGGGAAAGTAATTAGTTCCCACAGGTTTCCTGATCACATCATTGTGGATACATTGAGGCACAGTTTGTCTCAGCACTGGAATAAATCAAGCCATTTAAAAAGCTGGGGCATTTTATTTTGGATGAGGGTAGAGGTGGAAATAGTTTAGTTTTTTTGAAATTACCGTATTTTTCGCTCTATAAGACACACCTGACCATAAGACACACCTAGTTTTTAGAGGAGGAAAACAAGAAAAAAATATTCTGAATCAAATGGTTTACTATTTAATCAACTATGACAGAATACAGTAATACCGTATTTCAACCTTGTAAAGTGAACAGCAGTCAACAGTGACATTAACAACCATCATCACTGTCATTAACAAAAGAGAGACTTTAAAGTTCGAGTACTCTTCTAGTTTTCATTGAACCCATAGAACTCATCATCACTAGAGTCAGAATTTATGAAGCTCTGTTGCTCACAATCACTGACATCACTTTCTTAGTCAGTAGTGGAATTACTGAAGGAATCCACAATCTACACCAGTTATACAAGAGCTGCTTCAGACAATTCAATAACAAATCTAAAAAAGCCAGTAATGTCCACGCTGCCCTACTAGTAAATAATAGAAAAAAACTTCTGACAAAAAATGAGATATTGTATGGTAAATCAAACACACAGCGGACTAAGTAACCTTTGAAGAATAAACTTCATACATGAAGGTAATGCTGTTCAAATATCCACTGATCCTAAAAAAAATGTGTCTGATCAACTAACAGATAACTGATCCATGGAAAGCTTCCTGATAATCACAGGCACATTCCCCATCACTTCCCCGTGGGCTTCATTAAAAGATGGGTTGCCATTTGAAAACATACACCGACCTGTGATTAACAGCTCTCACCTGTGCCGGAGGAGGGGGGAGAAACAGGGCGCCCCGAGCGTGTGCCGGCCAGGTGGTGCCACGTGGTGCAGGCGGCCAGCAGCATCCCGGGCGTCGGGCACTCACACATTCGCTCTATAAGACGCACAGACATTTTCCCTTACTTTTGAGCGGGGGGAAGTGCATCTTATAGAGCGAAAAATACGGTAGTTCTAAGCTTGAGAAGGGAAATCCCCCCCACAACAAAGGAACAAAAATTAAGTCAAAGGAATTGGGTTAATGGACAGTTGGACCTAGACTTCATCAGCTCCCAAGTTATTCATGCCCAATTTGTCCAATGATTTCAGTAGGTCTGTTCTAAGCATGAACAATCGTTAACCTTTCCAATCAAAGAACACAAGACACACAGGCCAATTAACTAAAATATATCTTGCTGACCAACAGGAGTTTACAGGAGCTGAGCAGGACTGTCAAGGACTGGGTACTTTAGAGAGTCCTTCGCAGGATTACCAGTGTTTGGAGATAAGTTGACCAGCACATGACAATAAAATCTAGTTTGAATCAACTACCAAAGACCATCTAAAGTAGTGGTTCGTGCACACAAATCTTAAGCAGAATTCTTAGGGATAATTATTTTGTTGCATGTAGCAGAGGCTGATCTTCGAGCACACATCCTCCAGTAGAGATCAGCTGTGAAAGCCTTCTTAATATCTTAAAGGCTCAAGAAGCCTGAGAAAAAAATCCACTTGTAGGTTTAAAGCAATTATGCCTTGCAGCTAAGCCCTAGACAAATACCTCTAAAGCAGAAAATCTGATACCAGGAACAATGGTGGGGGAGCTGCCAGTATAATTTCATATAAGATATTTAAAGGGATTTCAGAAGAATGTATTTCCACTTTGCAGCTTGGCAACTTGCTACTTTTCTCCCTCAAATTTCTGTTAATGGGTTGGATTCAGACATAGCTATACTTAGAATAGGCCTATTGATTGGCATCAATAAGAGTTTTATTATTTGCTGATTTAATTGACGTCAGTGGGTCTGCAACAAACATTACTACATTTGGATCCGACCTCAAGTCTTTTGTTTTGCATATTTCAGCAAGATAAGTGGGATTAAACAAATTGCATACTAACTATAAAATGACAATTCTTAATTTTGTTAATTTTCTCCCTCACTCTGAATTGAATCAAAATTTTCTAAGTACCATGATCAGAGAGTAGAACTAGGAGAAATAATGTGATCTTTGTGCATTAGAACCATGGAAGGTGCCTATAATGAAAGCTTGCTACTGTGAAGAAGCTTATATACTGTATATTATTTATTTTACATTTTAGAGTCTTCCCCCTGAACTTCAACTGAGAAAGGATCCCAGAGTGGTGTACAGATATCAGTAATAAGACAGTAATATGCTTGCCACCATTCATCCAGTTGTCAAATTTCTCATGCATATTTTTGTTATGTAACACAAATTGGGAATAAATTCAAAAGCATCAGTAACATAACTTTGTTATGATCAGTGAAGCAAGAGAAATAAATGAACTGGTTTTACTAAACTCTTCTGCCTGAATATTAAACAAGGAACAGAGGTCAGGACCAAGAGGGGGAAAATGAAAAAAAAATAAGGGATATGTTAGAAGCCTTGCCTACGATATTGGAATTAGGGAGAAATTTGGCAGAGACTTTGGCTACTGCCCAAATGCTCTCAGACTTCACTAAAACATGCGGTGACAAAAAAAGCAATGCCCTTTCAAGTTATACAGCCTAGATTTCTCTCTAGAATTAATCCGAAGGCACCCTTGTAAGGAAGAGAGAAAAAGTAACGATAAGTGGCATTATCCTTGTTTTTATTTAATTTCTAAATTGTCCCACAGCCGAAGGTCTCTGGGCAGTTTACAACAGTCCATAAGAGAGACAATAAAAATATCATAAAATCAGGGGGGAAACATCAGCACATTTAAAACAGCTAATAATAGACAACAAAGAAAATAATGACTCTGCAAACCATGTGCGCTTCGCCTCAATCCCCTGAGTGGACAAGTCCTGAAAGGCCTCAGAGAAGAGGACCGTCAGAGTCATCTTGCCCTGCATATTAGCAAAACTGGAGAATAGTGTTACATGATACATTAAATATAGCATGGTCAAAAAACTGAAAATGTTTTGACTGTTGCAATGTGGAAGATTGGCTTTTCATAGGAGAAAGTAAACGTTGCAGAAACCCTTTTGTTTCATGGAATTTACAGACGCAATAGCTATGGCTTTCCAGCAGAGAGGAGGAGAAAGAATGTGTATTGTTTCTGTTTGTTTTGTGATCCAAGCATACAAAAAGGTCAACAGCAACTTTCCCCAGAAGGGATGGAAACTAAGTGACAAAAATGTCTTTCAGAAACAAATTAACTATAAGTGGAAACTGTATTACACACAGCTTCTTTTTAATGGGGATAATAACAATGGGAAAATATAGGTATAAAGTGAACAGAATTTTTGAGAAAATTGTTAGAGATTAGAAGAATCTGCAATGAATTTTAACTAAGTTCTTAAAAATGACTAAGTAGAAAGAATAGCAATTGTTGACATAGCAATTTTTAAAATATTTGATATTCTACGTAACATTTGTTTGAGAACTTTTGGTGTTTCTCTGTAATTTTACTTATATTCTTATTTTCTTTCTTCCCTTTCTTCTTTTTAAACTATACTGTTACTAAAATAAAAAACTAAAAAAAGAATAAAATGACTGTCTTAGGAATCACTTTTTATATTACTGTTGTGATCAAATATTTCTTTTCTTCCTTAGAAACAATATTGCCAAGCTCTTGTTTTGAAAAACTGATGTAGAAAGAGAATAAGCGGAGGAAAATACACAGAAAAGGACATTTATTGCTTGAGGAAGGCATTTGTCCTTACTAAGTTGGCAACGATTGTAGTAGTTGATATATAATAGCACCAAAGCTCTGAGCAGCTCGGAGCACCAAAGCTGAATTCATTGTCTGGGGATAATTGCATCATTGCTTTTCAGGGCAGAAATCCTCACCAAAGGATCGATTAGGCGAAGGAATCCATCCCTTGCTCCTGGTGCTCACTGCACCTGCTGTTAACTGGGTCAATGTCCTCATGTTTTCTTATCTCTGTCCTGTGGAAATTAGGTAAACACTTCATGGATGTTCCATGTTTTGAACAGCCACTTCCTTATATAACGAGCCAGACAGCAGACTGCCTGCAGAGGTTGCTGCTGACAGCTCTTTACATATAAGATCCCCGTTCCAAAGGTGCATTCTCTGAATTAGAGAACCGGCCGTAATCAGTGCCTGGCCTTTGAAGAATAACAGGCTCTTTCACAGGCCCAGAGAGACCTCTCCGTCCAGGCCATCCAATAATTTTAAGCTGCTTGGAAAGGAGTCTTTGATAGGAGACAAGGAGGAAGTGCAAATCTTACCTGGGATATATTGGAGCACAGACCAAAGGAAGTGAGCCACATTCCTAAGCAGGAGGCCGATGAACGAAAGGGTGTAGGAAAGCATCTGCGTGATGGGAAGCCCAAACAGAGGCAGCGAACCTGCCCGAACTGTCGGTGGCAAAGATGGCACAGTGAATCTGGCACTGATGGGAACGCAGAGCAGGGCTGGCTGAACACTTCCCTTCAGAATAAAAGCCTGGCTCAGATTCATCTGCCTCAGCAGCTGGGATGAAGCTGCACAGTCCTGGCAGGAGCAGCAATGCCAGCTCCTTGTGCAATGCCAGTCCACAGTGTTCCCTTCCTACCATGGCTCACTTTCTCTTAGCAGGAGGAAGCTGAGCATTCAGAATAATTTTAGAGTGGTGCATAATTGCTCAAAATCTTCTAATGAGATTTAAGACCAGTTAGTTATTTTAAATAAAAAAATATTTATTGTGAGTTGTCTCAAAATATTCCAATGGTCACCCTGTGACACGTCATCAGGAAGAGGGGTTTACTTTCCAGTCATTTTTCCATCAGCATGTTTAAATGGACAAGTAGTCCAGTGCAGACACTAGGTTCCCATCTCTTACTAGCCAACAGGAAGCAACGTTTTAAAAATTGGAACCAGTCTGGATTGAGAGGGGCAAGGATGTAAACTGGGAGAGGGGCAGCACTCCGGCCTCCTGCAGATTTCCCTAGAAGGAATTTGCCCCATTCCAGGGCCGCCAGGGCCAAAGAGCACTGGCAGGTCCCATGCAGCGTGCCCAGATGACTTTCCCTCTTCCATGTGTAGCAGCAGCCGCCGCAAGCAGGATGGGCACATCACGGAGCCCGCGTGGGCTCAGCGTGGCTCATCAAGTAAGGCTCCTTCTTGCGGCAAACTGAGGGCCACCAATAAACGCAACTGCCTTCCTTCCCTGCAACATGTCAGGTGCTGCCTGACCCACCTAAGCAGAGCTTGTATAATTGGCCAGGGAAAGCCTATCACATTTCAGGCGACCCAGCTTTGCTTGTGATCCTGCAGTCCTTAACAGCCATCATTAGGCAATGATGATTCACAAAGGTATGGCAAGGGCTGCCTCTGTGAAAGCCAATGCTGCGATAACTCGTCTATGAGGTGTTCTTGCTGCAGTGGATTGATAATGGCTATGCTGTGCATTCCAACACTTTCAGCCATAATTTCTTATAGAAAGAAAAATCCAGGACAGCAGCGAACAAGCTGCTCTCATTCATCCCTGACAGAAAGTCAAGGATAATCCTGACATGCCCACAATGAGGAAACACTATTCAAGTCGGGAACACAAAAGAGAAGGTGACCAAACGCAAGCACTCTCTAAATGAGGGGTTTCTGTAGCAGACAAACTATGGTTTGTTTTCGCAGTCCCTGGGTTGCTTGTTCCCCTCCTCTGTTGTTCACTGCTCCCTGCGTCCCTACAGCCTTTGTGGCATGGTAGTAATGGCACGTACGGTGGGTCTTTCTTTATTATTACTCTTGGTCACCACCTCTATAGCCTTAAAAAAACAAGTCATGAACAGTCCCACAATTCTCAGTTCACCCACTATTTACAACCTAACAACAAATCATGTTGTTTCAGCACAACTGGGTCAACACAACAAAACAATGTATGAGTCAGCAGCAACCCCCAGTTCAACAACAACTCATACTCAACCCATATTCATCCTTTTTGGTAGTGTGCAAAACCAGACAAGCCATGATTCTCAGCCCAGAAGGAACAAGCTCTCTTTCTGGCTTGTTCGTAATAAGCAAAATAACATTTGTTAGCACAAGAGGGTTCATCTATCAAAACCCATGGGTTCAATAAACCATCAGTTAACTTTATGTACAGACCAGATCTGTAACTGCTAATATCTGTAACAGGACTGAGATGCCTCATCAGAAACTGTAGCAATCTGCTGGCTGTGGCATTTTAAGCCATTTGACAGCTGTTTCTGGTCTATTTAGAAAAGGTGCAGGTTAAACAATAGGATGGAACTGATTAAAGGGAAAATAAATTACCCACTAAACTCTACTGATCAGACGGGGCAGCTTTAAGGTCAATTAATTTTCCATACAAACCTCACCCATTAAAACAGGAAAGCAGATTATGGAAGGAAAAGTGGCAGGTCCTTCAGGAAATATATTTCTCAGTTATAATGAAAAATGGATTTTAAATTGAGCTGACAGATTGAGGTAATCAATGCTCATTTAATAATTGGCTAAGCATTGCATAAAATATTTTTCCTCATTTGTAGAGACCAATAAGAGAGTATGATTTTATTTGGGAACAAGTAGGTCAGGCAAACACTATGCACAAGCACAAAAATATATTTAAAAAAACCCCTTTTGTTTCCTCACTATTTTATTTTCAATTGCGGAATCTCCCTCAGATTACAAAATAAAATACACAGCAAGAAAAATCAGCATTTTAAAACTATTTAGGTACAAACAGCTTTTTAGTTTTAAATGTGGTTTCAAACAATGTGGAGCTCAAATCATCCCAGGGGAAACACTATTGAGTGTTGTGTTTGCATGTTTTCTCTTGAAATGAGGCAAAGAGCGTAATTTGGTCTGTGCCCACATACAGAAACATCAGTCAAAATGAGTCATTTTCAAGAGAAATTTGGAATCAAATTGTGTAATGTTCATAACTTTTTTTTCACTGAACATTCAAGTTTAAGGAAAGCATACCAGAATTCTCTCCATTCTGCCCTTCTGAAATACCACGTTATCACCAGTCAGAGACAAATCCACAACCAAACTTGGAAAAAAAAAGGCAAGAGGCTTCCCACAGAAAGTCAACCCCAGATAACAGCCTTAAAATAAATAAATAAATAAATAAATAAATAAATAAATAAATAAATAAATAAGCAAAACCCTAATTACTATTTCATCATAGCTACTGGTGCTCTGTAGATAAGAGCAATTTTCAAAACACTTTGAAAAGCATTTGGCTGTTTTGAATCAGTACAAGAACACGACAGACAAAAGGATGGTGTGGTCTCTCTTAGTATTTGGTGCTGAGTATGCATGCTGCTGCACAGATTTCAGGTAGATTTGCTAGACAGCTCATTTTCACATTGAAGGGGGGCTGCAATTACTGCAAACCTGTGCCTTAGATTCTCCCTTTTCAACTTCAAGTGATGTTCTATAGAAGCAGCTTCTTTCAGGATTTCTTGAAGTTCCTCTACATACGACACATCCATTGCTGCTCTCTCACTTTATGTACAAAAAATAAAGAACACCTATAGTTAACATGGAGGTCCATAGATCTTTAATTTCTACTGGGTTTTGCTGATACCTACTCATTCCAACAATAAGGCATTGAGCTGTTAAAAAGCAAACAGAGCAATCTATTTTCTCCATGCTGATCTCCAGCATTATGTGTTTTAAAAGATTACCACCTCAAGTAGAGATAATCTTAGTGCCTATATAGAATATGATTCCTTATAATATCATAGTAGAGTAAGACTGGAGCAAAGAAAACCCTCCAATTCTGCTCTGTTCTATATATACTGCATACTATGACAGTAGTAATTATTTTAGTCTTGCAGTTCCTGTATAATGAGATATACTGCAACTAAAAATATGCCCATGCACCTAGTGGAGAATTGGAACACAGCTGGCCAAAAAATTCAGTTCCTAAAACTGCACTGCTAGCTATATTATAAATCCCAAATTACAGCAGTTTTTCTGGCTAAAGAATTTTCTAACAATGCAAGAAGCAAATAGTTCATCCATGTTGCTCTTTAACAAACAAAAGCGACATAAATGCAATTTTGAAAATATTAAATTTAGTTGAGGATATTTGAGAGAACATTTAAGTTCTTCAAATAAAATAGACGTTTACTTGCCTTAACATATGAGCATATTTTGATAACAGACCATTGATTTCTTTGCTGGCATCTGTTAAAATAAATATGGGTTTTCATTACAATGCAGCTGTATGGGTTAACTGTAAGTGACAGATAAGAATGGTTTGTACTCTTTTTAAAGCATCACCATTTAAAACCTTTTCCAGGGCTTCAGTTTTGTGCTGAGACTGGAAGCTTTCAGAATGAGATGTATCTGTTTTTTCCAAAGGAGACAATTGCAGATTTTCTGAAACGTCATTCTACCAATGGAAAACAAACAGCAAAACATTGGAATAGATATTTTATCTTGTAGATCTATGCACAAAGTTTTTGCATCTGCACACACACACACACACACACACACACGTGCATATGTATACACCACATAGGCTTTCAAAACAGCAGCAACGATCAAAACTGACATGTCAATCGCTGTGATTTTAAAACTAAAACACTAGCTTGCTAAAACTTCTCACCTTTGCTTCCTTCTTACGTTTACTTCTATTTTCATCAGGCTTCATTGGATTACTTGTCATGGTTACCTCAAAAAACTCAACGTTATATTTTAGAAACAAGATTTGTTTTCCTGTTAGGGCACTGCAAAATAAAGGCATATTGAGAAAATAGGAACTCTTCACTCCCCAAAATTGAGACAGAAGCTTTAGGAAAAGGTGACAAAATAGCCCTATCAGAGGAACCGAGAAATGAATTGAAACACGACCATGAATCCCTTTATTTGAGTTATCCCCAAGCACCATTCAAGTCACTAATGATTATTCCATTCCTAATAGCCCCTTAATAGATTCTAGAATTCCACCAAGCTGGAAATGCTGTACTTTGAAACACGGACAAGTCCAAAATCAAAAAAATAGTGAACATCTATGCAAGGCAACACCGAAACAATCCTTATTTTGAAATAGGGTCAAACATGTGTATTTAGCCTAAACATACTGGCAGGGGAAGTGGTGAGAGCCAGGGTGGGGTAGTGGCTATAGGGGGGACTCAGGAGCCATGGGCGCTTGGCCACGAATCCAGGCCGTTGGGCCACTCTCTGACCCTCAGGCTACCCGCCTTCCTTGCAGGGCTTTGCAAGGATAGATCAGGGGGGCCAAGCCCCGCAAAGCCTCCTTGGACCCCTTTGCAAGGGTCAAGAAGCCAGGATGTCAGCGGAATGCAAGAGGGACCAGCCGGCCGACCTCCGTGGCAGCTTTTCTTTTACGCTTTATAGGAGCTATCCAGGGGGTCCATGCATTTGGAGGGTAGGATCCAGCACCTGAGTAGCTCCTGAGTAGCTCAGAAGAAAGGCTGCAGTGGAGGAGGAGCCCCATTCACACCGGAGCCCTCGTCTCCCCTGCAGATCTGCCCCACTCTTTGGCCAGCCGGCGGCCCCAGATATGCTTGCGAGGGGCTCTGCCCGCACCTGCTCGCTCGGGGCACGTGTGAAGGGGGAGCCGCGTCATGGGAACACTATGGCTGGGGGTGGGGGGATCCCCACGAGATGCCCCCCACTCTTTGGCCAGCCGGCGGCCCCGAACACACGCGTGGCACGGGAAAGGGGGCGCCGGGAGGGCTCTGCCCGCACCTGCTCGCTCGGGGCACGTGTGAAGGGGGAGCCGCGCGCGCTTCCTCCCCTCCTGTCCCCTCGGAGGAAGGCAAGCCGCGAGCGCAGGACGGGCCGCGGGGGGGGAGGGGCGGGCAAGGCCCCTCCCGCCCCTCCCCCACTCGGCCGCCAACGGCCGCCTCGTGCCCCGCCCTTCTGGCGGGGGGCCCACTGCGCAGGCGCCGGTTCAGCACCGCGGCCAGCGCCGGGAAGGCGGCCTCCCGCGCGGGGCGCCCCTCGGCCGGCGGGTCCGCTCCCGCAGCGCCCCTGTCCTCCTCCCGCCCGTCAGCCGCGATTCTCCTCCCCGCCTCTTCCGTTCCTGGCTTCTTGCAGACAAACCAGGACTCATGATTCAAACTCAGCTAAACACGAGCCAGTTGCTGAACAAGCCAACTCTGAATCAACCTGCTTTGCTAGGCATATTTTAAAAATACATTTCCAGATCGGTAAGTAGCAACAAGGCGGGAATTGGGGGAAGTGAAATTGACTGATGATGTATTCCTCTTCCTGGCCGTGTCTCCTTTAAGGGGCTCAAAAACAAAACACAAAACCCAACACAAAAAGCAAAAACAACCCCCCTCCCCGCAATGGTACCACGATGGCAGCATCTCTCAAGTCGTGAGTAATTCAGAGAAAGATAATTTTGCACGCTTTGATAACATGAACCTTTGGGAACATATGTCGGCCGGGTCAACAGCAAACATGCTGCAGCAAGCTTTGCGCCGGTCCTGTTGCTTCGTGCGTGCCATAAATGTTCTGAATGAGCAATGGTGCAATCTGACTCACTCTGCCCAGGCAGCTTGCCCGGCCCGGCAAGTTACATTACGCTGTGCACAAAGCAGGAGGCTGGTAGCCGCGGACATTTTGCAGCAAGCCGCAGCAGGGAAATACTCTTCTTTGAGCCAATGCTATGCTAGGAATTCATCAGTGTGCATAACACTATCAAAGGGCTTTGCCCTCCTCTGACTCCTGAAAGAATATTTACCTAATGACCAGGTTATCTCTGCAGGTGCAGGACCAACCTCTTGCAAGCAAATTGGGCCTTGGCATCCGCTGCTTGTGCATTTGAAAATAAAGGGTATATCCATATAGTAAGTTTATAGTATTTACAAACACATCTTAAGTGGCGCCGTCGTTATTTGCTTTTCGTTGCCAGGCCAAGACCTTTTTATTTAAACGGCATTTTAATTGTTGATTTAATTTATTGATTTTAACAACTTTGGCCAGGATGTCTCCAACTGCATTTTATTGTATTAATGATATTTATTTATTTGTAAGCTGCCCAAAAGGCTTAGGCGAATGGGGAGGCATATAAGTCCACTAAATAAATAAATAATAAATAAAGTGCCCAGGAAATATAGTCAGTGACACTGCCCCCTGGAGCTTCTTCCCACAAAGAGAAGTGGGAAAGATGGTTATTCACAGCAAACTTGTTCTTTAAGTGCCAGTCTTTATGCGGCCAAAGTGGCTCTATCCACACGAAAGATTGGTAGTACAAGTTAATTGTTGGTATCTATAACAAGAAAGGATGAGGACAGTAGACTCGGAAAGCTTCTGCATGTATATTGGTAAAGTGAGCATTTGCACCTGCATCTGAGTTGGGAATCCAGACCAGAAATTCAAAATACACTAACAGATTCGGCAACCTCACAATACAATTTCCAAGGCTCTGTCACGTGGTTACGATGAGGAAGCAACCATTTCCTATGCTGCAGACAGTTCTAGCATACAGTAAGCGATGCTTGTTAAGACGTGGATATGAATGCAGCATTTTAAATGAATCTGCAAACTTAATACTGTGGTAAAACAGTTCCCCTTGGCATTTTAAAGATGCTTTCAAATGGATTTTTAATAGTCTCCCTGCTGAATAGTTTGCCACATAACTAATCTGTGGATAAAGTGCCCTAGGAGCCAATGCCAATATAATTAGACTTATAAATACAAATACTAAAGGGAAATTAAATTTTCCAACAAGTGAGCAGAATATCTGGCAGGAACTGTTATTGTATATGCTGATCTGAATACACACAACTCATTCCCACACACTAATAATAACCATCATCATCATCTATGGAATTCCCTGGAAAGTCAGGAGGAATCTTAGAGACAAGAGTGTCATTGACCGAACCTGGCCCAGCTAGGAGTGAAGCCTCCTAGCTATAATTCAGCTACACCACAGTTTAAAAAGACAGAAGTGCATCTTGCCCTAGGCCACTGCAAAAGCATAACTAAAATATCAGTAAGCAGAGGGAGTGAATGGCAGGCAACCTTTTACGAGATGAGAAAAACATTCTAGTCTATAAACTCCTTTTTCGCATTCCACCACTGCCCGTAACAGGCAGGCTGATACTTCCTGCACACTGACAGGTGGCCGGGTGAACATCCACAAAACCAACTATTTCTGCTTCTTCCAGCTACTTCTTGTCAGAACATACACCTTTGAATACCATCCTGAGGCCAATAATATTCTCTTTCCTCCCAATGACACTTGCCATACTGAAACATAATCATAATGAAAACAATGATACGAAATAAATTATCTGCCTAACCTATTTATAGGAAATAAATGCTGATGTTACTATGCAAGCTGGACAGATTCCCTCCAAGCATATATTTGAGATGCCCAGAGAAAGCGTGCATGCTCAACTTTCTGAAAGTACAAGTAAAGGACCCAACGGCTTTCTTGGCCTCTTCCATCTTGACCATTCTATGCGTGTTTTGATAGAACAAATTCCTACAGTTTCCAAATTCCCACTGGCTATCAAACTCTGGTTTTGCCCAAAAGGAGGAAAAAGGATGTGTATGCTAATAGGCAGCTTTTAAACAAATCTAATTTTTTAACCATGTGAAGCCTTGGTGGGGGCAGTACATGCACAGACTTGTTTTTCCTCATGAAATTGAAAGGAGTTTTGGAACTTTAGGAAGTATGACTCTTCACAGCAAACTCTACTGCTCAGAGAACAGCTATCATTAAGCTTAATATTAAACTGTATTCACAACCATGCCAACTATTTTCCTATTCTAGGAAGCATTTATGGATTAAGGAAGCTTTTACTGGCTAAAGTTTAACTACATTTATATTGCCTGTCTTGGTCTAAGTTAGCACCCCAAAGATGTTAAATAAAGAATTATAAGCATTTAAAAATGCTGGTAAAGCTGGGAATACTTCATGTGCACGTAAGGGCAAAGGCAGATACATGTTTTTTAACCGGTTAAGAGCAAATGGAAAATAATTAATGCTAGAAGAATTAAATGTCAACATTCAATGGACTTCTCCAGTGCAGTTCTGTCTTTAGGTTGCTGAATCTGCATAGACATTAAACAAATTCAGTCAGATATGCAGTCTGAACATGGAAACACCTGTGCAGGGGAAAGGAAGGATCCACCGAAGACTAAACCATCCTGAAAAGCTTCATAGATTCATGGATCCAGGTTTGCCAACTTCTGGAGGAGGTTTTCTGGTCCAAGAATCTGATTGCCAAGCAAGTACCAGCTCCATCACTTCTCTTTCAAGAGATGAGCCCCTGGTGCTTTCGGGCTGAGGAAGAGGAGGAGGAACAGGGTGCCCTTGAACTGGTCTCCCAGTTGATGACAAGGTGCCAAACACTGCCTCTGGGCTGGGCGCGTAGCTGGGCTCACTGGGGTTTGATGCCTGCGGGGCCAAGGTGGCCGACGACAAACCGGGAGCGCGGGGAGGCGCCTCAGGTCGCTTGGAGGCGGTCGACTGGGCATCCAACCGGGCGCCCGCCCTGGACGGCCAGCGACAGCCCCGCAGAGCCGCGGGGGGGGGGGGTCTTCTCCAGACCTGCCTGGGTATTTCAGAGGCTGAATCTGGGACTTCCAGCGGGCAAGGTTAGTGGGGCAACCCCGCTGCTGCTTCTCTGGAACGCAGCCGAACACCCTCCAACTGCTCCGTGCGGGCAGAAGGGAAGAGCAGGCCTGCTTCCTGGCCTCTTGCCAGTTCCCGGTTCGTGAGAGCGGGGGGGCCGGGGAGCTGCGCCTCGCCCCTCGCGTCCGGCCACCGCCGCGCGGAAGGCGCCTTCGGGCGCGCCCCGGCAGCCGCGGCGCGAGCAGGACGGAGCCGGGCCGCCGGGGCCAGCAGCCGTGGGCAGCAGGGGCGCCCCGCGGGGGCGGGACGCACGGGAGGCGCATCTGCAGCGCCGCCCCTGCCAGACGCCGCTCCTGCCCAGGCACGCCGCCCGCGCCGGCTTCGCGCAGTCTTGGCTGGCGCTCGGCCGGGTCGCGTACCTCCTCGCTCGGGTCGGCGCTGCGGTGGCACTCGGAGGCAGGTAGGCAGGCGGCACGGCGCGGCGCGGCGCTCCCGGCGGGCGGGAAGGGGCCCCTGCGCGGGCGGGCGGGCGGCGTCGGCGCGCAGCGGTGGCCCCGGCGGCCGGCTCACCCGAGCAGCGGCAGGTGCCTCCAGCCGCGCAGAACCGGGCGGCCCGCTCCCTTCTGCCGATCGTTCCTGGGCATCCGCGGCTCGTCGTTCTGCCGAGGCAGAACGAGGCAGGGGAAGGAAAGGAGGACCCCTTCCTACAGAGACCTGCGCAACAGGTGCACAGCGGTGCCCCGACTTAGCCCCAGATGCTTCGGAGCGCTACAGGCTCAACTCCATTAAACACCAAGGGAAGACCCTGCCACTCGCAGCAAATTAGTCACAGCCTGCAATAGATTGTGTATATCACCTTTGTGGGCCATGCACACCAGTAAATTCCGACAGATGTCAATGCAAAACTTCTACGCAGTTTGTGCCAGAAAAGAGGGAAGTTATGGATTGCTTAAGAAACACACAGCCAGCAAATCCTTGCCATCTCCCTTTCACGCTCACATGTGCCGCTGGAAGAAAATAGTTCTCACAACAGAAGTACTGACTTATGCCCACCAACTGTGACACATGTGCTGTTGCCCAAGAACCCACATATCTGGGAAAGCCCTGGTGCGGGTAGACTTGCGGCATGATGAATAAGTTTCGTAATCGCGAATGCTTGACACGGAAAGCTTTCCGTAATTTCCCTTCAGGGGGACATGACCCACAGGACTAGAAATCAGAACGTATTTTTATCGGAGCCCAGGAAATTCTTGTCATCTTTCCACTGATCTGCTTTAGCTCTCTTCTTATTAAATAGCCGAGAGTCTGCAGTCTTGGAACTCGGCTAAATCCTAAAAATACTGCTATTTACCCAAGTGAACTACACGGAAAGGAGCAGAAGCGGTTTAACCAAGCCCGGCCTCCCACAGATTCGCTGCTGATCCACAGCTTAGACTTCTGCCACAGACAGGAAAGAGGTGCAAAGGAAGCAGCACCCTCGAGCTTGGGTTGCAAACTACCCCCCCTCCCCACCTTCATTGCTTGCCTGATGTTAAGTTTGTATCCTTCCAGGTAAAGCCTCATGAGCAACATTTCCACATATCACCATTACTATTAGAAGCACAAAAGCAGGTCTAGCAAAAGAGTTAGAGCAAGTCTAACTACAAAATGAGGCCATGTGCATCGATATTGGCTCTAATTCACCGCTGTAGCATTCCACCCTCTGAAATTCATGGTGAAATGGAGGTGGCACTCCATCCGGCAGTCACTTCTACTCGTTGCTGTCGGCTGCATCCCACCGTCTCGGCTGAGTTCTGAACTGGAATTCCACCACCAGATACCCACTAAAACCACACCTGTTATTTTGTTGTCCTGTTATTTTGAGCTGCTAATTTTCACTTTAAGAAACTCTGTTCTCTCTCCAAGATCTTTCAAAGGCGAGCATTGCAATAGGTACATTTATTGAAATACAATTTACTTATTAACATTTGAAATTACTGGAATGGGGAAAGTGTCTTCTTATGCATCAATGCCTTTCTGCTAATTCCAGCTGTCCTGCTTCTGTACAGCAGCCTTTCCCACAACCTGGTACTCACCAGATGTTTTGGACTTCAAGTCCCATTAGGTCCAGCCAGGCAGGAATTCTGGGAGTTGTAGTTCAAAGCAGCCTAAAGGCACCAGTTTGGGGAATGCTGCCGTACCACATCCCCACTGGTTCTGGCACGGGTGATGAGTGTGGGCAAGGAAATACCCTGTATCTTGGCCAACTCTGGAGAGAGGTTACCTTGTCTAACATGCCGTTTCCACCCACTTTCCTAGACAGCAAAGATGACTGATGATAAAGTTTGCATGATTCCAGCACGTTTTGAAAATGGCCAGATCTTCTTTTGGGAAGGTAATGGTTGTGGGCTTGTTGAACTGGATTGTGCCTTACGTCGTCATTTTGGGGACACTCTGCCAGGTGACTCCCAACTCCTCCTGCTTCCAGGCACTGAGCGCAAGAGCCACTCTTACCTGGCTACAGGAATTTGAATGTTTGACTTAGCACTGAGCACACCCTGTGCCTAAGAATGCAATCCTATGCACATTCTGGGCCATTGTGTTTTAAATGGAGGAATTTGAAATATTTTTCATAAATTCATAGCAATCAACAAGTGTAGGCACTTTTAACTCTGAGGCGGATTGGAAATAGTTTAGCCAGACAAAACACCTTACGAAGGCTACTGAATTTGTTACGTTATTATGTTCTGAATGTTGATAGACCTCTTATTTTATTTCATATGTGTTTTTATCTTTATATGTGTATTTTGTGTTTTATCTTTATATGTGTATTTTGTGTTTTATCTTTATATGTGTATTTTGTGTTTTCATCTTTATAGTAAGCCACCCTGAAACTATGGTAGTAGGCAGCATATAAATGAAAGCATAAATTAAATAAATTTAAATGAAAATAAGAACACAGGAGCATGGAACTTTGGCTATCGGGCAGTACAGAAATAAAGCAAAAGAAAATATAGCTATAATAAAAGTGCCCACCTGGATCAGACCTAGATTCCAGCCAGGGGAGCCTTCTGCTCATGAAGTAGCTGACCATCTGCTCAAAGGGTCCCACCAGCAGGACATGCGTGAGACGGCGCCCTCTCGCTGCGTTTGCATGCCACTGATGCACAGGGGCACACTAACTAATACTTAAGACAGCCTCTAGCAATCAGGGTCATAGCCACTGCTAATCTCCTCCCACAGGTATTTCCGCATCCCCTTTGAAAGCCATCTAGACTGGTAGCCATCACAACTTTCCATCACAAACGTGCTACTTTCTCTGCACCACATATTTTCAGACACCCCTTTCATGTCTCACCTCACTGAACTGCGTGACGTAGGCTCTCTTCAGATAACTGGGGACATAACAAAGAGACAGGAGAAAAGACTGCCAGTTGCCACCAGCAAGTGATTAAGGAACTGTTCTCCATAGCGCAGGGAAACTCGGTCAATCGCTGTGGCTATTCCTTGCACCAGAAAAATGGCCACAGCTTAGTGGCAGAGCTCACTCACACATAAGTGCCACGTTCAGTATCTGGCAGTTCTCATTCAAAGCTTTTGGGTGGCAGAAGTGCAAACGATGGGACACCGCAGGCTCACATAAACAAAACTATCTTGTGTATACTGTCTCACTATACCATGAATGAGGAAGTTTCGTTTTTGTTTTTTGTCTGGCTGAGCCCTTTGGTCTAGCGTCCTGGCTCCAAGGATGAGAAAGTGTCCTCTTCTCACGCTCAGAGTCAGGAGCACTAGACCCCCCCCTTTTTTTTTTTTTACAAAGTAAAAGTAAACAAAGGGGTAATCAGTGTCTGTTATTGACACCATCTGGCTCCGTTAAGAGTTCCCTGCCATCACCAATAACATGAAAATGATACACTCTTGGATAGATATGTTCAAAACTCCTTGTGGATCAGAGGTGATATTAGAATTTGTAGGGAGGGTAAGCTAGAAACCTTCATTTGATGTATCCATATACTTTAGTGGATGCTGGCTAAAAAACACAGGCTATGTTGCACAAAACTGGCCAGCACTTTGGCATATGTTTGCAGGAGATCCTAGTCTGGGAGCCACAAAATTTCTTTTCTATTTCTAATCCCATGGGTGACAGAAAGAGCACTAAAATGGATTCTCACTCACTTGGGAGATTAAGCTAGCCAGCAAAGGACCCCTTGTCTGGATGTGGAATTCTAACATATTTCTCTTCTCTCGCCCTCTCTGCATTGTCTGGTTGGAGCAAAGATGACACAGGTAGGCATAAAATTGTGCCTTGATTTAATCCTTCCTGTCAAATTGGAACTGTTTAGTTTTTGCAGCATTAAATTTTTCAGTCAAAACTACCTTCACAGGGTATTTTATGATCGGATCAGTAAAGCTCTCTGCAAATTTTGTGGAAAGGCAGTTCTTTCCGACAGTATATTATGCCATTTTTTCCACTGTCCACTTTGTCTGTTGTTTCAACAAGGTTTAGGTAGATAAGATCATGTACTTCCTCATGCCTAACTAAATGCCATGGCAATGGCATGAAATGATGAACTTAATTAACTTTCAGTAAATAAAATCATATAGGCCAGATTTGTCTATCAATGGGAGATAGAATACCACCACTGAAATGCAAAACACAGACAAAAATAAATAAAACACTTCAAGAGATGGAATATTGCTGAGACAGCCACATTAGCCTCTTCTGACATAATTATGTCAGTATATCATACAACACCCCCCCCCAAAAAAAATTAATCGGACTGGGAACAAGCATTGTGACTTGTAGCTCCATCTGTGCTCACTTAGCCAACCTTGGCATTTCACTCACCTTTCCGAGAAATTGTGGTTTACCCTGAAATGACCCAGGATATGAAACCAGAACCAGATTCTAGTTTCATATCCTGATTGGCAAGCAAGGTTTCTAGTTTAAATGTAATGGAAATTTAGCTTGGGGAACGGAAAAATGTTCTATTAAGGTGTGCAAAAGCATGGGACAAAACACACACAGGTGCAACAAGATTGAAAACCTGGCTCATGCCAAGTCTAACAAAATGTGACTTGAAGTTATTGGGATTTAAAACCGTATATTCGGATCAGCCTGAGTTCCAGGTGGATTTAAACTCTATTCATAACACAGCCAACTTTTGTAAGCACACAGAGACGATTATAAATTGCTGCTCCCAAGTGCTTAAGTGGTGAAAACGGGGGCGGGGGACCTAGGTCTGCCAGACAGATTCAAGCGTGAAATTGCTTGGACATGTTCATTCTGCCACTCATACAATTCAAAGGGCAGGAAATGGTTCCATTCAGCCTGCCCATGAGTTGGTTGGTTGGGTTTGTTTTTTTAATAGAAATGTGCCCCTGCTTGTGTGTCATATGTTTACATTCTGGAAAAAAAAATCTACGACCTGCCTTCTGTCTGTTGAAAGATTTGGAAAGTGACAGCTGGAGAAAATCTGGAAAGTGTGAGAAGACCCAGATCTTGAGAAACAAGCAGAACCTCGTCCTCATAGCGAAGCCAGATGACGACGATAAAGCCATATTTGAGTCTATGACCATCGAAGAAATGTCATCGTGTACAGTATCTGTTCCACACCCATCTCAACTCTGCAGAAATATTACCCATCCCAACAAATTTCCGCACATTTCATTCATTTGGGAAATGTATTTGGAACACGATGGCCGTGGATTGCCGTAATTTAATACATTCCTGTATCACCCAGTATTTGTACTGATGACTGTGCTAGAAAGGAATTTGGGGAGATTCATTCCCAACCGATCTGAAGGGGCTGGATTTGCAACCATCTAACACAGCTTTTTCCAAAAAGTGAGTGGGAGGTTTGCAAATCGAGTCACTGGGGGACAGACAAAAGGCAAGATGTTTAAACAGTGAGAATTTCTCAGGAAATAACTTGGGGAGTATGGAGCAGCTTAGTAAAGGAACAAAGTGCTGTGAGTTGTGAAACCCCTTTTATGCAGAATTTCAAGGCAGCAAAATAAGGAAGTGAAGGCATCTGGCTACTCCACAGAGTATCCTGAACTTTTATAGCAAAGGATTAGAAACAGTAAAAAGCAAGCCATCATAGGATTCTCGTTTAGATACAAGCATTCATACATCCAGTTCCCACACTCTCCTTTGCCAAAATGCAAACGGTCATCTGCCAGCTTGAGAAGCAAGGTGCATTGAGGCAGGCAGCTGCGGCCGCCCCCACCAATTCCATCTGAATCCACCCACCTCGGGCAAAGCACCCACCCATGCTTTCTAGTTCTGGCCACTGCTTGTGAAGCCTGTTCTCTAACCACATGAAGGCCACTTCATCTCTGCTGCTGGTCAAATGTGTTATAGAAGTTCTGATGCAAGGGGTACTTCGTGCTTTGATTCTTTGCGATTTCTTGGCTCAGACACTCAACACCCCTCTGGCCGGAGTGACTACCTCCAGCATCCGCACAGCTGGAGGTAGGCCTGGGCAGCTGCAACCACAGATCAGAGGACAAGTCTGCCCCTCTGTTTTTCCTGTGGAGGCCATGCACCCTTCAGGCCAGGGGGTGTTTTCCTGGCTTTTGCAGAGGGCTCCCCACATTCTAAAAGGGTTCCTTACCAATAGCGAGAGTTTAAAGTGAAAATGTGCTGGCATTGTTCCCACCCTGATTTGTTCCAAACTACCGTTGGGACATCACTCCCGAGAGCGTCTCCAAAGTCGATTGTGACCCTCGTGCTGAAAGAGGCCCCCACCGCTGCCGAGGGGATGGGGACATGCCACTGATAATTGGCAAACATCCTCTAGGGAAGTCAGGCGGGCTTGGCACCCAAGATGCGGGAGGCAAAAGGAAGGCTGACAACTTATCTTTTGTATGCAGACCCTGGGATCAAATTCGACATCCACAGTTACCAAGATACGAAGCCAAAAGGATTGCCAGTGGCCTTCACCATCCAATGGCACCAAAAAACTTACTACATGTGTGTTGAGAAAAGAGGCGGCAACCTGAATGTGCAATTTAAGGTAAACGAAGTTTTGAAGCTCCTGACCCTTCAGGGGAGGATGGTACAGGTCAACCATATAGACCTAAAATCTGCAATGACATGTGAATTCTAGCACTTAGTTTAATTGTGCCATATTCAGATTCTATCCCTGTGTGCTTACAGTGGGTAAGGGACCTTGGATGCTTTTGCAATAGTCCAGTAAAAAAACAAAAAACCCCCCCAAACCCTAGATCAATATTAAATTGCCCTACTTGTCTCCATAATACACATTGAGTTAGTCAAATTTAACCAGAGTAGAACAGCCTCCCGCAAACTAGAGCCCTACAGATATTAGACTACAACTCCCATCATCCCCAAGCAGCACGGCTTTTGTATTATAGTCTAGCACCATCTTATAGAAAGCACCATCTTGGGGAAATAGCAATTAGCATAAGTTCAACTGATTTCAGTGGATCTACTCAAAGTTCTTGCTAAATCTGGATGCCTCCCACCCCACCATAAACTGATTTAGCCGTCACGTCAAACTATGATTTATGTTAACCCTCATTTAGGCTCCATGAGTTGCGTGGTGCTTCTCTTCCCCGGCCTTTCCTGAAAAAACCTGGCAGCTGCCCTCAGCATCCGCCTGTGAAGAGGGAGCCATGTCCCGAGCCAGTCTCCATACCATACCAACCTGGCTTGCCCAGACTGTAGTTTGTTTCTCAAGCCAGGTTTCCGATCTGGCTTCAGCGACCACTCGAACGCACGGCTTGTCAGATGCCATCTGTTCAGACAGCAATGCAAACCACTGTGCGGCACTACAGTCAAAGATCTCAGTGCATACAACAGACGATGACCAACACGGTCCAAAGCAATGGCAGACTTTTGCTACCTGCTGGACCAAGTCCACACCTTCAGCCTGCAGCACGGTGGAGCTTTCTGGCAAGTCACTGTTACGGCCGTGGCACAAGCAAGCACAGAGCATTTCCACCTGGGTGGGGACCAAGAGACTGTCACCACCGCTTGGCCCACAACTGGCTTTACTGACCGAAATCAAGAGCAGGTAGCACAGTGCCCCAAACACTCTCCTTGATGCTCACCAAGGCGCCCACCTGCCCCAACTTTTATTTAAGTAGTAGCTTCATATTTCTAACTGCCAGCTGGGCTTGCCTCACAGTGAAGGCAAAATCTCTAGTTGTGGCCACCTTAAATTCCCACGAATGCTTCTGGGCAGTTTATCCGTCATTTACGGCCAGCCATGCCCATGCGTGGCAGCCCCGTTCAACCAAAACACCACCTTTTCACACATTCCCCAAAGTGCCTGTGGGGCAGAATGTCACCTACCTCAGAGAGAGATGCTGATTTAATTCATACGTTAAAATGCCTTCCTAACTACTTAATCAGACTGGCTGCTTACAAGAGCCATGCAATCGGGCTGCAAGGAGACACGGTTAGGCTCCGGCTGAAATGCTCTGCAGCCTGTTCCAAAATTTCTCCCATTTCTATTCCCTTTTTAGCTTCAGCGATCCAAGTTGTATTTCTTTCCATTTCAGGAAGGAGATGTTCCAAATAACATTGAAGGAACCACCAGCAATGTAATCTTCATCAAAACCCCGTTTTCTGAGGGTGATGAGCAATACTACATGTTCGAGACTGCACTGGAACAAGGCTACTTCCTTGCTTTTGAAAAAGATAAAGGAAGATTGATTGTAAAGAGGCGGGAAGCTGTGGATCAGGTGGATGAATCCATAAAGCTACACCACTCCCCATTTCCTGAACATATGCACCTGGACACAAGCGATCAATTCTAGCAAAACCAGTAATAATGGAATTTTAAAATCCCACCTGCTCAAGTGAAACTAAGCAGATACAAAATTACAGAACAGTTTTGTATGATCATATCTTTCCTATTTTCTGTGTGGCTATACATGTGGATGCTGTATATAATTTGAGCAAATAGAGTTCTGAATTGAGTACTGTGAAAGACCATTTTCTTTCAGCGCTTTGAGGAAAGAGTCTAGCAACAAGTACTGGATATCGCAAAACTCTTTTTAAAATTCCTTCTATCTTTCCATTCTAAGAGTTTACTCTTCCTTCTTGTTGCATCCAGGTACAGCTTCCTTCCCCGCCCCCCAACCACACTTGGCCAATATGAGCAAATACAGAAGCGATCATTTACGAAATCAGATCTCCTGCCTATTTAGTTCTGCTTCATCTGTTCTCCAAGATATCATCTCCCTTCCTAGCCCAATTTTACTGGAGACAGAGGGTGGACAGAAAGTCCAGGGCTCAAAACACTATCCACCGTGTTCAGCACCAAGTACAGTGTCTACGAGAGAAATCTCCACAGGCACCCTCAAACACACATACAACTGGAAATTCATCAGCTGGGTGGAAGTGTTTTCTTTCTATAACAGCAGATATATTTCTAGTAACTCAAACACATCTGCTCCTCATCAAGAAACAGCGAGAGAGAATGCGATTGTGTCACAGCCGAGAAAAGAAAACAGTTTCCCGGCACAGCGTGCCTCAATCTTGCCACTAAAAATATCCCAACTATTGTTGTAAAAGTAGAGACATACAGCAGCATGCAAAAAACCACAGTCCATTTCAGCAGAAACACCAACAATGGATTTCTTCTTGAGAAACATCAGCCCAGCAAAAGTGAGATTGTGGAAATTCTTGCTCTGCAGCAGATGAACACACTCGCTTTGCTAGCTCTGTCTGGCGAATAAGCGGGGTTTTTTTAAACCAGTGGTGACAACCGTCTGGCTCTCCAGATATTGCTGGGCTCTAACCTCGTCATGTCCAGCCAGCAGTCACTGGAGAGGAGTCCAGCATCATCTGAAGGATCACATGTTGTCCACCCCAAGTTCAAGTTATCCAGTAAAAAAGAAACACCTCAGGAACCACTGACTTTAATCATTTGTTTGAAGGTCAGTTTATCCACCTTTTTAAAACGTGCGTTTTAAAAGGTGCGTTTTTAAACATGTTAGAAGTGTTCAAAACTTAGAACTTCTGCACTGGCACCCACAAAAATAAAATTAGACTCACAACACTTTTCCAACATCACAGTAAAAAATGCAGCAAGAAGGGAAATTCAGCTATAGGTTGAGTATTAGGCAAATTTAAAAACCAATGAAGTCAAAAGAGAATGCCATGTTTAAGTAGTGCTTGATAAAAATCCAGTGCAAGCAAAGCATTCTATAAAAAGCTTGGCTCCTGGTATAGACTCCTCTAAATCTGATTTTTTAAAGCAAGTTTCTAGTCCTTATGATCAAGGAGCTGCATGAGATAACAGAGGCTGGGAATGCAGTCTAGAGCATCGTGGTGTTTTAAGCATTACCACAGGGAAGCCCCAGTTCATACAGAACTCAGCCGAGAGCACCAGAGCGGCAGGATCTGGACGAACGGTTGGTGGGAAGAGGCTCTGCGACCTGAGTGGGTACTTGTCCTTGAGGCTGTTGCACCTGAAACAGATCTTGAGACAAAAATCCCATTATCTGTGCAAGAACAGGATCAGATTTAACCCACATGCATTTTTAGGTGTTATGTAAAGAGACGGTTTTGTCCCTCATTTCCACACTGATGACCCCAGATGTCTGAAAATGTGCAGCAGACAGATAAGAAGAAACCTCAGCCACATATTCTAACTTATGCTTCTAACACAGCAGAAGAGCTTGCTTGGCAGACAGGTTGTGGGGTGCAGACCAAAAAGAGGGTAGGTGCTGAATTGTCCCAGCTAGGCTCTGTCAGCTTGTCCGATTTGCAGCACTCAGAAAATGACTCGGCTGACACTGGAAGATGCAGCTGCCCTGTTCATTTCCAGGCTCAGCTGAGGGTGTTACTTGCTTGAAATAGTTTAAACCAATTTTTTTAAACTCTATTATATCAACACACTGGAACCAAAAGATCCTGAAAGGAATAGAGCAGCTCTTAGCACCCAATCCCAGCAATCAGCTACAATACTACTTGATTGCCCTTCCAAGGAAGGAAGTTAACAGCCCTGTTTGCTCTGAGTGAGAGTGACAGAGAGATAGATGTTTTTAAAAGTTCACAACAGAGACAGCTGAAAGGGTGAGAAATGGATTGTGCAAACAATTCTGGGTTCGGTAAATTCTTTATTGTACATACATTAAAGAAAAGTCTTCCCTTTTGCTCTGCGACTGAGTACTGCCATGAGATGCTCGACACACGATTCACCAACTGCAATATTAGCACCGAAAGTCTATTCATGCTGCACTGGTTTAACCGAAGCTGCCATTTGAGAGGGAAAGGTTAGCGACACACAACCCTAAGATCACTGTTTTCCTTCAGGTGATGCCGGAGTCTCCTCTGCATGCCTGCCCTCAGTTCTAACCTGTTCTACGCCCCATTTTCATTCTGGCAAGACATCCAGGTTTTGCTGAACGGCTGACCTGGGTTTGCACGCCCCCTTCCTCAAGCTGTTCTCTCGGTGGCCATCTCTCCCTCCTCTGCTGGCTAGGGTGCAATCCTATGGGCCATGCCTTTGATCTTGCAAACCCCTGCCTGACCGTTAACCTGCAGCACAACCAGACATGCTTCCGAGATCCCAAGAGCACAACCAGACGGCAGAGAGATCCCACGACTCTGCCAAGCAACCAGGTTCGGGAAGCACGTCTCTGATGGTCAGCAAGCCTCATGAACATCCTCCTGCCCAGATTTTGCCGAGTGGCTGGAGCTGCCGACCTGTGTGCTGCATGGGACCCGCTGCAGCTGTCTCTCCCTCCTTTACGACTCAGGGCGCAGTCCTCAAAACTTAGGTCCAGCATCCCATGCAAAGCAGAGAAGCCGCACAGGGGATCCCCACCTCCCAATCCTTCTGCCTTGCATTTTTGCTAGATGGGCAAAGAAATCCCTGTATGGAGAGGGAGGGAAGAAGACTGGAGAGGAGTCAAGGCAGCTTGTGGCCTGGCCTCTCCAATCTCCTCCCCTCCCCACACACTGAAACGCCCCCTTTCCCCCCTCTGAGGTCATATTTCCGACCTTAGATAGGTAGCTGGCAGAGTTCTTTTCCGGTCAGCTATGAAGGGGCAGAAAAAGGGGGTGGAGTGCCAGTTCCTAGCTCCACAGCTGGAGCTGGGAACCCCAGGTATCCTATGGCCCCTCAGACGCTACCCAGGGGCCACAGGATCATTCATGTCATAGTAATACAGTGAAGCAGAGGCAGCAGTGGACATTCATGATGGTTTGCCGGTGGGCCGTGTCATGTCTCAGAGGCTCCACAGCATGGCCACGGCTCTACAGATGCCCACATCATGGTAGTTGAAGTAGCACAGGCCAGCAAAGGTGATCGCTGACAGCAGGTAGAGGCCGGTGCTGGCGAGTCTGACAGGTGTCTCTCCATGAACGTAGTCAGTTACAACCTGCCCGAGGCCCCTGCAAGGAAGAAAACACGATGAAGGAGGCAAGAAGGTTCAGGCATCTGAGCTCCACCAATTTCCAAATGTTTCTAGGTGATCTCTGCAAGAAAGGAACTCTGGTTGATCCCGAAATTCATCAAATTCACCCTCTGGTGAATTTTCACCCTGCATCACGGCGGACCCATTTCTCCAGAAAGCATTCCTAATCCTAACAGTGAGCACAGTTCGGGTCACGGAGGACAGCAGACACCCAGAAGCAGTTGCTTTCACGAGCACATTTCACTGCTTGTCAAAGAACTGGCCATATGTGCATTTAGGTCAAGCGGCACTGGCCCTTCCATAGCCACCAAGAAGAGCCAAAGGCTTAGAGGCCCTGGAACCCAGGCACCGACCTCAAACGTGGGCAGCCCACTCCAGACGCAGCGCTTGCTTCCTACAACCAAGCTAGGAGGCCGTTGTTGGCAAGGAGGCCTCTAAACCAATGCCAATGGAAGCAGGGGGATGGGATGCTTCTGAAAGCTGGTGCGCTGGCTCCATTTCTGGAGGGAAAGGGCACCGCTTCCCTGAATAAAGTGAGCGAGTGCGACCCAATCGCAGTTTAATGGCTCTGCCTTACCAGGTGGGGGGATGTCACTGGGGCAGGAGGCAACTGGCCAATGTGAACCTCATGTCCAACCAGGCCCCTAATGATTGACCTGAGCTCGAGCATCAGCTGCTGCTTAATGCCAGATCAGCAGATTTCTTCCCATGCAGCTGGGCTGGGAGGAAAAACCGAGCACTGGTACTGCCCTTCCGCTTCCTCTAAACCTTTTTCTGGCTGACAGAGCCGACCACAGAGCCCCTGCACGGTCTAGAAATGACTCAGCACAGAACATGTCCAGGCATGGTCAGGACTCCCCAGCATTCTACATCCAAGGCTGGCTCTGGCCCCAGGATGTCGCTAATGCAGACACGACAGGAACGCTGGGGGGCCGGAGCGGTCACTCCGTGCAGCCTCCTGCGCTCCCAGCCTTGGCCCAGTGGATGCGCAGCATTCACACGTTCTCCTGTTCTAAAAAGCTGGAATGCAGCAAACTGGTTCACATAACAGAATAACCAACGATGGGTGACTAGCTCTCTTCTTGCAGGGTGGCTTATTTTTCAGCGACAAGCCACTCCGAAAGCCCACAGCTGCTTCTAGCAGTCCAGTCTTCCAAGGAACTGGACTTAGCCCTTGAACGGGGAGACCTCTGACACCTTTGATCTCTATGAAGAGGTCCTCCCAAGCCTCCACTGGCCAGCCTGAATGGTTTTTGAGAGCTGCCCATTCCCCAAAGAAACAGCTCATTCGGAAAAATTTTGGCCAGCCAACAAATGGATGCTCTTCTGCTGGGCAGCCACATCTGGGCTTTGTCCTAGCTGCACAAACACATATAACTGTAAGATGCTTTGATGAGAAAGTATTCATTTTAGTTATTTAATTACAGGCTTCCTTTTATTTTAAAACCAAATGACCATTCCTGAATTACTCTTTTGCTGGTTCACAAAATATTATTATTATTAATTATTAAAACCTTTCTATGCCGCCCCTTGCCGAGGCCTCGGGGCGGCTTACAACATCAAAAATATATGTGCTCTATCGGAAACCAGAAACTCCTTCCTTTGCCCAGGCTGAGCTGAAGCCATTTTTTAATGGAGTTGAAAGGCAGTTCTGGGAAAGGGACTTAACTTCCTCAGGATGTGTTACAGCCAGGGCTCTCACCTGTCATGTATATAAAATAGCTTAATGATACAGGAGGCAATAAACTGGTTCTGAAGAATGCAACAGTTTTGGAGCCTGTCTTACTCCAAAGGTCTTTGGTTTTCACACTCTGTGCTGAGTTTTATACTGTAAGCTCATTGGGGCAGGGACTTGTCTTGTTATACTTTGTAAAGCACTATGTCTGGTAAGAGAACAGTAACTGTTTTGAAATTCTGATGCCATTCTTCACCCACAAAAGTACCACCACTAGGCCAACCATGGGCTGTTCCAACTGTCCACATCCCTAGAAGAATTTCACTTGACCTGCTTCCCCGTGCACATAAGTAGTGATGCTGAGGGCTGAACCCAGGTCTCCTTGCATGGAAAGGCAGGGGCTCCACCACTGAGCTAAGGTGCCTCCCCCTTGATGTGACCTAAAGACAAAGACTGCGCTGAAAAGCCATCTTAGTACATCTTTCTTTCTTAAACCAGGTAGGGGAGTGGGGGAACCTCACACATTTCAAATGCGAATGTGTCCGCTGCCAGATGGAAGGGAAGCCATGCACCCAGAAGTTCACACACTAGAAAGCGTTCCCGTTTCAAAAGGCAAGGTTGCCATGACCCATCAAGTTCCCTTTAGAAACTGTGTGGTGTTTCCCTACAAGCATACCATGCTGATCAACAGGACCCAAGCAAGTAAGCCTAGGAAAGGATTAGTCATCCTGAATATCTCTAATTTTGTTCTGCCTTCAGGAGGGAGAGTCCCCTACTCTGACAGGGGTGATGCAAGAACAGTACCAGTTATCCACTGAGAAAGGCCAGGAAATTATACCACAGCAAGATTAGGATCTCTCAGAATACCAGAAACCAGAAAGGGAATGAAGCATATGGCATTGGTAAAGAGCTTACAGGATCCTGGATCATTACAAGCAAACCCAAACTCCCCAGAGTGGCATGCTTCTTCCTACAGACTGTTGTCCTGCCACGTCACAGGGCTGGCTCATATGCAACAAATGCTCATTTCCAGAGAGGTGGCCAATTTGGCTTCAGCAAAGATGACCCAGCGTCATGCCACCAGAGTATAAATAGTCTGGCATGCCGCACCTGGTGCCTAGGTGTGCTGGACTGGCCCTGTGGACTGGGAGTGACAGTGCTGCAGCCCAATGTACCTGGAAGGCACCCGGCTGGTGAAGATGGGCTTACTGCTTTTGCTAGCGCTGGACTGCCACCAGCTTGGTTGAGCAGCTGGAGGGAACTTGCGGGGAACAGCTGTTCCATGCCAGTGTGCAAAGGGGTTGCGGGCGTGAGCTCGACAGCACCTTCTTTGGGTCAGATTCCCCAGCCACATGGTCCTTCCCGTCTTTTTCCAGTCTCAGCCTTAAATTAGCCAGACTGATACGAGATCACTGGCCTACCTTAAGAGGCAGTCATAGCTAAATTCTGAAATAAGGCATGGGGTTGCTTGAAAAGTGCCACACATTTGCTAAATATTATGTCTTCTATAAAGAAGTTTTAAACCCACGGCTGAAAGGAGGCCCCCAAGCCTTGCTGAGCTCTACAGCCTGCAGAAATTTGGCCAAGGAAGCCACACGACTCACCTGCTGCCATCCACTCCACCAGTTTCTCTCACACGGCAAGCTAGCAAATGCCCGTGCCTTTCCTGCATGGGAAAGATGCCCTGATCTTCCCACTGCTGAGCAAGAGACAGTCAAAAGGAAATTCCAGAGAGCAAAAAAATCCCCTCTCCCAGGACGGCTATCCCACTAGCAACTTCCCCTAGAACAAGTAAGTCTCAGTGGAATGTGACAAAGGAAAAGCGGGACACTCCCTTGGCCAGCCTGACTGCAAAATCAACAATATGCAATATGAATGAAACACCCGTGTTCTGTGCCGAGAACATGCTGAGCCTGGACAAAATACCCACACTATGCACAACTGGTGAGTACTCTACCCATGAACAGACACTCACAGCAGGACCCTGATGAGAGGAAAAGGTAAGACAGGTAAGATAAGAAACTGGCTGCGCCCCAAGACACCACTGCACACACACTGCTGACCCGTCTCTGGCTGATGAACCCCTGGATTCTAGGAAAAGCAACCGCACCACACTAGACCCCACAAGCCTGAGGCCTGTCCACACCTGCCCAGGACATGCAGGCCACATTTGCAATGGAAATCCCAAATGCCCGTGCCTTAAAATGCTGTCCCCTTTGTTCTGCTGCATCACCTCTAACCAGCGAGAAGGTCCACCACCCTCTAACTTCCAGCATCAAGTATTTCCAGGTTGACTATTGGTTTATTAAACTGATTTACCTCCCCACCTGCAAGGCAGAAATCCTTCCAAGGTGACACAGCAGAAAGCAGCAGGAGCGAGATGCAACAGACTCAGGAGGGCCCTTCCCATGGGGCATTTGAGGGTAACAGCCTGGGCTGAAGGGAGCCCTGCCTCCATCTCTGGGATGGCCAACTTCCTGCCCAACACTACATGCCGTCCTCGTATGGTATCGATTCAAGGCAAAGAGAAGACACATCCCTCTGATGGAAAGGTTTCAAGAGGTTACCTGCCTGCAGCTTTCTCCAACCTGGTGCTTTCCAGGTGTGTCGGTCTGCCACCTCACTGCCCAATTTTCAGCATGGCCAGTGGCTCCACAGCTCACCTGCACTCACCCACCTGCCTAGGCAGGCCTGCTCTAGCGAGAACACCACAACTGCAGTTTCTCCAGTAGCTTGTGAAAACCAGAAGAGGCATTTCCAGCCTTAAACCAGACCAAAGGAGAACTGGGTGGCTATTCAGGTGTGAGGACAAGTGACCTAAAACGCAAGCCTACCTATCTAGCCCAAGCGAAGACCCATTCTGTTGACACCTGGGCAGACAAGGGCAGCATCACAAATGCTTTTCTGTATCTCCAGCTGAGTGCTCATTTTTACAGAGGGAAAGAGGAATGCTGCAAACGGACCCTCCCCAGATCCAGCCCAAGGGATTACCATTCAGTATTCCGATCGATTTAAAGCGGGGGCAAAGTGTGGCCCCTCAAAGTCGTTGGACTCCACCCCTCAGCAACCCCAGCTGACATGGCCTCAGCTTCACGTTGCCTTACGAGGAAAGCAGCTGTCCAAGCTCCCAAGGCTCCTTGTGGATGAACAGCTTGGGAAATTGGCACAATGTCTTGCCTGTAATTTATATATTTTCCTGACAGTGCTGAACCCCTGCTCATGGCAAAGGCACATGAATGTAATCAAGTGTCTCATTTGTTTGCTCCGTTATCTGAAAAACCGGAGCAAAGATCATTCCAACGTGCACTTAACATGGGAGTGCCTTTTAGGACTGATCAGACACTACGGCTGCTCCAGAATGTTGCATTGCAAATGCTAATAAGGACCCCATACATGAAGCAATGATTTCACGAGTGGGTAAGTAGTTTCCAGACCCAGTCAAAATGCAGCTATTGATCTCCAAAGTCTTAAACAATCTGGGATCAGGCAACCTGAAATACAACCTATTCAAAAAGATATCTGTCTGAATCATCATGGAAAGGTTCTGTTCCAAGCTCTCTTGCCTTCTGAAGTATGGAGCTCAGTTGAGTCACCAGGACAAAGTCTTCTCCATGGTGCCCTGTTCAGGAGATGATGTTGCCAGGAAAGCTTGGGGGACTTCTACTCTTTGCTCCCTTTTAGAGGAAGTTTTTTTAAGGCCTTTAAAGATGATGGGGAGGGTGGTTAGTGGTTGCTTGCACTATGCTAGGATATCACCATCTATAAAGTTGTAATATTTATATTATTTTGTTGCTTAGTTTTAAAAAAAATGCAGTATTTTGCAGTGTAAAGATTTAATTTTAGCCTTTCTGGATATCTGGTAATCAGGCAGAAAGACAGCATATAAATGATTTTTAAATAAATAGATCTACAAATATATGCAGGGGAAACTGGGTATTTTTAAGTGCCAAGCACCCTCTAGTGTTAAGCTAAAGAAATGGCATGGAAAAGGTGGCAAGGGCACAAGAGCAAGGGCCAGCCAGAAGCAAGACTCGCGCTCTTCCTCCCACACAGCCGCCTCGGAGAGCAGCAGTCCTATGCACAGTCGTCATGACTAGTAGTAGCCACTGCCAGCGCTGCCTCCACAGATGTGCAGCAGTGTCCTGCTTTTTGGGACGCAGCTGATTTTGCTTCTTTGGACTTCCTGGGAAGACCACTGTCAAATTGCTCGCCCCTCTCTCTATAGGCGTATCTTGGCAGTTCTTATAACAACATGCAAATGCTTGCTGCTTTAACTCGAAGGACTTGAGAAGGTGTAACTGTAAATAAAAATTAGTACATAAGAAAAGCCATGCTGGATCACCACCATGGGCCCATCCAGTCCACACAGTGACAAACCAGCTGCATCCCTCAGGACAGGTACAAGACCTTGGCCCAAGTCCCTCCGCAAACAGCGCAGGTAAGCAAGCGCGCTCTGCTAGAGGCGGCAGCAGCCAGCCAGCAAGGCTGGTGTTTATTGGATTTGTTTGAAAGCAGTCTGTTAGGATCGTGTGCTCTGGCAGCCGCTGATTGTACACAACTGCAAAGTGGTGCGAGGACACAAACAGATTACAGTGAACTCTGGATAACTGGCATAAAAAACAGTTGCTAAGAGGAACTGGATGGTATCCAAACAGGAAATGCTGAAATACAGCCTTATCTCTAGGGCTAAGCTTTATCTGAGCAATAAACTGGTGTCAGACAATGTTTCCCAGGACAAACGTTTACTGAGTAGTTTCTGTTTATCAGTTAAAGAACAAGTATTGTTTAAGTTACACACCTTAAAAAGGATGATGTATGCCAATCTAGAAAGTAGTAGTTTTGGATTCATAAGTAAATTGTAAGGAGCATTGATCTCAAGAATCAATCTTTTCTATCCTAAAAGGTGCATGTATAAGGGTTTTGTTTTGGTTTTTTTTTTTTTTTTTTGTTATGCTCTACTTTCCAGGAATATTTAGTAAGATTCAGGCACTATCCTATGCACAATCTTATGCATATTGACACACAGACATGCACACGGTCTGACATGATTGCTTGAGCAAGCTAGACACTGTAAGCCTTTTCCTTTGGTCTAAACACATATAGGATAGTGCCTTAAGACTGTGAACCCCAATGTATGGCGAAGATTATTTATCTGGTAATTTCTACACAAAGAAGTCTAACTATGTGCTGGTTTTGAAACCGCAAAGCTTCTTTTATCAGAAGCTCACCTGGCCTGCCTATTTTTCGGCTGAACAGCCTACTCAGAATAGATTTGGAAAGTCAGTACTAAGAACAAGATTTTTTTAAGCTCTTAGAACTAAAATCTAAGAAGCAAAAATATTTAGCAAATTCTAGTTCCTCTTAAGATCTAAGGATCTTTAACAAAGCTTCATTTTAAACCAACGTGTTTATTTTATGCACATTACATTTTGATGTGATGTTACAAATCTATTTCTAATAAAACAAAATATTTTATAATAAAAACTAAAACTAAATCCACATTGAACCAAGTTTGGTTTATGCTTTATTTGAAGCTGCCAATCAGCTATAGTTAACTGGCAGCCAAAGGGCTCCTAAATACTAAAAAGACAGTCCAAAAACACTCAGCAAAGACTCAGTCCACAATAGTGATCATCAATATACGTTGTGGTAGCTAATGCCATACTTGTCTATCCTGAATCTCCCATCCTTTAAATTCACTGCATGACCCCATATTCTAACACAATGAAGGGGGAAAAGGTGGGCTTCTGAGCTGAGTAGAAGAGGCAACAGGCAGCAGGCCCGGCTGGTTGAAGCTCAGTGCTAACGCGCCTCCTTGGCCCAGGGCAGGTGCCAGCTTCCGTCCCTGGCAGCACCTCCAGGCAGAGTTCAGGAAGCATCTGACCTGAAACCCTGGAGCCCTTTGCTGCCAAGTTGGTGCTGACAGTACAGGGCTGGACAGACCCAGTGGGGCCAGCTTCCCATGCTACTTTTCTCCTGACTTACCAGTGACCGTGCAGTGTGAGGACTGCAGCCAGCGAGTAGTCCATGGCTGGTCCGGGGTACAGGTAAGCAGCGGGCAAGAGCCCGAGGAGGAGGACACTGACTGCTCGCTCCGCTGTCCAATGCAGAGATGCAGCGCTGGAGCCAGCTACGGAAAGGAGAACGTTTGTTAGAACCTAGGTTGGCTTCTGCAGCTTCCACGTCACCATAACCTCCACTATGGGAAATACGGAGCCTGATCAATTACACTGACTCACAATTCATGTGTACCTATTATCATGAATAAATATGACACATCTGGTCTAATGGAGGAACGCAATCAGATATTGGAATGCCCTATTCAGGGGAAGCACTGTTGCTTTAGCATCCGTATGAAAAATTTTAGGGGATCTCTGTTTTGTCCTAGCCAACAAATTAAACATTGCTACTTAAACACACAGACATAGACATGGATTTTTGACTTGTCTTTATAGAGGCACAGGTATAAGGGACACATCCAGATTTATACTGTTACATTGATATTTACGCTCAAAAAATTCAATCTGGTGCTAGAGAACTGGGAATCAACTTCACTTTTAACCGCCTGAAGTTTGTAAACGTATGAAATACTGAGGCATGACAGAAGACCCTCTGCCCCTCCAAAGGGCTTCCCAAAACACCACACTGTGAGCTATACCCAGGGTCAAATTCACTAAGCGAAACCTCTAACAGAAGGGTATTTAACCAAGGTGACTCGCTGCCCCAGGGCTTGGGCTACGCAAATGGGTGGGAAGAGAGAATACAGGACATTTTGCACCAGAAAAGCAGCCAGATACCTCTAGGACTCCTGAAAGGAACAGAGAATTAACCCACTGGCCTCCAGCACCAGGAACCTAGGGAGACACAGGGCTACCACCTCAGATTTACTTCCTTACATGATTATATACTGCTCACACCTAAACAGTTGTGTTGAGTGGGGAGAATAGACAGAGGCAATTCTAATCTTCTAGCCCTTTGGGGATGATATAGAAATTATCCATATATCATGTCTGTGCAGAAGTGTCCAAGAGTACCGGGAGGGTAACAGAAGCCTCCTCTTCCCTCACCCACCTTCACCAAATTAAAAGCCCAAATTATTCACATGAATTAATTTATGCAATTTCTGTTATCATTTGCATGCATTATTCTGAACCCAAAAGCGTGTTTGCATACCTTGCGCACTTGTTTTGGAGCTGGAGCAAGTTGGTGCCAGAAATGAACGTACAGGGAAGAGAGGGTGTCTTGGCAGAGGAACGTGACTGGAGCTCAGAAAGGAGGGGCAGGCAGCCTTGGGAGGGGGAGGACACAAACTTGGCCCCCTGAACATCAAAGCGATGTGCATGTGCCCATACACATCTCCACAGCCATGAGGGCTAGAAACTTGCTTTTTTTAAAAAAATGAAATGAAACGACAAAACCAATTTTTCGCCTAAGTCAAATCACCAGCTTTGGGCTAGAATTCTGCATACATCCAAATACAGAAAATTAACAGCTCTGAGGATGCAACAAAGAGTGGGGAGGGGAATATACCACAACTAAAATATACAGAACTCAAAAAGAAAGGAACAGTACATACACACACTACAAAGGATACCAACTTAGCCCAGAACAGAGGATGCAAATTAACTGAATGTGGAAATCCCAAGCACGTACAGTAGGACTATTTTTATTAAGACACATATCACATAGTGGATGTGATTTAAATGGGAAACCTAATATCATTTCTAGAAAGCCTTTACTTAAGACAACTTAGTCGAATTGCCGAGAACACTGCATCAGACTCCACAGAAGGAGCAAAGCAAACCCATGAGCCTAGGAAGTCCATTAAATTTTGTGAACAAGGCTAATGTAAATCTTTCATCACAACTGGAAGTCAAAAGTCCACCTCTATGTCCCACCCCAAACAGGCTAGAAACACCAAGGTTTGCCACAGCCAAAATTTTAGGAGGGCACCCAAGGAAGCAGCCCTGCCGACAGGACATCCCCAAAGTGTTCTTCTTCTCAACCCAAAGAAGCCGGTCCCCCCCTTGGCAGCTCCCCAGGGCATGACTGGCTGAGGACTGGACATACAACCGGAGGGATTCAATTCCAGGCCCTACGTTTGTCCACCGCACCATCTGAGTGCAGAATAAAGGGATGCAAATTAAGCAAAGTACGCATGCTGAACTTTGTGCACGTCATTTGTAACGCAACAAAATACACACACCTTGGATACATGTTGGTTTTAGAAATGTCAAGATTTGTTGGTGACAACTGAAAAGCAAGAATAAGGAAAGGACAGAAAGGGGCAGGGTTTGTTGGAGGGAACAGCATTCTCCTGGCAATGGGTAAGGGAATGCTGAGAAAAGGAACACGCATTACTCCCATTAAGCTGTTCTCAATTTCTGGCTTTTTTGGTGCGCCCCTCATATTGCCAGACTGCCCCCTGCAAGCACAAGGCCCATAAGCAGGACTATGACCTAGGAGCAGAAGAACGCACTTTGCTCTCACTGTGTCCCAGTCTTCTCCTAGCCAAGGTGAAAACAATTATTGCAATGCTAGTAGCAAACACATGGCAGAGACAAATGAAACAAACCAAACCAAACCAAACCAGCAGGAACCTGAGAAGGACTTACCTAAACTCCTGGGGGATGTATGAAATCTGCATGCCAAAGGACGGTGTTTTTCTGTGGTAGCAAAAGCAACTGCCGGCCTTGCCAGAAGAACCTTGCTCAGGAGAACTGTGGGTAGAACAGAGGCATTTTACACAAGGAAGATGCATGCTAACTCAGTACTCTATATGAATTAAAAAGTGCCAACAGACACATGTCACAAAGGGAAAGGACTTTGGAAAATAGGCTGTTAATAAGTAAGACACACTCTATAAACATTAACACAGTAAAGAGATGCCAGCTTGCCCTGCCATTGAACGAGAGAAGCTTCTCCTACAAACTTCAGGCACTGAGGGGCATCAAGGTATGAAGGAGATAAAGAAAAGTACTTTCTAAGGACCACTTGACATAGTGGAGAGGAGAGAGGTCCCAGGACTTCTACATTCAAGCAACCAGCATGCATGATTGACACAGCCCAGGTGTTATTGTGGATGGGGTGCAGGACAATAGGATTTAAGTAGACCACCTCCACGCCACACAATTTTGCAGGAATTATGGAAGTATTTCAGAACCATAGGCCATTACTTTTGTTCAGAGACATATGGTTGGTGTGCATAAGCATTTCTGTGAGAGAAAGAAAATGAATAATAGGCCTGTACACATCCAGTGTAAACACACTTATTTCCATGCACTGCAGTAATACTAAACTGCTCTCCTTTCAATCGCACAACCACTTTAATTATGGTAAATTGCAGGGCAGTGGCATATCTCAGGGTGACAGAGAACCCGACAGGCTATTGCATGTTTCACCAAGGCTGCAAGGATTCTCAACCTGCTAAATGTTCTGTGCTTTGAGGCGATCATGTTCATAAGCTGATGTATGTAATTAGAAGTAAATTTTCAAAAAGGTTAGGTGGTTTTAAACTGGGCTGTTAAGTGCCATGCTCTCACATCTCTGGGAAAGAGCAAGCTTAACCCATCGTTCAAAGATATACCAAATGAAAATATGTTTTACAAATAGCAGAGGGAGGTGCACAGAGAAAGGGCCATCAGCCTTTTTTCAAACCAACTCATTCAGAAAGCAGCAGGACATGCCCTGCCCCTTAACAGCTTCGCCTGCAAAGCTGTACACATGGAGAAATGTAGCCTCAAAAACAACCCATGATGATGGAAGAGCCCTACCCTACATGGAGAGAATGTCCCACCTCAAGCCTCCAAAAATATCACCTCCAAAAGAATAAAGCTGTTGCTCCATATGGTAAAGCAAGTGTTTAAAGCAGCAAGGTCTCTCAACTGAACCGAAGCGTGGGAGGAAAACCTGGAAGACAGCTGCCTGCCTGCAGGTGATACATCAAGGCTGAGCGATCATTAGGCAAAGTCAGGCAGTTGCCTGGGGAGCTAACATTGGTAACATGCAAAGACTGCACACCGTTTGCTAATTTACTACTACTGTTTTTGTTGCTAGGAGGAATAAAACCATGAGCTTGTAAATCTTTCCACGTCTACCAAAATGTATTATCTAGTATAGCTATATCTGACACCTTTTCCTGTCAAGGAGGCTTATGTAAATCGCTTCCTCCTGATCTACTTTTTCCTCACAATGACAACTACCCGGTGAAATAGGTTGGGCTGAAAGTCTGTGACTGGCCCAATGGATGAGTGGCGACTAGAGACCCTGACTCCCGAGTCCCAGTCCTGCACTCTTACACACTGGCTCATGAGCACCCTTGGAAATGATGTATTTAACTTTATGCAAATAGAAGAGGCTAGGTTTAAGAATCACGGTGGAGGAAAGAGAAACAAACTCACCACCCTCATTGCATGGTAAGTAAGGACACCTCTTAGCAGCTTCCACCCTCAATTGGGCTGGGGGCAGAAGGCGGCCATGTAAGCAAAACCACCGAAGCCGGGGGGGGGGGGTTACCAAAGACTACCCAAAGGAAAGAGCTGAGCACACACTGGGCATGCAAAAGGTCCCGGGTTCAATTGCTGCCAGCATCTCCAGGATA
Source organism: Varanus komodoensis (assembly GCF_004798865.1). NCBI lineage: Eukaryota > Metazoa > Chordata > Lepidosauria > Squamata > Varanidae > Varanus > Varanus komodoensis. Next base: position 2,180,551 of record NW_025336520.1, read on the forward strand.
AGGCGAGGAAGCCCCCTATCCACTTGCAATGCAACAGATGAGGCGGGGAAACGCGCAAGTGGGGAAGGCCGTTGCAGGCCGACCAGGACCAGGCGGGCCAGGGACCAAGCGCCGGCCCGAGGCCGGGCTTTCGAAGAGCCCGCGCCCAGAAACGCTGCACCGCACAAGGTGAAGACGGAGGAAGCAAGAGGGGGCGGCTCCGGGTCGCCACACTCGCGCTTCACGCCTGCTGTAGGGGCCGCGAGGAGGGGGGGGCCGCGCCTCCAGTCGGCGACGCGGACTCGCCCCCCCTCCGGGAACATCCCCGCGCACGGGGAAGGGGAAGGGGCGAAGGGCGCACGGGGCTGCCGGCCGGAGGGGGCAGGAGGCCGGGGCAGCCAGCCCCTCCTCCCCGGGGGCGGGACGGAGCCCCGCCGCCGCCCGGCAAGCGCGTCCCACCCGTCTCACCGGCGCTCCCGCCTCGGGGCCGGCCCAGCCCCGCCCGGAACAGCAGCAGCGCCGCAGCCATCTTGCCGCGTCTCCCCTCCGTCTGCCCCCGGCCCTCAAGGGCGCGAGGGCGACCCGGAAGCGGAAGTGCGCGGCGCGCCACGTGCCGGCGGCGCTTCCGGCCTGCGCGCGAGGACGCCCCCGCCCTGCCCTCCGGCGCGCCGACATGGAGGAGCTGCAGCGGGAGGCCGACGCGGCGGAGCTGCAGCGTCTGGTGGCGGCCGAGGAGCAGCGCGCCCGCCTCACGGCCCAGGTACCGGCGGCAGCGGCGCGGTGCCTCCGCGGGGGCCCAGCCAGGGCCGCCCCGGGCCAGCTTCCCTGCCGCTCCGCCCGGGCGGAGGCTCGGAGCCTGCCTTGGGAGGCGACCCTGGCATGCCCCGTGGAGCCCCTCGCCGCCGCCCTTGCTTTGGGAGGCGACCCTGGCATGGACAGCGCCCCCCCCCGCCGCCCCAGATTTGGCGGTGAGAGCATCCGAGCCGTGCAGAAGGGCCCCGTTGCCCACCATCCTGTTGCCACAACGGCCAGCCGACTGCCCGTGGGAAGCCCACCGGTGGGGCGGTGGGAGCGCCGTGGTAGCCTTGTTTCCTGCCGCCACTACTGGAAATAAGTAGCCATTGATAGCCTTTGTACGTAGTCTGGCCTTGTACCATTTTCCTCTCTTCTCCCCAGCGCACTATCTTGAGGGGCCTGCCCTGTGGTATGCCCTTCTTTAAGGCTGATCTCAAATTGTTCTTTCCATTGACCTACTCAAGGGATCTCCAACTATTAGCCTACCCAACATTAGTGATGGCCAAGACCTGTTCCTGATTACAGTTGATTGTATCTTTTCCAGGTTCACAATTTCATGGAAGTCTGCTGGGAAAAATGTGTCAACAAACCAGGCTCTAAGCTGGACTCCAGGACTGAAACCTGTCTGACCAACTGTGTCAATTGCTTCATAGACACAACACTGACGATCACCAATCGCTTTGCACAGATAGTTCAGAAAGGCAAGCACTGATGGTGGTACAGAGGCCTACTTCGGTTATGGACTTGGCAGTAACCCGTATTCTTTGGATTTGTTCCTGGTCATAAGTCCTACCTCAGTGTAGAAATGGCTAACCAGTCACTTAGGCAAGTCTAACTGCTCTTTCCTGTGTGGTATTGAACAGGGCCATGTAAAATTATCTCTTGCCTACATGCAAGCTAATAAAGAGTTGCTAAACAAATTGATTCTGTATTAGAAATTCTGGGTGTTTTGCATTCTTCCTGTAAGTCATTTGCTTTTTAAATTCAAAGTAAAAAACTTTGTTTTCAGGAAATTATTGCAAACTGCTGTTTACTTGAAGAGTTTGCGAACTTGCTACTGAAATGTCCCTTGATTTCAAAGCTTAGAAATTAAACATGCTGCCTATGTAATCCCTTCTTTGGGTAAAGAACCAAAAGCTAAATCCATTCAGGTGTGGCATTCCCATAGGCTGCAATTCCGTACCCTCTTACCTAGCAGTAAGCCTCAGTAAAAGCAGTGGGATTTACTTCTCAATAACCACATCTAGGATTGGGCTGCAAGTCTGTTTTAAAGTGACAATCCGGCACTGAAACCCATTTCTTTCCTAATCAGTACCAGTGAGCCTACTTGGCACATTTTTTTCCCTGCAAGCTACACATTCTGGCCTAATTGCGGTAGGCATTTGGAGAGTACTGGGAAAAAGCAGAACCACTGCCAACCATATAACCTCCATTTTCACTTATCACTTTCTAGTTCTTCAACAGAGGTTAAGAGCCCACAATACCCATCCTGCAAATTCAAATGCAAGCCACGGAACGGGGCAAAGAAAAGTACCCTGGGCTCCACCCACCCTACAAATAAATTTGCCTGGGACATGACCCCGAGTGCCTCCCATTACACCAAGTAATCTCTGCATATTGTTTCCTAATGCTGCACCACGCTCACCATATTGATGGCTGAAATCAACAGTTTATTGTTGTAAACATACAACATACTCTCTGAACAGACTCATGCCAGTATTTTACACATATAAAAAATAGTTCCGTTTTGTAAAAAGTACGTCTGTTGCTTTGCTTTTTATATCAACATATTAGAATTACTTTCAAAAATAAACTGTATATGCTGGTACCACAACACAGAACAGAAAAGTCTGGCATTCTAATCTCTGGATCGTGTTCCATAGGCATGGGATGCCAGACACTGGTTTCTCTGGGCCAAGAGGGAAAAAAGTGGTCAAAAGGCTGATAAAAGCAACGCTCCTGCAGGAAATTATTGCGCTAAAGAATATGGTGTGGAACCATTAATAGGAAACAACTGACGAGCCAGGAATTGGGAGTGGGGGCAGGCGTGAGCCTCTGTTCTAACCAGCCCATTATCCTGAGTTAGTGCCTGGCGCTTGCAACAGTCCTCTTCTGTAAATTAAGCATGGACATTATCTATTTGGCAAACACAGCAGTTTTACAGCTGATTGTCAGTTTCCTCCAAGGAAGTTGGAATTTCAATTTGTTGAGCATGCGAAGAACCCAGTGTTGGAGCACCAAGCCCTTCTGAGGAAGACTTAACCACACTAGATCCATGGAAGGAATATACCTCTGAGAATTAAAAAGCAAGAAATTGGGGTAGTGGAGGTTATGACTGAGTGTATGGTGGAAAGGCTACCTCCGCAGCCCTTGGGCTGTGGTGAGCTAAGTCAGCCTTCTGAACAAATCCACCTCTCCTGCTGCCTCCAGACACAAAGTCAACATGGTCACTTGGGAGCTTGGAATAATTTTACATGAAAGCCAACCCATCCCTGATGGGTTACACTCTGTCGGTACAGGTCTATGTCCTTAGTTTAAATTTCCGGGCGAAGCATCTCAAGAGAAAGGTCCTGGCTGCTTCTGTGCTGTTCACTGAGAACTACTGCTCCATCATCCCACCTGCTGTCACTCACGTCCTAACATTTGCTTGGTAATAGACACCCTTAACTGCATGGCAAAAACTCGGGAAGGAGCACCTTAAATGTTCATTGCTCCCCAGAAAAATGACAGCTGTTACTTACGGGATGTACTTCTGCAGGCCTGGCTCGGCTCTGAGCTCCCTCTGTCCCAAGAGGACAAGCAGAGACAGTTTATGCTGAAGCTCACAATGACAACTGTGTGATAGTTCTACATTGCAGTAGGTCTTGCGTGAACCTAGGTAGGCCACACACTCCGTGCTGCTCTCTCCTTGCCTGACCCGTGTTTCTGCTGCCATCCCTTGTCCACAAACTCCTGCTTTACCACTCAAGCGATAATGGTGTGCAGCACATGGAAGTCGGCAACCTGGGCAGTGTCTAACCTTTTCCCTTCATTGTTCATTGCAAGAAAAATGTATGCACTGGCCATTAAAAATAGTCAGGTTTTTAAAAAGTGGACCTGGTGTCACCAAGGTCCCTTCTGTGCTGTCTCTAAGACTAGCACTTCTTGATTTAAGAGTTGAGATTGTTACAGTGATCCAGCCAGAATCGAGTGGACAAACAGGCCCTCTGGCTGAGAAATCTCGATTTTCACTGAGTTTCTAATCATGGGAGGGAAAGATGTCCCTTGCAAGCTACCAAGGTTTGCAGGGCCCATTTGTAAGAGCTCTCACACAGCCACTTCAGGCACCTGTTTGTTCCAAGGGGGCAGCAGCTGGAGGTAAGATCTGTTCTTGCTGAAGATAAGCCAAAGCACAAACAGAACCAGTGGGTCCCTTTTTGCTAGTCCTCATCAGAACTATCCTCTGAATTCTCATCAGCCGCCACTTTCCAGTTCTTCCTCTTGCTGCGCTTCTCCTGCACCCTCTCACTGCATCTCTCTGATGCAGGAACACGGTGTTTCCTTCTCTTCTTCTTCGGCTGCCTTTCCTGCTTCTCCTCCGGATCACTGTCCTCAGAGCTACTGGAGACACCAGTGCTTGCCTTGCTGGAGTTACTGTCTCGCCCTGAGGAAGAGACAGGGGTCCTTGCTGCTGTCTTCTTGGCCTTTTTATGACGTTTCCGCTTCCTCCTGCCAGCAACTCCCTCTGAGCATTCAGACTCCTGGGAGGACTCTGCCGTTGTGCTCAGCTGCTCCCGTTTCTTCTTCTTCCGCTTCTTGTGAGATTTCTTTTTCCGCTTCTTCTTGTGTGACTTTTTGGCTTTTTTCCTTTTGGACAGCTCAAGAGAAGCCTGCTTGCCAGGATGAGATTTTCTTTTTCCATTCACAGAGTTTTGTTCCTCTTGCTCTTGTTGGTCACTGTAAAAGAATTGTGAGGATTAAAGTTCGGGGCATATTATCGAGCATCTCAATCAGACATCCTCAGTGGCCATGGGATGGCTGGAGATAATGGGACCTGTAATCCAACTTGTCTAGGTTGGGGAAGGCTGTTCTAAATACTTGGTGGCATATTTTTCAGACTCCCAACAGCTAAACTAGTGTCACTAAGAAGAGTCGCAAATACTTGAGCGCAACTCATTTCTTTGATAGGACTCAGCTTTAAACCGCCCTGGACAGTATCATGTCAAATGGGATTATTCACCCTGGCAACTGTGTGGTGACCTGCCCAGTCCTTTCATCCTGGGTTAGCCAGGCGGTTCAATAAAGAGACTCCAAGCGTTGCATGCCAAAGGTCTCCAGTTCAGTCCCTGACATCTTGGCAGCAGGAAGAGAATAGTGCTGGGACATGGAACGTTAATCGGTCTTACAGGAATAAGGAACCGTTTTCAGCATGAGGGGCATGTTGATTTCTACACAACCCTTGGGGGACATACACCAGAGGTGGCCACAGCCAGATCCAAAAGCGAGCATGGCCAAAGTAGCCTTTAGCCCTGACTCCTACCTTGCCACCTCTCCCTTGTCCCCCTGCCTCAAACCACACACTGCTACTTCTCTGTGTGTGGAGAAAAGGGCTGTCTCTTTGTTGCTGTAGTGAGAGGAATGCAGGAAACCAGCAATGGAAGAAAATACCAGTATCTGTCTGTGTTGCCAGGTCACTGGAAAAGCGACATGCAAGAGGGACGGCCTGGTGGGAAAGGTGGTCAGTCAGACTGGCAGGGCTGGAAGGTCTCCACCTTGGGGCAAACTGAGCTAGACAGAGCACTGGTGTGAACTGGTGTAAGGAAATATCATACCTGATAGCCCTGCACCCGTCCCAGAGGAATTGAGGACTGGGGAAATGTGCCAGTCTAAGGCTGAATGCTAGCAGCATTACATCTAAAAAAGTTTATTTTTTTAGGAAGTTGGGGGGTTCTTTTGGAAATTTGTTTTACCTGTCCGTATCAAATTCTTCCGGATATAACTCTTTGTATCCACTGTGACCCCACCTGCAAGAAAACACCAAAACCATGTTAAGACAGCCGGGAGCATGCAAGCGAACTGAATACAGAGATGAACCACTCCACAAAGCTACAAGATGCAACCTTGCTGGACTGTTCCAGCCCAGGCTGCAGGTGGCGGCAGGGAGGACCGCGCTCTGGCACCACCTTTGCAAGAAAGCTGCAAGAGTGAAATGCTTGGTAGGACCAGGAAAGACTCTCTGAAACCCCACAGTGCTGCCAAATCTTAGCTGGTCAGTCCTGAAGACCTGCTTAGTAAAAGACGGCTTTCGATGTTGCCAGGATGTGCGTGTGCCTCCCTTGTAATCCTTGCCTCCCAACTCAGCTTTCTCAAAATTGCCATTTAGACCATAAACTCCCCAGGGCAGGTTCCTATCTAATTTCTCTCAATAAATCATCCTTCTCCTCACTGATAGCATTCCATTATTACCAATAAAGAATAATATTTGAAACCTGTCTGGCATGTTAGCTTCACATTCATAGAGCTTCTTGTTCCAATATCGGGCATGCCGAAGGTCATCTTCCATCGTTACAGACACAGGAGCCAAGTTCCTTGCCTTCCAGTTTGCTTGCTGGCTCTCTTCATCAAACCCATCACTACGCATTCGGCTGCTGCAGGGACCGAGAGAGGAGTCTTTTTGACATCTCTAAGGCAAAAGCTTTCTCCTGAGCAAGGGTGGGCTACACGGGACTCTCCAAATGTTCTGGCCAACACCTTCTGTCATCCTTCACCATTGCCAAAGCTAGCCAGAACGGATGGGGCTTGACGGCCAGAATATTTAGAGTGCTGTAGAAGGAATTCATAGGTGAGGCCGGAGACAATGTCTTGCAAATGCTAAGCTGAATTTCAACACAGCTCTTGCCCACACAAAGATCCATGTGTGGTTCTGTTGATTTCTTAGTCTAGTTGCCCTGCTCACATGCAGTTTACATCTGCTAGGATAAATAAGAGCTAATCCACTTGTGCATCTTTCCCTGAAACAGAAGAGAAAATGTGCACATCCCAAACTTCTTCCTGATGAAATGGCAATAAAGGATGAGAATTGGTATTCTTTCCTAAGATAGGATGGTCACCCTCTGGCCCAGGAATAGCTGCAGTTTCTGTTTAGCAGAAGCCCTGACCCTCCCTTCTCCGTACTTCTGCCAGGGTCAGGCTGCCATGTCATAGCATGGGGGACTGGCTATTGGTAAGGAAAAGGGCTACCGAATAGCTGAAGGACCAGCAGCTAAGCATCTTCCAAGTTCAGATGCCCAGCTAAGCATCTTCTAAATCTTAAAAGTTGATTGAAACAGGCATAGATGCCTGAGTAATACAAGGTAGCTCCTATATCAGCAGTGAAAGGCAAGGTACTAACAGATATCTCTTGCTAAAGAAAAAGCAAGAACATTTCCTGGCATATTGAAGTCCCACCTGGAACTATTAGGAAACACTCTCTTTTGCTTGCCCCAATAGACATCTTCACTCTGCTTTTCCATCTCCCGTATTTTCCACATTTCTGACTCCTCTTGAATCTGAGATACATAAAGGAATACATTAAAGAAAGCACCTGATAAAATGACATTTCTCCAGGAATGACATGCAGCATATCCCAATTTAATGGCCCAGTCCAGACAATAACACAGACTTTTCTGTACCTTGTTATGTGCATCTGTGTGACGAATGACATTTCGCAGTAGAACTTTGCCCAAAGGGACACGAGACATCCTTTACCTGAGGCTTACAACAAACAGCAAACAAAGCACCCTAAGAGAAGTCAAAGACAATTATGTAAAATATTCCATAGCAGAAAAATACCTACTGGAAGCACAAACTATGTAAAGTCATTTAACAGCTGTTCAGAAAGGAAAGCCACTACATAAATTGCTTACAAACAATTATATTCTTTTCTTTAAAAAGGTCATTAGTTCTGTACAGATGCAAATGCTCAGGCCATTCAGAACCTGTCCTGCGTTTACATGGGAGGGAAAGTATGAGCAAGCTAGCACTGTTCATATTCAGAGAAACCCCTACATTATAAACTTGACAACTTAAAAATCACGGGATGGAAGGCTACATATTTATAAAGTTAGGTTGCGTATTTAGTTGTATATATAGGTAGCATATTTTATATGGAAATGCACAACAAGTTGCTACAGAGTTGGTTCTCTGAATTGATCATTTGTTGTCCATTTAGTTTCCGTCACTTGTTCCTATCTTTAGTGCTCTCTGGTTCCTCCAATGACAGCTGTTCTTGCACTGAGAACATTAACCCCCCATTATGACTCTGGATTAAAGAAGGAACCAAGCTGGAAGAGAAGTCCTGCCTCAAAGTCCCCTCGGTCGCCAGAAATCCCAGCCCCTTTCAAGCTAATCCGCTGCCCTTTAAGGATGCCGCTGCCCTACCCACTTCTCTTACTCTTGCTGCGATCCCGCGAGTGCCCCATCCCATTCCGAAAGGCAGCGCCGTTCCCGTTGCGAAGCCCATCCCGAGGCTGAGCAGCCCCGGCCAGGCGGGCACGACCTTCCTCGCGCGAGGGCGATGCGGGCCGCTCGCCCTGGGGGCCCTCGCGGAGCTCGCTCGGGTGCCGGCTCGGCCGTGCGGTCCGCGTCGCCAGCCCTCCCCGCCCGGCCTACCTCGCAGGGCTCTCGTGAGGACTGGGCGGGCCGCGGGTCCCCGAAGTGCTCGCCGAGGCAGGCAGGAGCTTTCGGCGCACGCCGAGCAGCCCGCGCTCACCGGCGAGCAGCGCCTCGCCCCCGGGCGCGCTGCACGGCCCCGTCACGCGTTCACACGCGCCTCCTCCGGCACCCGGCTCCGCAGCCTCCCTCGGGAGGCGGCCCACCTCGCAAGGGCGGAGGCGGCGGCGGCGCCACGGAAGAGACTCGCGAGGCGCGGAACCCGCGAGCGCGGGCGAGCGCGCCGGGGGAGCTCGGGTGCCGCGCTTCCGCTTCCGGCGGAGCGCGCTTCCGGCCGTTGCCCGGGAAACGGCTTGGGCGCCGCGCGGGCTGCGGCAGGTGCGCTCGCCTCTGCGGCAAGAGCGCGCTCCTCGCGTCCGTTTACTTCGTCTGTCTTCGTGCGCCCAGTGGCCGCAGCTCCCCGAGAGGCTCGCAACGGCGCCCGTACGATCACATCAGAAAATGCGCCGTCAGAGGCAGCCTGAACACGTAAATGGTCGCCAGTGAAAGCCAGAGCCATGGTAAGGACCGGGGGGAACGGGGAGTCCGGGCAGGGACCGGAGGCGGTGGGGTCTCCAGCAGAGCCGCAGCGCTTCCTGCTTTCTTCCACTAGATTGCACGCCACACCCGAGGGGAGAGCAAAGGCAGCCGCTCGGGAGACCGGGGATCTTGCAGCCCTCCTGCATCTTCTGCAGCATGCGCTTTTTAAAGCGGCGTTGACAGTGTATAAGAGCAGCGATGGAGACGCGTCGTGACTCGGAGGACATGCTGGCCAAGGTGACCCAGCTCTGGACAATGCTGGACGACATGGCCGAGAGCAATCCGGAAGGCTACCGCCAGTTCATGCGGGAGCAGCTGAAGGACGTAAAGCAGTATTATGCACCCCCGGAGCCGTTCCTCTGCCTGGAGGCTCGCATCGTGGTAGGTTGTGCAGCAAAGAGTGCGCGTCCCCCAGAGCTCTGTTATCAGCCGTTCCTTCTGGGCACAAAGCTTTGCTTGAATAGCAAAACATATTATGCAGATGTGATAGGCATAAGCAAGTATTTTTTTTTTTTGCATTAGACTGACTAGGTATAAGCTGCTGAATTTAATTTCTGAGAGGTATATCTTACTTATTTACATCAGGAACTGAAGTGTAAGAGATGCACTTTTTGTCTTTTTAGTTAATACAAAAATGCAAGACCACAAATATGCATGAGAGAATGCAAACCAGCTATTTCTGCTATCATGCAAAGGAAGTCCTTGTCTGTTAATGAAACGAGCTATCCTGCTTTGGTAATTGCTTTGTTGTTGTTGTTTTTCAGGATCCTACTGAAAAATTATTGTTCGTTAACATCTGTAGTTGGAGTAAGGTCCCAGCACCCCAGTCACCATCTGAGCCTGTGCCATTAAGTGCAGGCAAAATGGAGGAGGTGTCTGATGAATCAGGTCAGCTTGTTGGAGAAGATTTAGCTTGCTAGGTAGCACAGTTGTTCCTTCCGCGTAAAATCTACGCCAGGGTATTATAATGAACATTGTTCCCCTACAAAGAGATACTAGGAGGGCTGAAGGTGGCAACAATATTTACTCTTTCTTCAAATGACTTCTGTCTCAGTGAAGACACCCAGAGGAGCATACATAAATCAACAATTACATAGTCACTACTCTCAGACTTAGAATCTAAAAAGACACAAGACAAAAGGCGGTGTTCTGCTGCAGGTGGGTGGGTTTTCTGACTGCCTTCTGCAATGAACACTGTATGTTGACCAGACTTTGCTGACATAATAGCAAGATAATAAGTCCTCCAACCAAAAGAACAAAAATCAAGTATTATCTTACTTGTTGAGAAATGCAGACTTAAATTTATGCTTAAAAAACAAGGTTTGTTTTACTCACATTTGGGTATACCCACACTGTATCCTGCAACAGGATGTAAAATACTCTATTTGTTCTTCTAGAGGTCTACAGTGTCCTTGATATTGCATACAATCCATCTGTTCTTGAAAGGGGAAAGGATGATCCAGTAGAAAAGGACCAGTTGATATGTCTGTCACTCAAATACATTGAGGAACATTACGACGTTACTCTGTCCCACTCCTACAGCAGTGCAAACTTTAAACTGAAAGGAAAGCTTGAAAGGATGAGGCAGAGCTTCAGAAGAGAGCAGGCACCTGTGCTTTCATCCCAGGGAAGCACAAATAAAGGTGAGTAACCGCACGACTCAATACTGAGATTGAAAGGGAGGCTGTGATACACTCACACTGTTGTCTGGGATGCAGGTTATATCATGTTAAACAGTGACAAAAGCCATCCTAGCCTGAGCATGTCTTAGTACATTCCTCTTTTAATTAATGTTAAATAGGTTTAAAAACTTTTAATGGACTGAAATGCCTTCCTTAAAGAAGACATTAATACAACTGTTAAACTGCAGACAGTGAACACCATCTCAAGAAAGGAAGGGGGAAATCTGTCTTCTAAGATACCTGCTTTAACTGATGCATTGCCTTGATTCAAAACGATTGTTTACCGTGGTTTACGGTCATTTTATTTCTGCACTGCAAAGCTCTCTGGGCAGTTGTATTAACACACATACAATTATAGTAAAATCCTATTCATGTCTTACTCAAGTAAGCCTCATGGAAGTTTGCTGCTAGTGTGTGAAGGGAGGCAGGACAGAACATTGCGAGTTGTTCTGAAATGGCACAATCCACTTGATTATTTTTAAACCCATGTCTGAAAGTACTATGGAAAGAAGCAACACCTGGTCAGTCAAGGAACCTTATAGCCAAGGAAGAGAGTAGTGAGCTTACTCTGCTGCTGAAGGACGTCGCCCCTTCCAAACCGTGCATCATCGAAGAGATTTCCAGTACGGAGGCACCAGAGGAGTTGCGCACACCAGCCTATGCAGTCTCCACAAGGAAGGATGCAGATGGGAACGCTCTACAGATTGAGCTGAGAGTTGAATTGCCGGAGGTTCACTGCATCTCCGAGTGTAACTTGAGTGTTTCTAAGGTCAGTCAGTCATGAATTCACAGCCCTCCCTTCAGGTAATCCCATATCCATCTGGCATACTTCACTTGCAGGAACCGCACATAGCTCTTTTAGAATGAACTTTCTATTCCATTTTAGGATGACATCTTGATTGAATGCCCTGACAAATACAGATTGCAGCTGGATCTGCCGCAGCCTGTGAATGAAGAAGCTACAGCAGCAACATTTTACAAGAGGAAGGGAGTCTTGCATGTCACAATGCCCGTGTGGCGCTCAAAGTGATACGAGCAAAGCTTGCCTGAGTTCTATATTTATAATACGCTCACCAGCACATCTAAAGATTTTGTACTTGGTTAATATTAAGTGTGCTGGCTGCTTGCCTGTGTTTTACTTTTCTGTGCCTTGGGATTAGAATCCTAGATGCCCTTTGGACAGGCAGCTGCTGACATAAAATAGAATATGTTCCTACGTACAGAACTGAAATACGACACTGACAGAAAGTGTTTCAGTACTTTAAATTTTGCTCTTATTGCATGGAGTTTCCACTATTTATGAAAACTCTAAGCAACCATCCAATTGATAAAACTTTATAAAGCATTAATTTCATTCTGGTTTCTTAATTAACTGAAAAATACAAAACAACTCAGTTCTATTGCTTTCAATGATTTATGTATTTAAATTGTGTCCCAACACCACTCTTCTTTAAGCTCGGGGCCTCAACCGAAGGCAGCAGATGCAAGAACAGATTTTCCCATGATACCAGACAAGTGCTTGACCAAGGCAGAGACTGATCATTCCCTGCCAACAAGACAGTCAAGTAGGACAAGAGTCCAGGGATGCTTTTGCTGCAAAGCATCCCTACCTGTCTCTAGTACCACTGGGTCAGCACCTGACATCCCTCAGCAAAGAAAATGCACCAGTGACAAGGGAAAGCAGTCTAATCACTTTCAAACATTTAACCGGACACAGCTGGCTTTAGCAGCCAGTCTGGAACTGAGTCAGGACATTAAGTGCAACCTGCGCCTTACTAAAATGGTAAACTTCTGAGGCATAACTGCAGCCAAATCAAGAGTACATTCATTTGGTTTCAGAAAAATCTTTAATTTCCACAGTATAGTCTTGAATATTATTTTTAGTGGATTTGGTAGCACAACTTTACAAGAGACAATACTCAATGCAGTGCAATGCATATGGTACAGAATCATCTGGGGCGTATTTAACTTGGCTCTCCAGGTCACGTCACTTAGCAATCACATGATCCTTCATTTTAAATTAAAATGTCCTTTGAAAAGCAAATGTGGGAGTGTTTTGCACTAGTGTATCCTGCTCATTACTAACACAGTCATAAATGGCCTGGGGCACAATTTTGAACAAAACCATCTCAAGCAATTTTTTTTTTTTACACTATTTACAGGACTGAAGAAATTCTGCTGCTCCCACAAGGTTAAGGTGGGCAAGACAACAATTTTGTTACAGATAGGTGGCACCAATCCAGAAAAAGTTAATGGTGCCTAATTTGAAATAAAAAGGACTTTGAGAATCCATTCAATTGGCTATGAATTAGGGCCGGTGGTCACCATTCACCAGTGCCTTCTTCCCAAACAATCCTTGTTTAAATGAAGGTAGACTGAGCTCACATTAATTTCAATGCCAGGACAAGTACTTGTTGGATTGCATTCCTTCTGAACACCCCTCAGAGCTTTCTAGGAATTCACCCTGGAAATCAGATAACGAGGCTACACTGTTTTATGTGTTTCAGTTTGTACAGAAATTCAGCAGTTTCCTGAACAATGACTCCTGCTTGGAGTGAAGCTGTATTGACTAAACTAGAGGGAAGCACCCTCTTAAAATGAGTTCTTAATACAAAAAAAAAATCATGCTGAAGTCATGAAAATTCAATGAAGGGACATGTTATTTCAAAAGCATTTCAAAAAGAAATGCTGACATACAATTGGTGATCTGACTGAAACTTCCTTTTTGAATTAAAGTGCCTAAAAATTCCTGTGGCTAAAAGTCTGAATAACTGAATTAAGAAAATATGTTGGAATGTGAACTCTTAGGAAGTTTGTTCCATTCTATCCCTCACAAGGACTTGCTACTGTAGAGGACAGGAGAACAGAATACACAAACAGGTTCACCTTCTTTGCTGGACTGGAGATTTCAGCCACCAGATAGTCAACTCCCATCTCTGTTTTCTTTGCTTTTACAGTCTGGCTTGCTTGTTTTTGACAACACATTCAGGTTGTTGAGTGAAATTATGTCCCCTTAATCAGAAACATGAGCTTCTTAGGATTTTAAAACACTGGACTATTTAGAGGGAGGAAAGTTTGCACATTCATTCACTGTATAAAATACAGTATAGCTGTACTCGGCTCCAAAAAGCCTCTTGCAAACCATTTAAATCTGTACAATGGGTAATATAAATTACCAGCGACTATATTTTTAAAGATTTTTTTTAAAATTAAAGAAACATTTGTTTAAGAGTCTAGATATATAAATAGCTTCTTTAGAATTAAGTGATGTGACCTAAGAAAGTCCTTGCGTCCTCAGGAGATTATAGCAACATCGTGGCTGGCTTCTCAAGGAACTTCTTGAACTCTGCAAGCCACTGGGCTCCAACCGCTCCGTCCACAACGCGGTGGTCACAGCTGAGCGTAACGGACATCACACTGGCCACATCAAACCTGGGAAAAGAAAACCGTCCCAGTTGCTGAACCCGCTGCAAATCAGTCAGCTGAACTAACATTTCATGGAGCCAGAGTTGAAAGGTACCTTGGACATCCTCTAATTCAGCCTCTCGTGCAGTGCCAGTTCTATGGTATCCAATACGAAGGTCATTCAATCTATTTTAATTCCTCCAGCAAAGGATTTATTTTTAAAGCAGAATAAAGATGAACTGCATTCAGTGATGCTTGACAAGAATTAAAATAGTATTTGTAACGAGGTGTCCATAAGCATTGATAAAAAGCACTGCGTTAGGGCTGTCCTGACATGCAGCAGGTGACTACGAAGAACTATGAAGGGTAGCCACATAGGGCCCCGCGCCTTGTCCTGAAGCGTTCACTCCCACTAGGGTAAAGGGGGAAAGAGCTTTGGGTCAGGAGTGCCCCAGGCAGTGCCAGCGGAAAACACCTGTTCCTGGTTGAGGGGGGATGCATGCATGAAACTCCATGATAGCCATTCAACTCATCCACACCAGTCATTCCTAGCCTGGAACCTACCACATTCTTTGGACTGGAGCTCCCAGCATTCCTAACCATTGGCTATGCTGGCTGGGGCTGCCAGGAGCTGAAGTCCAACACATCTGAAGGGCGCAATGACCTGTATTTTCCTGCCTTTCCGAGTCCTACATGGACACCCCAAAGATTGAACTGGGCACCGCTGGCACACGACACAAATGCACTGCCTCAGGGTTAGGGCTCTTCTCACTGGGGGAATGTGGAGTTCGCACTGAAACATAAAATAAACGCAGCAAGTGTGAAGCCTCTGCATTGGTTAATTATATATGTAAGTATTACGACTTCACCAAGCTACAAGCTGATCAGCTGAAGCAACCACTTATTCCCTACAGTAATTTCTGCTCTAGCCTGGTGCCTTCTGGACGTGTTTGTCTTTAATGGTCAGGAATCCTGGAAGCTCTGGTCCAAAACCTCTGGTAGGCACCAGGCTGGGGAAGGCTGTCCTAAAGGAGCAACCTAAGAAACAAGCCCACTTGACTTACCCTTTTTCATTCTCTGCTGGAACCAGCCTTTTTTCAGAAGCACCAACTGCCAAAATACAGGCCTGTGGTGGATTGATGATCGCAGAGAAATTCTTAATGCCGTACATTCCTAAATTTGACACTGTGAAAGTTCCTCCCTGTGAGAAAGCATATTCATTAAAGCTGTTGCACAAATTACTGAGCAAGGTGTTCACAGATGAAAAGGAAAAGCATCCCTCTGAAAAAAGGTGTTGCACAACAACCAACCAACCATCATCATCATCAGTATGTTTCTATAAAGCCAAAGCTCTCTGGTCAGTTCGCAGCATTTTAGGTCATCCATCCAGATTTCAACCAGGCCTGACCCTGCTCAGCTTTCAAGGTGAGGCAGGATCAGGCACTTCAGGATCCAGTCTCTGCAAATGCAGAGCACAGCCACGGCTTCGGGACCCAGTCCTGCTCCAAGCTTCTCACCTGAAATTCATGTGGCTGTAGTTTGCCTTCGCGAGCTTTGGATGCCAGCGTCACAACATCTTTGTTAATGGAAGCCAACCCCTTTATGTGTGCATTAAATACAATTGGAGTGATGAGCCCTGTCTGAGTACTGACTGCGACACTCACATCGACTACGTGGTTCCTGGAAGAAAGAAGGGGGCGAGTTATTTACATAAAAAGGCAAGCAAGACTGAAAATAAATTCAGATGTAAACACAAATGGAAAGGCACTTCTTACACTTGCAGAATGAATGCTTTATACATCAAAAAGCCTCCCATTTCTGACGCCTTTCCCTTTGACTTTATTTTAAAAAGTGTCAAACAATAGCCCCAGATGGTCCGCACTCGACTCTCTTTCCACCAAAAACACCAGCACACGCTTAGATTAGGAAGACCTTACTGCCTAATGACTGTGTCCATCCAAGAGGAATTTGCTTCGGGGACCTTCAAGCAAGCCAGAGCTGAAGCCTTAATAATGAAATCGTTGACAGAAAGCTTAGTGTTTTGTGGCATCTCCTGCAAATACAGGAAAGAGTGTGAAATTAGTGATTTTTCCTTTACGGCCTCCAAGCGCAAGTTACGTACACATCCTGTGATCTTGACTGCAAATGCAAAGCAGTAAGAAAACAGAAATGGAGTGAATTTTCACACTGCTGCGATCTCCATGGGGAGCAGGCAAAATACACAATTTGCTCAAACACAGAGCTTGTTTCAAAGGAAAAACTCAAGTCTCTAAAACGACACAAAAAGGGCACAGTGCTCTTGCATGCACTTCCCCCAGTCCTCTTCCACGCTGTGGGTTACCTGGTTGAGTTCTTTTCGTAGCACCAGTATTTCTCCCATGTCTACATCAACAGAGAGATAATAGTGAGGTATTGTTTGCTTAGACTGCATCAAACGCTGGGCGATCACCTGTAGGCAAAGACAGCAGCGCAAAGACGTCAGCACAAGGCATTCTGCTAAGAAAGTGTTAGTCTGAACAACTGGCCTTTGGTGAAGCCTCGTGGAACATAAAAACTCAAAAGTACCACACAGACGCTGCCCCCTCCCTGAAGCCCAGCCTTCACCCTCATGCTCAGCGGGAACAAAGCCGAAAGACAAAGCCCTTTGCTCACACGAGCTCCTTGTCGGCATTTCCTGCCTCTGACAGCCTTTGAAGTCTTCTTCTCCGGCCCTTACATTTTAATGATTCCAGGCAAGACTGTGGCCTTTCAGCAGCAGTATCTTTCAAGTGGGACAGACTGTGCCTTACCTTGCGAATATTGCTAACTGGAACATCTGTGAAGACGCCAGTGGGGAGGCCGGGAGCAGCTGCTGGTGGTGATGGAGCCAGGGGAGCTGCCGGTTCTGCCGCTCTGGGCTGCACCTAGAGAATCATGTTTTGTTACAAGGACTGTGAAGAGGGAGCTCAAGTGCTGTCAAGGCCTGGGGGAGGAGGCGGGGTGGGGGGAAGTTTCACAGCATTGCCATTATCATGCTGCAAAAGACCACAGCCCTGCGTCCCCGCTTTGCTCTCTAGGCTGCAGAGCTAGTCCTGCAGCGATGCCAAGGGAGGCCACAAAAAGCAAGTTAGAGGGCTGTGGTGGTGAAGACGCACACTCTGCCTGCCAGCCTGTGCCCATCACACCGTGGCCCACAGGCACTGCTCAGCACATGTCCGTGCGCACCCACAGTGCTCTCAAAAATGCATCAGGCGCACTGGTGAGAAGCCAATCCTTGTGAGGATCCAACAGCGTCTAATGTTTAGGAAGGGAGACGAAAAAATATCTTCACATCATGGTGCTGGTCAAGGACCTCTGAAAGGACGTCCTCCTGGCAAGGGAAGTGAGGCCAGTTCTAGATATCCAGAACAAAGGCTTCCGAACTCAACACCCCTGGAGCTGTTTGATTACCTGGTGGTGAAGGACAGACAGCTGGAACATCTTCAATTGCATTTTTCACCTGGACACTAAAGCCGGGTCCTAATACGGAGCACTGGCTGAAAGAGCAGTTGGGAGGCAGCCCGAGAAGTGCTCAGGTTTGTCAAATGGGACGTAACTTCAGTGCAGCTAAGGCAGAAGCAGCATGCTGCAGCAGACCCACGCGGTACTCACTGGGGCAGCCCTAGACGGCACAAACGACTCGATGTCCTTCTTCGTTATCCGTCCCTCTGGCCCTGTACCTGGTGGAGACACCAAAGGGGAAACCCTTCGTGTAACAGCTGACCAAGCCAACCGGGGGTGGGGTGCTGACAGCTCACCGAGGGCAGGCACTCACCTTTCACCTGCGCCAGATCGATTCCTTTCTCTGCCGCCAGCTTCTTTGCCAGGGGGCTGGCCACGACCCTCTCCTTGTGCATGGGGACCCTGGCTGAAGGGGGGGCCGCTGGCTGCGGTGCAGGGGAAGGTGCTGCCGCCGCTGCCGTCTTGAGAGGAAAGGCAGGCACAGCAGTTAGCTGGAGGCTGGCTCACAGATGCATCCAACCCCGCCCCCCGTGCTCCCGCAACTTGCTCTACGGCGCAGGCAGTGGCACGGGGTGCAAGAATTGTGCCAACGCTGGCGTGGCCTGAGAGGGCCTAATGGGGCCAGGGCAAGGAACGCATCCTACGTGAAAGAGGCACAGGAGATGAGAAGCGGCTGTGTAAACAAGCTTAGCAGGCAACTGAGAGAGCCGAACAGAAAAGCCTTCCCTGTAAACGGACATGCAGTCCCTTTCCGTGGCGTTATTAGAAAGAAGACACCACACGGGGGGAAATGTCACTGAAAAGCCCTGCATCTCGCAAAGGGGGACATTTGTAGCTGCAAGGGCCTCCCGTATGGGTCGAGCAAGCGTCTAATGAACGAGTCCGCGTTTAATGTGGATGCAATCGGCTCTCCAGCACCCCCGCCCCTTCACAGACACCCCAAGGCTGTACATACAGGACTGGGCGGCGATGGCAACGGCGCCACCGGGGGCTTGATTTCCGCCACTCCAGCATCTCTGTAGTCTGCGAATGCAGGGATGTCAGATTCCTTTTCCACAATGATGCAGAGTGGCGTTCCCAAGGGCACATCTCTCGTGCCTTCTGACACCAGGATTTTTGCCAAGTAACCTTCCTCTTGCACTTCAAAGCCTTGAAGGGAGGGAGGGAGGGAGGGAGGTTGTTTTGGAAAAAAGAATGAATGACATCAATCTCAGGATGTGCACACATGTGTTTAGAGCATTCTGCTTCTGCAGCGGCATCTGACGCTATGCAAAAGAAAAAGGTGGCTCTTGTACACCTCATGAAACACTTATGGCCAAACATCCCCCAGGGCTTTACTCTCCTGAACTGGAAGATTTCTCACCTATTGTAGCTTTG